>NC_081356.1:87933333-88256771 GCF_030684315.1 Stegostoma tigrinum
GGAGTTGCTGCTAGATGTGGTGGTGCATGGGAGGGACTGCCACCTCCCCCAGGACAAATAGTGATGCCATGATCACCAGACCACGTCAACCTGGTCTGAGGTTGTCACTGGATTATAGCAGCCTCAATCTTGTTAAGCAATGTAAGTGTTGTTATCTTCTCTCCAATACCATCTCTTCTGCTGGGCTCACTTCTCACCAAGGCTAATACTTTACTACTCTCACTGCTCACAACATCTTCCCTATGTGAACCACCCCAACCCCCAACACCACTAATGCTGCTTTATTCAGTCAGAAAAGCTCCCCAGTTGGACAATATCTTGTGTAATTGTTGACTGTCTCTCATTTCAGACTGAAAACAGCCCACAATAGGCCAGAAAGAGTCAAAGCGAGTTCTAAACTGAACTATATTTGACCTGGCACCCCTTATGAGGAGAGGATCTTGCCTCTGACCACCCAGAGCAGGGCATGGACTGGTATCAGAGACTGCCATTGACATGCTATGCCACAAACCCCTGAGTGATGGCTATACTGAAGCCCACTGACAACGGTGGTCAATTTGTTGGCTTATATGTGTGTTAAATAGCATGCCCAGACAGTCATAATAAAAGCCTAGTGATAATGGAAACTGCAGATACTGGAGAATCCAAGATAACAAAGTGTGGAGCTGAATGAACACAGCAGGCCAAGCAGCATCTCAGGAGCATAAAAGCTGACGTTTCGGGCCTAGACCCTTCATCAGAGAGGTGGATGGGGAGAGGGTACTGGAACAAATAGGGATGAGGTGGTAGGTAGGAAATGGAGGTGCGGCTTGAGGTGGGAGGAAGGGATGGGTGAGAGGAAGAACAGGCTGGGGAAGAAAAGACAGGCTGGGCTGGTTTTGGGATGCAGTGGAGGGGAGGGGAAGAACTCGGCTGTTTTGGGATGCAACGTATCATCCTCCGACACTTCCGCCATCTGCAATCCGACCCCACCACCCAGGCTATTTTTCCATCCCCACCCTTGTCTGCCTTCCGGAGAGACCACTCTCTCCGTGACTCCCTTGTCCGCTTCACACTCCCCTCCAACCCCACCACACCCGGCACCTTCCCCTGCAACCACAGGAAGTGCTATACTTGCCCCCACACCTCCTCCCTCACCCCTATCCCAGGCCCCAAGATGACCTTCCATATCAAGCAGATGTTCTCCTCCACATCTGCCAATGTGGTATATTGTATCCATTGTGCCTGGTGTGGCTTCCTCTACATTGGGAAAACCCAGCAGAGGCTTGGGGACCGCTTTGCAGAACACCTCCGCTCGGTTCGCAACAAACAACTGCACCTCCCAGCCGCGAACCATTTCAACTCCCCTTCCCATTCCTCAGACGACATGTCCATCATGGGCCTCCTGGAGTGCCACAACAATGCCATCCAAAGGTTGCAAGAACAGCAACTCATATTCCGCTTGGGAACCCTGCAGCCCAATGGTATCAATGTGGACTTCACAAGCTTCAAAATCTCACTGCATCACACAACCAGCCCAGTTCTCCCCCTCCCCCCACTGCATCCCAAAACCAGCCCAGCCTGTCTCTGCTTCCCTAACCTGTTCTTCTTCACACCCATCACTTCCTCCCACCTCAAGCCGCACCTCCATTTCCTACCTACTAACCTCATACCAGCACCTTGACCTGTCCATCTTCCCTGGACTGACCTACCCCCTCCCTACCTCCTCACCTATACTCTCCTCTCCACCTATCTTCTTTTCTCTCCATCTTCGGTCTGCCTCCCCTTCTCTCCCTATTTATTCCAGTTCCCTCTCCCCATCCCTATAATCCGGTGACAACCTCAGACCAGGTTGACGTGGTCTGGCGATCATGGCATCACTGTTGGTCCTGGGGGAGGTGGCAGTGAGAGGGGGAGCAGGCAGCGACCCAGGGGGCCGGTGGTGAGAGGAGGAGCAGGCAGTGCCCCAGGGGTCCGGCAGTGAGAGGGGGAGCAGGCAGAGCCCCTGGGGGCCGGCAGTGAGAGGGGGAGCAGGCAGAGCCCCAGGGGGCCGGCAGTGAGAGGGGGAGCAGGCAGAGCCCCTGGGGGCCGAAGGTGAGAGTGGGAGCAGGCAGAGCCCCTGGGGGCCGGTGGTGAGAGGGGGAGCAGGCAGAGCCCCAGGGGGCCGGCTGTGAGAGGGGGAGCAGGCAGAGCCCCTGGGGGCCGATGGTGAGAGTGGGAGCAGGCAGAGCCCCTGGGGGCCGGCAGTGAGAGGGGGAGCAGGCAGAGCCCCAGGGGGCCGGCTGTGAGAGGGGGAGCAGGCAGAGCCCCTGGGGGCCGATGGTGAGAGTGGGAGCAGGCAGAGCCCCTGGGGGCCGGTGGTGAGAGGGGGAGCAGGCAGAACCCCTGGGGGCCGGAGGTGAGAGTGGGAGCAGGCAGAGCCCCAGAGAGCCGATGTTGAGAGTGGGAGCAGGCAGAGCCCCCGGGGGTTGGCGGTGGGAAGGGGAGCAGGCAGCCCGAGGTAGCAGTGAGGGTGAGGTCATGCCTTCGTGAGGAGCGTGAGCCCAGCGTGACCACGCACTTACGGACTCCGACGTTAACAATGTTTCTTTGTTCTTCCAGGCTTTAGTAAGAAGGACTGTAATGTTTAACTTCTTTACTTGTTATCTTCATTTTTCTACCTTGTACTGAGATTCTGTGCCTAGGTACATCTGTACCTGAGATGGTGCCATAAGTGGTAGCTTGTAAACTTTTCACTGTACACATGCCAGTGAGTACATGTGACAATAAGCGCTAATTCTAATTCTAAACTCTCTCTATAGAATGCCAGACATCCATTCAATAGTTTTTACTGACCTACTCTCCCAGAACTACTAACCCTTCTCTCCCTCGACATCTCCGACTCACTCACTGTGGTAGCCTCACCAAAAACTGCTCTTTCTTCCACTGCCATGATACTTAATCCCTCCATCCATTATTTGCTCACCCTCTGACTGATGTCTAATGTAATCCCAACTAACCTATTGAAAGTGTGGCCAGCGTGCACTTGACCTGCAGGACTAACGATGATTCAGTTTCCAGACCGCAAGGAAATGGATCCCTGGATTCTGGTAGGACCGCGTGCCTGATTAGCTATTGTTATGACATGGCGATAGACAGCCAAACCAAATCAGCCTTTTCTAAGATAATGGGAACTGCAGATGCTGGAGATTCCAAGATAATAAAATGTGAGGCTGGATGAACACAGCAGGCCAAGCAGCATCTCAGGAGCACAAAAGCTGACGTTTCGGGCCTAGACCCTTCATCTGCTTTTGTAACACAGTAACATGAAACCATTGAAGACCCCTGCAAGTTACTCCTGTAATTTTATGGAAAACCGTGGCCATATGGCTAACACTTGAAGTTTGACAAGCATGATGGGAACTGGTGTTAATCTAATGAAGACATCACATCAACTTGATGTAAAGGGGAGAGTCAAGCGAGACTGCTGACCAAAACAAATGCGTAATGCTAATCATGGAAATAGATGTCTCCTGATTATATAGCCCTTGGACAAATAAGCTTAGAACTATGATGATCTTAAGCAAGGGAGGCATGACATCAAACAGCCTGGAATTCTGGGAAAAAACATAAATGAAGGCACATTGAGACATCAGCAGTAAGAATTCAAGACAAATGAGTTTGGAAATCAAAGAAGAATAGTCTCATTGGAACAAACCTGGCCAGATCGCCACCTGTGGGTAGTATCTGGATTCTAGTCAAACAGTTAGATAGTGTATTGATTGGGTGCTTAATAAGGACGAAAAGGAGTTATTAACAAAGGGGAAGTTGTATTAGATTCTAATTTACAGTCTGTCCTTTATTGGTCGCAAAATTCGAGAATCTAGTGAAAAAGGGTCAACATTCCAATGGCTGCTAACAGACTTACATAAGGAACAGGAGCAGAAGTAGGCCATCTAGCTCATTGAGCCTGCTCTACCATTCAACATGGTCTTGGCTGATCTTTTTGTGGACTCAGTTCCATTTACTCGCCCGTTCACCATACCCCTCAATTCATTTTGAAACACCGATTCCAGACTTTAAAAATAATTAATTCCAGACACTGGATCTGCATCCCAAACAAAAGACTTAACAATTTATTGCATAATCAATGATAATAGCACCGAAAAAATTAAATAACACCGTAAGCTGCTTAATGTCTGTGCTTTGAACCCAAAACATTAGTTCTCAGCCCTCATTCACACAAAATAGAGACAATGAAACAAACACTGTTCATGGATAAACAAAAGAAAACAACAAAATTGGCCAGATTACATGAACAGTTTTAACTATGTGCTGTTTCAGATGTGGACCCCTTGGTTGCTTTTCTGGAACTGTAGAGTAGGGCCACCTTCTCATTTCACTCAGGTATAGAAGTAATACTTCTAACTCAGCTTTCTAGTCTTTGGGCTTCCAAAGATAGGTGTTTTCAAATTTGGCTCCTTTTCAAATCTCCTTTTCAAAGGAGCTTTCAAATTTTCATGCTCTGTGGTCAGCTACCATGTTTCAGAAAACATAGTTCAAGAACAGCCCCAACATTGGTTCTGCTCTGAGAGATTGACTGTCTTTTTTGAAAGCCTGACTCACATTCAACATCTGCCAAAGGTTTGAACATGTTGCCTCTCCCTGGCTTGCTGGAACTAATTACCAGATATTAACAGCCAAGCAATAATACTGCTTTAATTAAGAATCAATCTGTAATTAACCTCCAACAAACAAACAGAGCTTGTTTGGTTTGTTGGTTTCTTTTTACTACAAGTTGTTTCAAAAAGTCCACAAGTCATCCTCAGCTCACAGTTTGCAAGTTCACAGCTCCAAAGCAAAATTGATAAAAGAATTAAAATTAAAAATAATGGAAGAATCAGTGATAATTCTAACACCATGACCAACCCCTAGACTGGAATCAAACAAGCTGATGGATTGACTAAGACGGCACTAACTAATTGATTGCAGTTTGCGTTGACCTCGTTAAAGATTATTCTTCCATGACTTTCAGATAAGGTCATTTGCTTGAAGTCCATGCAGTATGCTTGAGTTGCTTCAGGTGGTGCAGTGAGTTGTTGTTGTAGCTTGGTGGTGCACAATACATGCATAGAACATAGAACATAGAACAGTACAGGCCCTTCAGTTCACAATGCTGGGCCAAAATTTTACCCTAATCCTAAGGTCTATCTAACCTCCAGCCCTATCTTATACTATCATGCAGGGAGAAAGTCTAGTCAAAATAGTTGTGAGACACAGTGGGCTTGTTGTGAATGTTGGTTCACAGCTTATCCTCAGAAATAATCACAAAGAAGTCAATCAGTGAATCAAATAAAAGTTCTGTGAATGTTTAAACTCTAAAATAAAAATGTGCAAGAAATGCTTAGCAGATCTGGCAGGATCTATGGAGAGACTAATGCAGTTATTGTTTGAAGACAAATATGAATCTTCAGAATCTGTTTGCCTGAAGAAGAGACGTATTCAACTTAAAACATTCACATTGATTTTCTCTCTCTCTCTCTTCTCCCGTCTGCAGAAGTCACCAACCTGCTGAGTGTTTCCAGCACGTTCAGATTTTTAAGTTAATTAGTGGTAATAGCAAGGCACAATTCTCAAATTTCAAACTTCAGTTACAAACAGAGACTTAAGTTTATAATAGTCTACTGATCCATATTTCTAAACACATGCCTTGCAATATGGACTAATTGGGAACTATGATTGTCTTTTAGTTTATTATTTAAAGGCTATCATTCACATAGTGTCTACCTTTTCGGTCTGATCTTATTTTAATTTTCAAATCTGATCGACATGCACTGAATGGACGTTTCTACTTTAGAAATACAACAGCCTTGAGGACTGTTGTGGCGCAGCCATAATGTTCCTACCTCTGGGCCTTGGTTCTAGTACCACCTGCTTGCAGAGCTGTGTGATAATCTCTTTGAACAGGTTGATTAGAAGAATTACAACAGCCTTGAAGGCAGAACAGAATTAATTTCTACATCGAGGCTGATTATACTGTGCCTAGTGTCAGTAACATTGACGCACATTGAACTCAGGTGACTCATATCAATTACTGAGATCTGCTTTGTAACTGTTTCACAATATATAACAGCTAAGGAAATAACTGTGCACGCTATGCATCAGAATCATTATATTCTGTCAACATGATGTTAATGGCATAACATGATGGTAAGTTTGATTCTTTTAAATTTAAAAGTCTGGGGTACAGAAAATATTTCAAAAGAGTTGTTGAAAGCTATCAGTTTTGAAAACGCTCTCATTTTTCTAAATTTCTGTACCTTGGCTGACGATGTAACCTGCTTTAGGAAGAAAAAGAAGGGAGAGATTAAATAAAATAAAAACTGGCCAGTTGACCTAATGTCAGCGATCGGGTAATGTTTGGAATCAATAATACAAGGCAATGTTATTTGGCACTTCAAAACATTTGGAATAATAAATGAAAGTCAGTATGAATTTGTTAAAGGCAGATCATATTTGACTAACTTAATTGAGTTCTTTGATTAACTAATGGAGAGGGTTAATGAAGGCGGTACAGCCAATACTGGTGTGTGAACTAAAACATGTTAAAGTACCTCAAAAAGGTTTATGATCCAAAAAAAAAGAAACCAATGGAATTAAATGGACTACAGATATACAACACTACCTAGGGATAAAAACAGAGTAGCTATTTTTCAGAGTGAGAAAGAATAAAGTTTTGTTACAGGTATCAACAATGGGACCACTTCTTTCTGACATATATTAATGATCTGAATTTGGGTATAACTTAATTTCATAATTTGGAAATTTCATGGACCTCAGAAATGTCATACATAAAGAGGGACAGGTAGTATTGAAGATGCGGGGAGGCTGCAGAAGGATAGGGCAGGTTAGGAGAGTGGGCAAAGAAGTGGTAGATGGAATACAATGTGGGAAATGTGAGGTCATGCACTTTGTTAGAAAGAATAGAGGCATGGCCTATTTTGTAAATGGAGACAAACTTCAGAAATCTGAAGTGTAATGGGACTTGGGACTCCCAATCGAGGTTTCTCTTAAGGTTAACTTGCAGGTTAAATCAGTAGTTAGGGAGGCAAATACAGTGTTGGCATTTCTTTCGAGTGGACTAGAATATAAAAGCAGAGATGTACCTCTGAAGTTTTATAAAGCTCTGTTCAGACTACATCCAGAGAGTTGTGAGCAGTTTTGGGCCTCATACACTGGATGCACTGGCCCTAAAGTGGGTCCATAGGAGGTTCACAAGAATGGTCCCAGGAGTGAAATGTTTACCATATGAAGAATATTTGAGGACTCTGAGTCTATACTCGATGGAGCTTAGGATTGGAGGTTGGGGATCTAATTAAAACTTACAGAATACTGAATGACAAGGGCGTAGTGGACATTGGGAAGATTTTTCCATTGATAGGAGAGACTAGAACCTGTATGCGCTCCCTTAGAGTAAAGGGAAGACCCTGTGGAACAGAGATAAGGAAAAACTTCTTCAGCCAGAGGGAATTCATTGTCACACAAAGCTGTGGAGGCCAGGTCATTGAGTACATTTAAGACGGAGATAGATATGTTTTTGATTGTCAAGAAGATCAAGAGTTACAGGGAAAAAGCAAGAGAATGAGGTTGACAAACGTATTAGCCATGACTGAATAGCAGAACAGACTTGATGAGCCAAATCACCTAATTTCTGCTCTTATGTCTTATGGTTTTATGGTAATACATTTCAGGAAGATGTAGGGAGATTAGTGAAGTAGGCAGTCAGTGGCAGGTGACATTTTACAAGAGAAGCACAAAGTCATGCAGTTGGCAGTAGGGAGAGAAACAATTTTAACGGGAGCAGAAGATAAGTTGTGTTTTAAAAGAAAAGCTCAAAGAATCTTGAACTTATAAACATAGCTGCAGAATATAAACAAAGGAAATTTTACCACAAAGACTCAGAAGCAACTTTCAAAAGGAAATTGGAAATATACCTGAAGGGGAAATTCTACAGTTCTACAAAGAAAATGCAGCGATGTAGCATTCATTTTAAGAGCCATATCTTACAAAGAACCAGGAAAGGCAAGGTGAGCCAAATGGCATCCTTCTCTGTAGTATGATTCTATGAATTGAACAACATTCTAGAGAGCTGGCCCTTTTATAATTCATTTCCAGTTTCTAATCAGCAATATTTCTTCCAAGCATCTCAGCACCATACTATCTAAATAAATGTAAAGTACGGCTTACCTAATAGACACTGAAACAATTTATATTAAGATTAATCAAGTGATCATTTGCTTAATGCAAACTTTAATATCTTCAACCCACACAGGCTTCAGTGCAACCAACTGCCAAACCGCTCTCTCTAGACAACCATAATTAGTGTTAAAATTTATTAACAATTTAATGCTGAAGAAACAACATCACCAGAAGTCCATAAGACCTAGGAGCATCTTTCATGTAAGCAATTTACAATTTTCCAGACTCAACACTTTCCAGACTCCAATTCGCAATTCAGAGAATAACTTTTGCCCCCGTTGTTTAATTTTAGATAAAAATTCTTGAATCTACTTTACCAATTATACCTGCTTTGAACTCATCTTTTGTTTTTTGTCCTAATACCATCTCCATTTGCTTTCATAGTCTTTTCAACATTTCTGTCTTCCCTACAGTGTCACAATTTCCTTTTTGTTTTAGAGCATAGAACAGTACAGCACAGTACAGGCCTTTCGGTCCACAATGTTGTGCCAAACTTTTCCCCTAAACCTAAGGTCTGTCTAACATCTGCCCCTACCTTATACTATCATCCATATGCCTATCTAATAGCCGCTTAAATGCCCCTGATGACACTGCTTCCGGTACATGCTCCGGCAATGCATTCCATGCCCCACCACTCTCTGAGTAAAGAACTAACCTCTGATATCTCCCCTATATCTACCTCCACTCACTTTAAACTATGTCCCCTTGTAACAGCTACCTCCTAGCTACCCTAGGAAAAGGTCTCTGGCTGTCCACTTTATCTATACTTCTGATCATTTTGTACACCTCTATCAATTCAAGTCTCTTTTCTCCTCCCTCCAAACCATATTTCCTTGTTTATTCACTTTTTAACAAAGTAATAGGTTTTAATATTTTCAGTTTTGATGCAAGGCCAATGACACAAAATGCTATCTTTCCTTCTCCAAGTACAGATGCTGCCTGATGTGCTCCAGTATTTTTTGTTTTCATAAGTACCTGGGTATCTTATAGCACATTTGCAGAAAATGAATACCAATAATGTGTTGTTAGGAATGTGGGCAATAACTGGAAGTGACCTACTTAGTCCATACCCCACTTCTGTCACTTCACATCAAAGACAGATTCACCAAATTCTGAACTTGGCAACAGCAACTTTGCATTCTTATTGAACACTGCTTATGGGAAGTCACCTTAAATGCCTCACACAGGAGGAATGATGTGGAACAAAATAAAAATTGGGAAACACAAGTGAAAAGATGGTTGGAAAGACAAATTTTTAAGAAGTAATAAAGTAGAGAAGCTTAGAAAGGAAGTTCCAGAAGTTACACGGGAACACTGTGAGCAGCAAACCCTGCAACAGTGTGTGGGTTGTGAGCCCCAGAGCAGCATGGGGAAGAGCCCCAGAGCATCCCGCAGGCAGCGAGCATGGGCAGCAATGAGAGTGGGAGCGGGCAGGAGCAGGAGCCTGATGTGGCGACGGAGGGGCTGAATCCTGGAGCGACAGTGGGGGCCAAGTCCCAGAGTGCTAGCGATACAAATCACAGTACAACGTGACTTAGCTGGTCGCTACTGAGTGCCACTGAGGAGCAAACTGGAGGCTGGAGTGATGCATGACAGTTGCTGGGCTTGGGCCTGGTGCCACATACTGAGCTACTGTTATTGGACTGTAATTTAAAACCCTTTCACCAAGTTGTAACTACCTCTGTAAGTAATGCTTATGCTTTCCTTTAGTCCTCTTTGTGTAAGACTGCTTTTTTAACTCTGTAAGATTTGTACCAATGTGCTTGTACCTGAGACGACACCACTGAAAGGCAGCCATCGTAAAAACTTTTCACTGTCCCCCTATACTTCTATATTGTAGTGCCAGTGACAATAAAAGATATTCTATTCTATTCGATTCTTGTGGGGCAATGGTGGAGCTCCTACCCTTGAGCGAGAAGATCTAAGTTCAAATATTGTCTGCCCTGTTGGGTCACATACCTGAACAGACTGATTGAAAGTAATTATAAGAAATTCTGTAAGTGATCGGCTGGATATTAGCACAAATAAGTGCAACTGATGAATAGCACTTCATTCAGGACTATTTATGTGTGGTGGAATTCTAATTTTGTCAGAGAGTACATACGAAAAAACTCACAAAAATACTGTGCAGAGGATCGGAGATGGTTTGGAAACAATTGATTTCCGGTTTATGTCAGCTTATAATGGTGAATTGGGTGAAGCAACAGCAAAAGCATGCTGGAAGAGATTGCTCTGAGAACTCCTGAAATTGGTCCTCGAGCTACGTTAGCAAAGAACTAGTGCTTTATCGATAAGTTGACTGGTCCGGGGCCAGAGCAAGACTGGCCAGTAGCAGGCATGAGGTACCTCCTGGAAGGGTGAGTGGCAAAGAATGAGAAGTAACAGAGTTTGCCCCTCAGTGAAGTGCAGTATCACTGTAGAACAGGGATTAACATATCCAGCTCTTTTGGTTTCATCCATGATTCAAGTGAAATCAGGTGAAACAAAGACAACATAACATGAAAGCAGCTTTGCTTGGGGCCCTCTTGTAGTGTAGTGGTCGTATCCCAGGACCAGAGGCCTGGGTGGTTGTCCCAGTGCTCCAAAGGTATGTAATAGCATCATTGAACATGTCAATTAGAAAAATAGGCTAAATATTCAAAAAAAGATTAGCAGCTGTACTTAGGAGTTCTTGTGGTGCAATGGTTGTGACCCTACTTCTGGGCTAGGAGACCAAGATTCAAGTCTCCAGAGATAAAATCCTGACAGTGGAGATAGAGGCCCTTCAGCACATTGAATCTGCACAGACCGTATGAAGAACATCTCATCCTTTCCCTATACTTCCCTTGGCTAACCCACCTAGCCTGCACATCCCTGGACACAAGTTGCAATTCTGTATGGCCAATCCACCTAGCCTGCACATCTGTGGAGGAAACTGGAGCACCAGGCAGAAACCCATGCATTCATGGTGAGAATTTGCAAATGCACAACGTTGCCTGAGTTTAGAATCAAACCTCGTCCCCTGGCACTGTGAGCAAGTAATGCTAACCACTGAACCACCCTTCAGAGATATGTCACAATATCTCTGAAAATGTTGATTTGAAAATATCTAGTAGTTATGCTTACAGGTGGCATAGTGGCACATCTTTAGCATTGAAACAGAAGGCCTGGATATATGTGATTCCAATCGCACACCAAAGTAGTTAACGTTTAACTTTGGAGTGAGGTGACCTAGCAAATCACTGTGTTGAATTAAATTGCTCCAATCATAGTAACTGGGGATTGGTAATAAATGCTGGCCCTCCCCGTCAGGGCTTCTTTCTGGCTTAGTTTACTTATCTTGCTCTCATTGGTCTTCAGCACACAGAAAGAAGGCAGTTATTGCACACTTGCTCAGTAATGAGCTGGTGAATTTGAATGAAAGAGACAAATTAGAAGTTGAACAATACAATAACACAGGAAATAACCATTTAATTTGTACACCTGTAACTTGAGGAAATGTAAGAATTCAAGTGGAAAATGTATAGTAAATGTTAGGAATATTTTTAACAAGCTATGGTCTTTGCAAGAGCAGTGATTAAAATGACTTGTCGCTTTTACTACCTTTAATGTTCATTTGTACAGTCATGTAATGAAAGCATGTTTGGCTTTATCAATCATATAGTCAGGAAAATCAATGTTTGCTGTATGAGTAAGTTGACAGTTTGTTTAAGGAGAAAATCTAAAAGTGTTCAATTCTTTACTTTTTTAATCTCTGGAAATGATGAAGCCAAAAAAATTTCCATGTTTGAAATTCAGATTAAGATCAAAGACACGACCAGTTATCTCAATATTAAATTAATATTGCCAAATAGACATGTTTTGATAGAGCAGATACTCAAATAAGCTTCTGAAACATCAGGATATGAAAATGTTTACCACAGGAGGCAACTTTCCAGTCACCGATGACAATGTTGCAATAAGTGAAATGACCTTGAGGCTCTTTCAGAGAAATTCTATCACAAAGAAGAGAAGTGGATTGGAAAGGCAATAATTTTGGTTAGGGAGCAGAGCGTGCAGGTAAGCAGTACTCATTAAATTGCTCATAAGGTGGGTCAAAGCAGACAGGGCACGCGGGTAAGCCCCTGTGCTGCAACAAGTCTGTGATTTCGTGATGGGAATTCTAATCCATCACATGGTCTCCTCAGGGATAATGGGAACTGCAGATGCTGGAGAATCCAAGATAATAAAATGTGAGATAATAAAATGTGAGGCTGGATGAACACAACAGGCCAAGCAGCATCTCAGGAGCACAAAAGCTGATGTTTCGGGCCTAGACCCTTATCAGAGAGGGTCTCCTCAAGCTGCTCTTCCTGCTGAGCCTCAATTCAATTTTTTTAAAAAAAGGGCAAGGTTAGAGGAAAGAAGTTCCTGGCTGAGAGTTTCATTTCATAAAAATGAAATGGCAAGCTGGTACATTAAGACAGACCAGGCATGCATTCTGCTCAGACTCCGCGTGAGGTTCCTCAATTCAGTTAGAGTTCCAGACAGGATGTTCCAGTTCGCAGACCCTCTGGGTGAGGATGAAGAAACTGATTCTCCCAAACCCCTCAGGTTTTTGCAACAAGATTCTTTTTAAAAAATCTACTTTCCTGGTAGACATCTTTCTCCCAAAACCAAATGAACACATGTTTTAAAAAGAACAATTTATTCAGGCTTCCTTTAATTAATAAAAAGTCTGTTTATTAATTACTGCATGCAGGTATAAATACTAATGAAACACGCATACCGGTAGATTAGAAATAAGGGGTGAGTTCAAAAAGATATAAGTAAAAAAGAGGTTGTGCAATCAGTCTGTGAATTGCTTGTGAAGAATAATAGTAGAATATTAAAGAGTGGAAGCTGCTGGTGGTGTTGACATCGATAATTAAATAGTTGATTTTCTTTAAAAACTGAAAGAATTGCAGATGCTTAAAACAGGGCCAAAATCAGAGGTTGCTGGAAAAACTCAACAGGTCTGGCAGCATTTCTGAAGAGAAATGTTTTAGGTCTGGTGGCCCTTAACTCTGATTTTTCCTCACAGATATTCCCAGACCTGCTGAGCTTTTCCAACAGCTTCTATTTGGGTTGATTTCCTATTTTTGCAGATTGGTTGAGCTTCTACTATTCTGATTTCTTTTGACTGAATTGAATTCCAGCATTCCTTCGGAATACTTGTAATGGTGTGGTAGTGTCCTTACTTCAGATCCAGAAGACCCACTTTCAAGTCCCACCTAAGCCAGAGATGTACAATAACATCTCTGAACAGATTGATATAGAAAACCTTTGAAAAAAAGAATGTGTCTTGGAAAGGGTTATTTTGCCTGCAACACAGAGCTAGCTCTAGAATAGCTCTTCAAATGTAACCTTCACAGTGTGCCAATGCTTGAACCCAGGTAGATATACATGAGGGTGTTCAGCCCCAATAGCACACCCCAGTAGAGTTGAAACTGTCTTTAAACCCATGTCCTTTGATATTCTTCAAAGGGTAACACATAAATTTTATCTGTAATTTGGGACAAAATCCACAGAAGGTGACTTGCTATTTAGTGGAGATGGTCATCAGCCCCTCATTATCTTTGTAATCACAATCCAGTCTGTATTAAGATAACAAAGTGTGGAGCTGGATGAACACAGCAGGCCAAACAGCATCAGAGGAGCAGGAAAGCTGATGTTCAGGCCTTGACCCTTCTTCAGAAATGGATTGACTTGCACCATCCCTTCCCCCTACCTGAAGGGCTGTTGTTTGAGGTTCCCTTTGTATTTGTAGGTGTTGCAGTCTGTGGATCTCTGTCTCTGTCTCTCTCTTCATACTTAATTTACATATACAGACAACACAGTGTGGAGCTGGAGGAACACAGCAGGCCAGGCAGCATCATGTGGGGCTGGTGGGGAGGTGGATTCCGTCTTTATTTTTGTTGTGCGAAGGGGGTGTGAGGGCAGAAGTGCAGGAGATGGGGTTCAGTGCAATTACAATCACCTGAGGGGGGGGAAGCTATGGTCCTTGAAAAAGGAGAATATTTAGGATGTTCATGAGCTAGTGAAGTTGATGAACTGCTCAACTCCTCTTGGGAACGCAAGGAGGCGCTGATACAGTCATCGATGTAGTGAAGGAAGAGGTGGGAGATAGAGCCAGTGTAGCAGCAGAAGAGGGACTGCTCCTTCTATCCTACGAAAAAACAGGTGTAGTTTGGGCCCATGCAGGCACCCATGGCCAGATCTTCAGAGTGTAGGAAGTGGGAGGAGTTATTCAGGGTAAGGACAAGTTCTGTTAAGCAGGTAATGGTATCGGTGGAGGGGGACTGGCTGGGCCTGTGGGAAGGGAAGAAAATGGATGGCTTTTAGCCATCAAATTTACCAAGGCCTTTCACCTCAACCTCAAATTCACCTGGACCATCTCCAATAGCTCTGTCTCCTTCGTGGACCTCTCTGTCTCTATCTCTGGTGACCACCTCGAAACTGATATCTAGTTCAAGCCCACCGACTCCCACAGCTTCCTAGACTACATCTCCTTTTACTCACCTTGCTGCAAAAATGAGATCCCCTTTTCCCAATTCCTCGACTGCCACCGTGTCTGCTCCCAAGATGTTCTCCTTTCTCAAGGACCACAACTTCTCCCTTTTGGTGATCAAAAATGCAATCAACCACATCTCTTGCATTTCCTGCACTTCTGCCCTCACACACCCTCCCCCGCAACAAAAATACAGACAGAAATCCCTTGCCCTCACATATCATCGCCAGCCTCTGCATCCAATGTAACAATCTCAGCCACTTCCGCCCCCAACATTCTGACTCCACAACCAAAGATATATTTCCCTCCCTACCCCTATCTGCCTTTCATAGGGACTGCTCTCTCCACGACTCCCTTGTCTGCTCCACACTCCCCACTAACCCCATGACCCCAGCACCTATCCCTGCAACAGCAGGAAATGCTACACCTGCCCCTACACCTCCTCCCTCACTCCCACCCAAGGCACAAAACTAACCTTTCATATCACACAGGGGTTCACCTGCACATCCATCAACTTGGTCTACTGTTTGCACTGATCCCGATGTGGCCTCCTGTACATCGGTGAAACCAAGCGTAGACTTGGAGACCGTTTCATAGATCATCTGTGCTCTGTACGTGACAAATGACAACACTTACCAGTTGCCAAATATTTTAACTCTCCCTCCCACTCCCTGGATTATATGTCCATCCTGGGCCTCCTCCAGTGTCACAATGACGCTCCTGCAAACTGGAGATGTAGCACCTCATATTCCGCCTTGGGTGTTGACAGCCTGATGGCCTAAACATAGAATTCACCAGTTTTAAAATCTCCCACTACCGGCCTCATCCCATGACCCAAGGTTCCCTTTCATTCCCGCCTCCTTGGCCTGACACAACTTGTCCATCACCTCACGCCCCTATCCACTCCTCCCACCTCACTGACCAATCCCCACCACTTCCTATCTGCACTCACTTATCACCATCCCATCTAACTTTCCCAGCCCGACCCGCCCTCTCTCTATTTATTTCCCAGCTCCCTTCCCCCTCCCCATTTCTGTAGAAGGGTCCCTACCTGTAACGTGAACTTCCCTGCTCCTCTGATGCTGACTGGCCTGCTGCGTCCCTCCAGCTCCACACTGTGCTGTCTCTAATTTACGTACACAGCCATTTTGCCTGTATTAGCCCTCTTTTAAAAAAAAACATTTTGGAAGTGAGGCCTTAAAAATACCTGTAGTATTTTTGGGTTGTGGCCCATTGTCATAACACATAGCAATTTGTCTATATAGTACCTGCCCAGAGCTCTTCACCGGTGATGAGGTCCAGGCCTGAAAGGTAGATAACTTGGTAACATTTCAACACAGTTTCTGAGAGGAAGGGAAAGAACCTGATTCCTCTAAACTCAGATTTCCAGTCCATTTTGCCCTCGTAACATGGCTGTCTGATAAACCCACCTGCGGTGGGTGAATAGTAGGTAAGATTTTGTAATAATACATCAATCATTGTTTACTGTCCAAATGAACTAACGTGTTGCTTCCACACCTGTAAAGTACATTCAACATTTTCTGGCTAAAAGAGCAGAAGACCTAAGGAAGCTTAACTGACAACTTTTCCACTTGTCACGGAAGTTGCAAACTGACTCACTCAATGTAACTCAACCAATTTCAACTGAGGAGAGACATCTTCCTGAGGGATAATAGCTGTATCCCACAGATAGAGGTGGAAATGTTTGCAAAGGTAGCCTCTCAATTGATTGCTAAGAGCGTCATGCGAAGGACTTGCTGCAAGCAAAAAAAAATTCAATCACTTCAAAAGGATGCCAAGCTGACAAACAGCACTGATCTTCTAAAATGTTAATTCTCAAAATGTGGGTGACACTGCCAAGATCATTTATTGCTCATAACACGGCGTGAAGCTGGATGAACACAGCGGGCATTGCTCATCTCTTTTACATTGAGAACCTGGGATGTGGGCATTGCTGGCAAGTGTAGAATGTGTTGCCCATCCTTAAATGTCCTTGAGATAGTAACGATGAACTACCTTAACTGCTGCAGTCTTTGTAGTGTAGGTATGCCACTGTAATGTTTGGAGAGGAGTTCCAAGCTATTGATGCAATGATGATGAATCAATAGCAACATAGTTCAAAGTCAGACCGGCTTGGAAGGTATCCTCCAGTTGCTTGTGTTTTCCATTTGTATCTTGTTCTAGTCCTTCTAGGTGGTAGGGAGTTTTCAAGATGCTGTCAAATGAGTTGCTGCATTGCATCTTGTAGAGAGTACACATTGCAGGCCTGTGATCATACTAGTGTAAGATGGGGAACTCTAGAATATTGATTGTATCAAGATATGGATGTTGAAAATACAGAAAAGCTACAGAAAATACAGAACTAAAGAGTGCCAAAATGCTGAGGCATTGATATTAAGGCAGAAACAGGATTGAATAGCATGCGTGAAATTTGGAGGATCATGGAAAGCATGGAATTGTCAAATTTCAGTTTTGATTTCTCATTATCATTTCAATCTTGCATATTAATCGATCTCTTTCTAAAATCCAGCCGCTCTCTTCTTCAGTTTAATTGTCAAAATGCGCACACTTTTGGTCTTGACTGTGCAGTGTCACACAATGAGGGATTGAAAGGTAGATTACATAAAAAGAGAACTGGATATTCCATTTACCAAATATTCCATTTGCAGGCTTGCTTTTTTAAAACTAAGAATAAAATGTGTCTTTCTGTGATTTTGCAACGTGGGACTGAAGATCACTGCTTTTTGCCAGCCCTTCCTCTCAGGCTGTTCCACAGACCCAGGTAAAACCTAACCACCACACCCCTACCCTAAAACACTGCACCCCAACCAGACCTCCAAAACTGCCTGTGCTTTAAGTTCCTCAGTGCAGGCCTCTTCCATCTCTGCTGGCTACAGTAAAATTCAGTAGGATAGCAGAATAAATTGAAGAGATATGGTTTTCAAAAGCTTTTGCCAGATGTGGGTTTTTTTAGTCCCGCCTGTGATGTTTGCCCCTGCAATCCCCAAATTGCTTTGCTTCCTCATCAATTCGCTCCTTTCCCACTGTAATGCACCCGGAGATATTATTCAGGAGCTCTCTGTTCTTGTTTACACATTTTCATGTCTATCAATTTCACAGAAAGCATTGAATATCCTGATAACACTCTAATGAGTAACCTAAGCAGTATTAAACATGCAGCTAATGATTTAGAGCAGAACCTTTCTTAAAATGGCTGGAGACAAATGTCTTTCTTTATTGTAAACTACACACTAGCCAAGAAAACAATTTAATAGTGCATAATTGCACCAGTTGGAAAAAATAAACACCATGATAAACATTCGGCTGTGATATGCCGCACTTGGCTCCACCGAGAGATGAAATCTAGTGATGAGGTAAAACGGCACAAAAGAAACTTTTACAGCAGCTGGAGAGCTACCACAAATATCCAGCCTTTGACAAGAAGTTTTTAAATGTCAATCAATAAACAAACAGGAGACAAGCAATGACTCATTATTCGGGACGCAAGTGGTTTGCTTTTGTACTGAAGGTCAAACATATCCTAGTTTTTTTTGTCCTCATTTGTTTGCTTTATTAAAATAACCTGTGGTTTTGGAAAATTGACAAATCAATTTATTCTCCTTTCACTGTCAGTGTTTTATTTTCATTGCTGCCCACCTCAGATTATTATTATCTCCTTTCCTGGCATACATTTCACATTGTGAAAAAGGGGTGGTGTGCATGGCATTTTATCAGGCTGGGCAGTGATGGACATTCCCACTCCACATTGATTAAGTCCCTGGTAGGAAGAGGTGTGAACAGCCTACCTAACGTATGGCCCTGCGTAAAAGCATAGGCAGGTTGGTTGTAGAAAGCATGTTGCTCCTGGCTGTGGGACTCAAACCTGGGGACACAATCTCAGAATAAAAGTCAGCCATTCGAAATTGAGAAAAGGACGAAATTCTTCACTCATAGGATGGTGAACCTTTGAAATTTTCTATCCCAGAGATTAATAGGTGTCTAGTTACTAATGGCATCAAGGGATATAGGGATAGTGCTGAAATATGACGTCAAGGCTATAAGGCTATTAGAGGTTGGCACCAATCAGATGCAAATGCCCATAGACATGGGCGAGTGGGCTATACTAGTGCCTGTGAACTATGCCCTGAGATGTTGGTGCCCAGTATCCAAAATGGGATTTCTTCACAGCAAACAACAAGTTGAATTTGCTGGGTATCTGCTCTGATTTCCATGTGTTCTATTCTAGATTCTTGTCAAGTATAAAAAGTTTGGAAGCTGAATATTAATGAGGTTACTTGTGGTTTTAATAAGATATACCACAAGGAATAAAACCACTAATTGGCAAATTGTTGCAGTCTGGTGAGACACTCAGCACAACATTTGTCAAAAATAAAAGCGATACAATGAAATGCACCTAACATTAAGATGGGTCTCAAGGGACTTCTGTCTGAATCTGCCACAAATCTCAGCATAGCCCATGTCACTTCGACTCCTATAAGATTTGACCCATCGTCTATTTACATAAACCCATGTAAACATAGCTGTTTTGACACACTTGGAAATACCAGGGGTCAGTTGTTGCAGGTTGTAAATTTCTAACTGCATGGTCAGGACAATTCAGGGGTGACTGGAATTTGTTAAAGAAATGTAAATGAAAATGTACCTTTAGTTAAAGGTATATTCGATTCAGATTAATTCTAGTAAGTGTTCAGATGACACCTAAATTGCAGGTATGGTGGATAGTGAAGAAAGTTACCTCAGAGTAGAATGGGCCGAGGGGTGGCAGATGGAGTTTAATTTATACAAATGTGAGGTGCTGCATTTTGGATAGTCAAATCAGGGCAGGAGTGGAGTCCCAGGTAGACAGGATAGTGAAGAAGGCACTTGGTATGCTTGCCTTTATTGATCAGTGTTGGAAGGTCATGTTACACTGTACAGGACATTGGTTAGGCCACATTTGGAATATTGCACTCAATTCTGGTCTCCGTGCTATAGGAACGATGTTGGGAAACTCGAAGGTGCTTGAAAAGCTTTACAAGGATGTTGCCAGGGTTGGAGGGTTTGTACTATAGAGGAAGGTTGAATAGGCTGGAGAAAATTTCCCTGGCACATGGGAGGCTGAGGGGTGACCATACAGAGGTTTATAAAATCATGAAGCACATGGATGCATTGAATAGACAATGTGTTTTCCCTAGGTGGGGGAGTCCAATATTAGAGATCATAGGTTTAAAGTGAGGGTGGAAAGATTTAAGAGAGACCTAAGGGGCAACTTCTTCACTCAGAGAGTAGTGTGTGGATGGAATGAACTGTCAGTGGAAGTGGTGGAGGCTTGTCCAATTACAACATTTAAAAGGCAACTTGATGGAGAGGGTAGTGGAGTCGGCCTCATTAGGGGCATTTAAATGGCTATTAGATAGGCGTATGGATTATAGTAAAGTAGGGGTGGAGGTTAGATAGACCTTAGGTTTAAGGTAAATGTTCGGCACAACATCATGGACCAAAGGGCCGGTACTGTGCTGTACTGTTCCATGTTCTATGAATATGAAGGGTTTAGAGGGATATTGGCCAAATGCTGGCAAATGTTTCTGTGCTGCACACCTCTATGACCCTGTGACTCTCAATAAGATGTTCAATGATCTTAACATTTTTAAAATATTGCTCTTGAGACCAATAGAACAGCATGATGCATGATGGGAGGTGCATGTCGATCTCATTTTGATCCATGGAGCCTCACATTTTTGGTACTTTTCCAAAATTATCATAATGATTAAAGAATAAAATGTTGAATTGGCTGTGTAACACTTAATAAGGCCAGAATTCATGAAAGTCATATTAGAAATGCAAATTCTTTTGCTGCTTTTTAACACTTTGTCTTTAACGTGCATTTTAAGTTGATGTTTTGTGTAATTGTTCTGGTAGGTCCCATAGCACCATTTGAAGAAGAGTAGGAGAATCATTTTGTTCATAATGTGTGTTCTGATTATGAAATGCTTTAGGACATCCTGAAGATGTGATAGAATCTGTGTTGTAACAAGTCATTCTGATCATTTAGAACACTTTGCTTCTCTCTTGACACTTTTGTCTGAGCTATGCTCTTAAAGATAATTTTTTCTGATGACGGGTCTTGGCCTGAAACGTCAGCTTTTGTGCTCCTAAGATGCTGCTTGGCCTGCTGTGTTCATTCAGCTCCACACTTTGCTATCTTTTAAAGATAATGCTGCCTTTGAGGCACACCTTGTGTGAAAACTACTATAACGGACAACCTCCTAAACAGAGCTGGAATTCTGCCAAATCTTACAAGAAAATTATTCACAATTTCTCAGGAGAATATCCTTAGCTTATAGAAAGGGTAAATTTGACAAGACCCTGTGTTGCTAACAGTACCTTGCACACATACAGCACATTTCAGATAATATTGGTGCCATTTCTAATAAATGAGGTCACACTCAGAGCACATGTAAAAGTCATCTGCTTTTTCTGTAATGGTATCATTTTGTTCTGGCATTATGTTATTTACACGCCCTAAGGGACTCATTACTCCCTATTGTAAAACTAGTAATGTGAACTCCTATGACAGCTCAGAGCATGATGCCTGTTCCTGAAACAGCAAACACTCCTTCTACAAATGTACCTCAAGTCCAATATGCTTGTTAGAAACACAAAGTGTCGATCTCATTCAACCTGGTCAGTCTTCTACAGCTGTAAATAACTGAGATTATAGTAAATGAATGATGCAGGACAGAAAACTCTAATGGCTATAATCTATAATAAAGGCAGTCTCATAATAGGCTAAATGTTACACAGAGTATACTAGGAACAACACTACTTCAATTACCAGATGAGTAGAAGTTTCAAAGTTAACGCAGAACCAGCATAGATTGGCAATGATAATGGCATTTTAAAAATAAAAACAGAAAATACTAAAATAATCGATCAGTCAAGCAGCATTGTTAGAGACAGAAATAGTTAATGTTTCAGGTTGGTGGCCTTTTATCAGAACTATGAAAAATTAGAGATGCAATTGTATTTAAGTAACGGGTCAATGTGTCCAGGACAGAAAAAAGGATTAGGCTCACAAGGTCTTTCACTTTAATAGCACAAATGTATGTATGATACATAGTTGGTAATTAAAGTTATATCAGAGATAATGGGAACTGCAGATGCTGGAGAATCCAAGATAATAAAATGTGAGGCTGGATGAACACAGCAGGCCAAGCAGCATCTCAGGAGCACAAAAGCTGACGTTTCGGGCCTAGACCCTTCATCAGAGAGGATGTTGTTTATACCAGAGGGAACCGGCCCATGATGGAGGAGTAGGTCCTTACTATTTCCTTCCTTCCAACTTGCATGGTGACATTCCTCCATCTAGACACCCCCATGAGTGAATTTCCTGGGATGTCTTTTGCAGGTTCAATGGGTAGTTCTAGAATCCTCAACTTATTTTATGAACCACTCCTTGTTTTCTGATTCATTGTTAATATAACACAGTCTGATTGTTTGCTTTTTCCTGCTGTGAAATACGCAGAGAAGTCAATGTTGCTTTCAGGGCTATTTTGTAAAATTCCTTGTGGCCAGTTGAAAGACAAATTAACTTTAATTACCAAGATAATAAAATGTGAGGTTGGATGAACACAGCAGGCCAAGCAGCCTCTCAGGAGCACAAAAGCTGACGTTTTGGGCCTAGACCCTTCATCAGAGAGGGGGATGGGAGAGGGTTCTGAAATACGTAGGGAGAGAGGGGGAGATGGACCGAAGATGGATAGAGGAGAAGATAGGTGGAGAGGAGAGTATAGGTGGGGAGGTGGGGAGGTAGGGAGGGGATAGGTGAGTCCAGGGAGGACGGACAGTTTAAGGGGGCAGGATGAAGTTAACAGGTAGGAAATGGAGGTGTGGCTGGAGGTGGGAAGAGGGGATAGGTGAGAGGAAGAACAAGTTAGGGAGGAGGGGACGAACTGGCTGGTTTTGGGATGCGGTGGGGGAAGGGGAGATTTTGAAGCTGGTGAAATCCACATTGATACCATTTGGCTGCAGGGTTCCCAAGTGGAATATGAGTTGCTGTTCCTGCAACCTGGAACAGCAACTCATATTCCACTTGGGAACCCTGCAACCCAGTGGTATCATTACAGCACTGCAGGAGGCCCAGGATGGACATGTTGTCTAAGGAATGGGAGGGGGAGTTAAAATTGTTGGCGACTGGGAGGTGCAGTTTTTATTGCGAACCAAGCGTAGGTATCCTGCAAAGCGGTCCCCAAGCCTCCGCTTGGTTTCCCCAATGTAGAGGAAGCCACAACAGGTACAGCGGATGCAGTATACCACATTGGCAGATGTGCAGGTGAACATCTGCTTAATGTGGAAAGTCATCTTGGGGCCCGGGATAGGGGTGAGGGAGGAGGTGTGGGGGCAAGTGTAGCATTTCCTGCGGTTGCAGGGGAAAGTGCTGGGTGTGGTGGGGTTGGAGTGTGGAGCAGACAAGGGAGTCCCGGAGAAAGTGGTCTCTCCAGAAGGCAGGGAATGGTGGGGTCAGATTATAGATGGCGGAAGTGTCAGAGGATGATGCATTGTATCCGGAGGTTGGTGTGGTGGTATGTGAGGGCTAAGGGGATTCTCTTTTGGCAGTCAAAAGAGAATCTCCCTAGTCCTCACACACCACTACACCAACCTCTGGATACAATGCATCATCCTCCGACACTTCTGCCATCTATAATCCAACCCCACCATTCCCTGCCTTCCGGAGAGACCACTTTCTCCGGGACTCCCTTGTTTGCTCCACACTCCGACCCCACCACACCACACCCGGCCCCCACACCTCCTCCCTCACCCCCATCCCAGGCCCCAAGATGATTTTCCACGTCAAGCAGATGTTCACCTGCACATCCGCCAATGTGGTATACTGCATCCACTGTACCCGTTGTGGCTTCCTCTACATTGGGGAAACCAAGCGGAGGCTTGGGGACTGCTTTGCAGAACACCTCCGCTCGGTTCGCAATAAACAACAGCACCTCCCAGTTGCAAACCATTTTAACTTCCCCGTCCCATTCCTTAGACGACATGCCCATCCCGGGCCTCCTGCAGTGCCACAATGATGCCACCCGTAGGTTGCGGGAACAGCAACTCATATTCTCTTGGGAACCCTGCAGCCCAATGGTATCAATATGGATTTCACCAGCTTCAAAATCTCCCGTCCCCCTACTGCATCCCAAAACCAGCCCAGCTCATCCCTGCCTCCCTAGCCTGTTCTTCCTCTCACCTATCCCTTCCTCCCACCTCAAGCCGCACCTCCAATTCCTACCTACTAACCTCATCCCACCTCCTTGATCTGTCCGTCTTCCCTGAACTGACCTATCCCCTCCCTACCTCCCCACCTATACTCTCCTCTCCACCTATCTTCTCCTCTTCCATCATCGGTCCACCTCCCCCTCTCTCCCTATTTATTTCAGAACCCTCTCCCCATCCCCCTTTTCTGATGAAGGGTCTATGCCTGAAATGAGAGCTTTTGTGCTCTTAAGATGCTGCTTGGCCTGCTGTGTTCATCCAGCTCCAAACTTTGTTATCTTGGATTCTCCAGCATCTGCAGTTCCCATTATCTCTCTCCCTGTGGTGCTTGCTGCTGATAGGCTCATAATACAAGTCAAATCATCTGCATTCAATGAAGGAGAGAGGCAACCTATGATGGGAGGAGCAGTGAGCAGTCAGACAATTTAGTATTGTCAATGAAAGAGTTGCCGAGTGTCTGCTAGACGTCAGAGTGGGAGGCTGAAAGCTGAGGATCAGGAAGTAGGATCCCTCCATTGTAATTATTGATTGTTTTGATTTAAGAAGCAACCAACAGTACTTCTTATACATAAAACAAAATAAAAGATAGTTTATTCCACTAACATAGCTTCAAGTTTCATTGTAAAAAGTGATTATTTATTAAAGTATCTGCTGGAAATATTTCCAGCAAGTACTGCTCCTATTCCAGATTTCCAGCATCTGCAGCATTTAGCTATGTTTATGCCATGGCACAAATAAGATTTTACTTTATGATATTATTAAGTTAGTTTGATACACAGATCTGCAGCATTTGATTTTATTTCAGCTCCATTTTATCTGTTACACAAAATTCAAGGTAAAACACAAGCTTCTACAAGGCAAGTATGCCTTCAGAGTTTTGGCCTTGGGTTTTAAAATAATATTTGGATAGTATGATGATGTGGAGACAAAGAGAAAGTGCAGGAAAAATACATTGGTATTACAATACAAGGGATAGTACATTGGGGTCCATGTTTCCAGGATGTGGGCTTTGTCTAACATGTTTCATTTTAGATGGAAATAATAAACAGATCATGGGGGTAGAAAGTAGAAATCAAAGCAAACTCTGCATTAGTCTTCTCTGGGTTGCAACAGAGCATAATGAGCATTGAAAGCTTAGACACAGGTATCAGTTTCTCTTTGCTTGCAAACTGCTTTTATTTAAGGAAGTGAATTTGGAATTTATTCCTGTGCAAAACTGTGAAAGAAAGTGTGATTTCTCTTTTTTTAGAAAATTTGGATTTAATTATTCAGTCCTTTCCAGTCAGTTGTAAAGTTCTGACTCAGAGTCCTTCCCTGGAAATCATAGAGCTTTCAGAAAAATCATTACTTCTCAACTCGTTTCCCATATTGTCCATTCTAAAAATGAATGCATTTTTAATTACAATCATAACATCATTAGCACAACTAATAATTTACTGATTCAGTCACTTGCTCACTTGCTACTGGCACCTGTTATGTTTCATGGAGACTTTCTGGATGCAGCTAAAACCCAAAAGATAGTGTGAATATTTACTTTCATGATTATCATGTTTGCCATTGCAACAGTAGCCTAGCATTCAGACAGCTTCACACAGATAATTATATTGGTCTTTCTCTCCATATGATCTTGGGACAAACACAGCATCATTTTCACCATTAAATATTTGTCAGCTTTGCAGCTTAACTCATTTTAACAAAATAATTAGAAAAGGGAATTTTCGATCCATGAGTCTACAATTTAATGTCAATCTCTAATTTTTGTTTAGAATCAGATTGTGGCTGAGAATTTCATTTCAATCATTAAATATAAGTCCCAATTTTAACTTGAACTGGGGAAGGGCAAAATATCTATAGGAGCTTAAGCCTGGGGTCTGACTCACTTTAACTTTTGGCCCTCATTGGAATACCATGAGCACACAATGGTTTGATATTTCCGAATAGCTTACTGGGCCACTTCAGAGATTGCTTGAGTAAACCATGTCATATATTTTTTTCTGATGAAGGATCTAGGCCTGAAACATCAGCTTTTGTGTTCCTAAGATGCTGCTTGACCTGTTGTGTTCATCCAGCCCTGCACTTTGTTATCTTGTACATTAAGTATTTGGGTTTTCACGATGATCTGACAAAACCATTTCAGTCACATTAACTGATGTCAGCCTTTTTCATTTCACATTTACTTTTTCAACAAGAGTTAAATTCTCACCAGGGACATGATGTGATATGAGCTCACATTCATTGTTTTATTTTTGTCGAAACCACTCACTTGTCTATTAACATAGCTAGTATTCCATTGTGCCCTATTAAAACTATAAGAGTCAATCATTTCCTGCAGTGTTTGTCTTATAAAAAGGCTCAAGATTTTAGATTAAATTAGATTTCCTACAGCATGAAAACAGCCCCTTCAGCCCAACAAGTCCACACCGCCCCTGGAAGCATCCCACACAGACCCATTCCCCTACAACCCACACGCCCATGAACACTACAGGCAATTTAGCATGGCCAATCCACCTAACCTGCACATATTTGGACTATTGGAGGAAACTGGAGCACCTGAAGGAAACCCACGCAGACACGGGGAGAATGTGCAAACTCCACACAGACAGTCACCCGAGGCAGGAATCGAACCTGGGTCCCTGGTGCTGTGAGGCTGCAGTGCTAACAGCTGAGCCACCTTGCTGCCCATTTTAGTTCAATTTTATTCATATCAGGGAAAAAGAACAGAAAGAGTTGGCCTGACTTTTGATAGAAGTTAAATTTCCTGATTTACATACAAATTATGAACAGCAGAGGGCTACATGTCTCCTTGAGCCTGCTCTACCATCCCATAAGATCATGGCTGATCTGATTTAACCTCAAGACCACATTCCTCCCTACGTGTAACCAGCTTTCGCCTCTTTGCTTATCAAAAATCTATACGCCTGTGACTAAAAAAATACAAAAATGGAATCTTAAAGCTTGTGTGTTATGGCTTTATGGTGAAACTTATGACAGAATCAGGCCAAATATCCATTGAGGCCCGTCTCAGTCTCAGTCTCAGGAGGACATTGCTGCAATTTATATGCATTCACAAAGCAGGTGAGGTGAGTCTTTTTTTTTGTTAGGCAGCAGTGAGTTGCCAACTAATGGGGATTATAGACCCTTAAAAACCTTATTCAGTTTGTTAACTTACTGAACTAGCTGAGTGATTTAGATATTGAGAAGTGTCTCTGAGGAAGGCAGGGTGGGTACCTGACAACACCAGCTTACTGTTGCCTAGCACCAAACAGTATCTCAGGGCATGGTCTGTGGCCACCAGCTGCATGCAGCCCTCATCCATGGACTTTAGCATCTAATATTTGCCAACACTTTATGGACATGGTGGTGCCTCTCCGATCTACTCAGGAAGAACAGATTTGCATTGCACAGTGCACCAGCAACATATTTTTATTCACTTGGTTGAGCAAGTATTTTTGTCTGTTCTTAATTGCCCTTGAGAATGTGGTAGCAAGCTGTCTGCATGAACGGTTGCAGTCCACATGCTGTAGGTAGATCCACTATTCCATTAGAGAGGGAGTTCCAGAATTTTGACCCAATGACACTGAAGGATCAGTGATATATTTCCAAGTCAGGATGGTGAGTGGCCTGCAGGGGAACTTTGTGGTCATGGTGCCATGTATATGCTGCCTTTGTCCTGCTGAACTCATCAGAACTGCTGAGCTTCTCCATCAATCTCTACTTTTGTTTCTGATTTACAGCATCCATAATTCTTTCATTTTTATCGGCGAGGGAGAGGTTCTTTTTGTACACAATAGAGCTCAGCTGTGTTGGGTACTGCAAGCCAGGCAGGACCTGATTGACATCCGTTGATGAGAGCTGGATGCAGCAGACCACCATGAAATATAAAATAGTGTGGCCACAATGCCAATGTTTGCTTTGCTTTGTGGGTGAATTGCAGCCTTTACTCACCCTGTTGGTGTTCACTTTTCTGACTGTAAATTAAAAGCCCATTTTGAATTGTCTCATTGCTTGCCTGGATGTGAAGTTCCCCTGCTGGGTTATGTAAAACTGCAAGTCTATTGTGGGCCCTAGAGATAGATTAACGGTTACAGAGAGAGCATGTTTAGACACAATATAGCTAAGGATCGCAAAAATGTGTGGCCTGCATTGTTGTCTCTAACCATTCTTTTTTCTGTGTGATTCTCTGAAATTGGTGTATGGCAGTGATCTCCAGAACTAGAAATCAATGCTACAGGTTTCCGTTGGCACACTGATTACCTTGTGTTGCGTATCAGAGTGGCCGCACACACACAACCTACAGAGAGCATTGGTGCTTATTGTTTAAACAGTGACTGTAATGAGAGATGTTGTCTGTAAAAGACAGCATCAGCCACACTGGCTATGTGCGTGTGACTGCTTTGCCATGACAATGCTGGTGAGGAGCAATATCAGAATGCCAATGCTTATCTGGATGCACACCAGCCTTATTAAAGATGGCATGGTGCAAGAGATGTCAGCCTTTCGAGTCATATCTAGGAGTGGCAAGTTATTCTGGGAATGACCTTTGATAAGATGGAGCTAGAATCGGATAGGGCCGGGTAGGCAGTTAATGAGGTGAATTTGATAAGATAAGGCAAGAGACATTGCTAGGCCCAGATGCGGCTGGCACTTCGCCAAAAAGTGCAAGACTCAGTCAATGGATTCTGCCTCTTTCATCCTTGGAGCAACTGAGTTCTGAAAAACTCATGGTCATTAAGACAGAATGTTCCTCATCACTGACATAAATGGTAAACCTCTCACTTTTAAACACTGATCCCCTTAGTACTAGATACTCGTACTAGAGGAAACATCATTTCCACATTCATCCTGTCAACTCAAGGTGTCAAGTCCTCTCAGTATGTTATGTGACTTAGTGAGATTCACAGAATTGTAGCCACACAGAAGAAGGTCGTTATCTATCTTGACGATCAGTTCTATTACTCAGTGCAAATCTCCTGTCTTTTTCCCATATCCCTACATAGCATTTCTAACCTATCATTCAATGCTCACTCAAACACTTCAGTTGACCCTGCTTCGATTACATTCCAGACAGAGCATTCCAAACCCTAACTATTCACAGTGTGAGAAAAGGTTTTTCTTACATCAGCCCTGGAGTTACCCCTTCATCTTCTAAATACCAATGAATACAAGCCAAGCTTGCCCCACCAGTTTTCAAAAGACAGCCTGGCCATTTGAAGAATTGGCCGAATGAGTCTTCTCTTAACTACCTCCAATGTCATTACATCCTTCTATTAAATAAAGAGACCAATATTGTACACAGTACTCTAGATGTTGTCTTACCAGTGCCCTGGATAAATGAAGCAGAACCTCCTTATCCCTGCATTCAACTCTCCACGCATTTAACCATCACATTCTACTTGCTTTCCTCATTGCTTTCTGTACCTTCATACTAACCTTTTGTGATTCATGCCTTAAGACACGCAGATAACTCTACAAACTCAGAGTTCTGCAATCTCTCACCATTTTGTTTCTCTGTCAAAATGGACATTTTACATTTTCCAGCATTATAGTCCATTTGCCAGAACTTTTCCCTGTCAGCTAACTCATACAATCTCTTTTGTAGCCAAGTTTAATCAGGGCTACGATGATAGGAAAAGGGTTTGCATTGTCAGGGTGAATAGTCAGATTGGTTCAAGGAATGGAGGATCATGGGGATAGTCAAGGTGGCAGGGGCTGAGCTGCCTATTCTGGTGGTTAGAACTGAAGAGGGTTAGTTGGGGTGGGATTGGAGGATGGCATGGGTATTCAGGTGGTTGAGCGTGAGTCAAGGGGTCACTGTGAGTGACTTAGTGTTTTTTTGTAGTGATACTCAGGTGTTAGATTTGCTTTTTTATCTATCTAACACTTCCTGGGTAACATTGGCTAAGTACGGAAGCTAAGTCTGAAGTTTCTGTTCCTAATTTGAAGTTGGAGAGACTCAAGGAGCAGGCAAAGTGCCCATGGGAACTTCAAATGTGCCAAGATGTTTCCACAGGGGCCAACAGATCAGGGCTTCAGCAGGGTCCTGGACTACAAGTTAAACTCAGAGATAATGGGAACTGCAGATGCTGGAGATTCCAAGATAATAAAATGTGAGGCTGGATGAACACAGCAGGCCAAGCAGCATCTCAGGAGCACAAAAGCTGACGTTTCGGGCCTAGACCCTTCATCAGAGAGGGGGATGGGGGGAGGGAACTGGAATAAATAGGGACAGAGGGGGAGGCGGACCGAAGATGGAGAGTAAAGAAGATAGGTGGAGAGAGTGTAGGTGGGGAGGTAGGGAGGGGATAGGTCAGTCCAGGGAAGACGGACAGGTCAAGGAGGTGGGATGAGGTTAGTAGGTAGCGGGGGGTGCGGCTTAGTATGTGCAGACAGAGCTCTCCATGTTTATACTGGTTGCAGTCAGCGGGTATTTGATGTTGTCCTGAAGTGGAATGTGAAGTCTGAAGTAAATCTAGTTTACACTTACTTCAGTTTGACACTCAAGAAATAGAAATAGAAATAGACAATCTGCAGCAGATTTTAGAGCTAATCTGAGTTTGATGCAAGGCCCTGAATACAATGCCAGTGGCACCCGATTTCTTGCAGTTTGTTTTCACATCCAGATTGGTAGGTTGCCCATTTTGTCAAACATTAAACATGGATTGCTGAAAATTATTGTTGGTTTTCTAAAGATTGCCTGTTGGGAAGAATGGCAATTTAAGGTTCAGAGCAATAATATTGGCACAGCATTCAGAAACCAACCTATCACTCACATGCTGACAAATTGGTGTTTGTAGAAGGCATCGTTTATGTGCCATTTTAAGAAAAGTCTGCTAAAACTTTAAGTTCATTATTGTCACAGGAGTAATGTTACAAACTGACCTCAGACAACGTGTTACTGTTGAAAACAGGATACACCAAATTGCTAAGCTCCTGGGTGAGGAGGGATGACGTGGTTCCAGTCGGTTAATCACTTGAACCCTCAATTAATCACAAGAAGGTTAATTTTTTTTAAAAAGCCCTTTCACTTGTGGATATCTTTCTCCTAAGCTAAATGGATATATTTTTAAGTGGAGCCAATTTAAAACATGTTCTCGCATTAACAAAAAAGTGAGTTTATTGATTAATAAATGTGAGAAGAAATAATAAAGCAACACAGATTAGAAATAAAAGTGGGTCCAAAAAAATAAAAGATATATATATCAGTGGGTCATTAGCAAAGAGTAGGTAGAGAGACATTGATAATTGAGCTGTCGATTTTAAGATTCTTGCCTGTGCAAGTTGATATAATTTCTTCTGCAAGACTGGAAGTCTCTACAATAAACATTAAGTCACTCATACTGACCCCTTGACTCCACCTCAACCACTCAAATACCCATCCATAAGACATAGGAGCAGAGAGAGGCCATTCAGCACATTAAGTCCACTCTGCCATTCAATAAATGGCTGATCTGATCTTTCTCAACTCTACTTTTCAACCTTTTCCCCATAATCCTCGATCCCCTTACTAATTTAAAACCTCTCTATCACAGCCTTGAATATACTTATCGATGCAATCTCTACAGTCTTAAGTGGTGAAGAATTCTGAGATTCACACCCTCCGAGGAAACATTTCCTCCTCATCTCTGTCTTAAATTACTCTGACAACATGCTTTCTATAGTTTTGAACTCTCCCACAAGGGGGAACAACCTCTCAACATAAGAATCTTAGATGTTTCAATAAGGTTTCTTCTCATTCTCCTAAACTCCAGTGAGTACCCAATGTACTCAACGTCTCAAGATTTGAGTCCTCTTTGGGAAATAAGGCAGGGAAGGAGATTGAGATGTTAGCTGGGGAACATTTTGAGCATATTCTATTCATTTTAAAATAGTTATAGAAAAGAATAGAGCGGCACGGTGGCTCAGTGGTTAGCACTGTGGCCTCATAGCACCAGGGACCTGGGTTTGATTCCAACCCTGTGTGGAGTTTGCACATTCTTCCCGTGGCTGCATGGGTTTCCTTCAGATGATCCAGTTTCCTCCCACAGTCCATAGATTTGCTGGCTGGGTGGACTGGCCACGGTAAATTGTCCATAACATTTAGGGATGTATAGATTAGGTGTGTTAGTCATGGGAACTGCAGGGCTGGGGTGGGTATGGTTGGGCTGCTCTTTAGAGAGTTGGTGAGGATTTGTTGGGCTGGATGGCCTGTTTCCACACTGTAGGGATTCTATGATTCTATAATAGGCCTGATCCACACGTTAAAGTTCTAAGTTGGGGCAAGGCCAACTTTGATGGTGTTAGACAGGAACGTTCAAAAGTTGATTGGAGGAGGCTGGTGAAGGGACGCCCAGTAAGTGGGAGGCTTTCAAAAGTGAGATAATGAGAGTTCAGGGACAAAATAGTCCTGTTAGTATGAAGGGCAAGGCTGGCAGGAGTAGACACTGGGTGACTAGAGATATTGAGGTCAAGAAAAAGGAGGTACATGTTGGGTATAGACAACTGAGATCAATTGAATCCTGAGAGGAATATTAGGGTATAGGAGTACACTTAAAAGGGGAGACAGATTTGGGCAGATAATGTCAAGGAGAATCCAAAGAGATTCTACAAGTATATTAAGGGCAAAAGAATAACTAGGGAGAGAATATGGCCCCTTAAAGCTCAGTGAGGCTATCGACATGTGGAACACAGGGGACACGGGTGAGATCCTAAATGGATATTTCACATCACTACGTACTGTGGAGAAAGACATGGAAGCTATGGAACTTGCAAAAATAAATAGTGATGTCTCGAAAAGCATCCACATTACAGAAGAGGAGGTGCTGGAGGTCTTAAAATGCGTAAAAGTTGATAAATCCCTGGGGCCTGATCAAATGTATCCTACTAAGTTTGTGGATGACACCAAAATTTGGCGATGTAGTGGATGGTGAAGGAGGTTGTATAAATTCAATGGGATCTTGATCAACTGGACCAGTGGGCTGAGAAATAGCAGATGGAGTTTAATTTAGATAAATGCGAGCCGTTGCATTTTGGTAAGACAAACCAGGGCAGGGCTTACATAGTTAATGGTAGGGCTCTATGGAGTGTTGTTCATCAGACATCTAGGGATATGGGGCATAGATCCATGAAAGTGGCGTGGTAGGTTTACAGGGTGCTGAAGAAGGCATTTGGCATACTTGCCTTCATTGGTCAGAACACTGAGTACTGGTGTGATCCAGGGTTATAATCTCTGATCATGACAATAGGTACTACAGTTAAAAGTACATCATATTCTAAGACTCAGTTGTAGCATATATATTACATTATCAAATCTTTAAAATAAATCGTCATTACTGCAGAGGAAAAGAGCATGTTGTAAGGTAGCAGATGAAAATAGTGCTGAATTATCTCATCATGATGGGAAAAATGTTAATGCTTATAAACTGTTATGGGATTAACTAAAAATATATTTAGTTAATGAGGTGTTGATTACTTTCGTAAATCATCTGAGCATCTTGCATTTCGGCATTTGTATTTTCCAAACAATAACAATGTAACAGTGCAGTCCAGGAGGGTCCCTTTGTACAGTTTAAGCTGGATGTTTATATTGTTTGCACACTTCCCATCATACCTTGTCATAATGGATGAAAAAATTAACTTAACAAGGTGAGGCTGAATACGAAATGTGAAATTTTTCTTATAACAGCAAATCAATATCCAGAGCAAAGTTTATAATCTAACATAACTTTGTTTTGTTGTAAAAAAATGCCATCATAGTTTAACACCCTCATTAGAGGAAGACAGATGGTAATTTAACCTCAGGGTCACGACATCTGTGATATGGGGAGAGATTGAAAAAGAGAGTTCTTTATCAACAATATGGGCTGGTGCGGGAATTGAACCCATGTTGTTAGAATGACTCTGAGGTGTATAAGATTGAGGGGCATTAACAGGATGGACACAAAAAATCATTCCTCTTTGTTAAAAGGTCAGTCACTAGGGGCATAATGTTAAAGTGAAGATCAGGAAGTTTAAAGGGGATTTCAGGGAAAATATTTTCACCCAGGGGTTGGTGCGAATCTGAAATGCATGACCTGGTATGTTAGAAATTGCACAAAACATCATAAACTTTAGAAGGTACTTGGAGGAGCACTTGAAAAGTAAGGATATTCAAGGCTATGGGCCAAGCGCTGGAAAGTGGAATTAGAGTTGATAGGATTGCACAGACTCTATGGGCTGAAGAGTCTTTTGTATGCTGTGTGACTCTGTATGGGAGGAGGGGATGATGGTACCACAATTCTCCAGCAGGGACCTGAAGACTCATGCCCCTTTGCCACAAAGTAGAGTTGCAAGCCCTGCCTTTCATTGTTGAAGTACAGCATTAACTAACCAAGAGACAATACAGTGGCAAGAGTAAATATCTTCTCATGTCTAGTTAATCAACTGTTTTTCCCGAAAGTGGAGGATGTTCTTCCCTGTTGAAACAAAAGTCATTTTCAAGAAAATTCATGCTGTGAATAGTTCCAATGCATTGAAAAACATGAAAGCAACATGCAATTTTTATTCTGATTTAATCTACATGATAATCCATCCCACAATCCACACTGGAATGTCTGGAATGACACAGTCAATGGTTTTTGACAGCAGTAGCAAGAAATAAGAGCAGTAGTCAGTCATCCAACTCCCCTCAAGTTTGCTCTGCCATTCAGTACGGCTATGCCTGTTCTACCTAGTATCCTGTTCCCACATTCTCCTCATACCCTTTGATCTCTTTAGCCCTCAGAACTATGTCTAATTCCTTCATAAAAAATATTAAATGTTTTGCACTCAACCACTTTCTGTGGCACAGAATTCCACAAGATCATAACTCTCTGGGTGAATATATTTCTCATCTCATCCCTAATTGATTTCTTGCCTATCCTTAGACTGTCACTCCCGATTTTGGACTTGGTAGTCATTAAGAGCATTCTCCCTGTCTTTACATTGTCTAGTTCTGATGGAATTTTATAAGTTTCTGTGAGATACTCCTCATTCTTTCACTTCACAACTTGCATATTGCATCAATAAATTGTCTTATTATTTTGTTTGGCTTGCAAAATTTAACCAGATTACTACAAATCCTTAATTTTCAATTTTATCCAAACTTTGTACTCATCAATTTCAATTGAATAGTCTTTAAATGAAAAGTGATTAAATGAGGTCTTAGGTTTTCCTCACATATATGGAAACTTTGAGGCTGCTGCCTAAGATTTTCTCCCATTTGACTCATCACTTGGTCTGATTCATCACTGAGTCAATTGTTCCTGCCTCTGCTTAGGAACATAGGAACAAGCATTAAGTCACACTTAATGTTCCTCCATTCAGTTAGATGATTAATGATTGGTGTCATCTCCCTTTGCCCTAGACTAGTTAATGTTTTTGGTTAACAAAAATGTGTCCACCATAGTTTTAAAGCCAACGATTGAACGTTAATTGCAATTTGTGGAAGAAAATTCCAAATGTCTATGAATTTTTTTGGTATGTAGATGTTTTTCCTAATTTCACTGCTGAAAGGACTGGTTCTAATTTTTAAATCACATCCTCTCACCTTCAACCACAGGAAGTAATGGGCTAGATTTTGATAGGCCTTTGGGAATGGAATAGGAGGTGAGAAGGAAGACAGAAAATGGTAACAAAAAGAATGTTGCTGGAAATGCCCAGCAGATCTGGCAGCATGTGTGCAGGAAAAAATGTGGTTAATGTTTCGGGTCCAGTGAAGGAAGGGTTAACTTCACTGTTAACTGTGTTTTTTTCCTTCACAGATGCTGCCAGACCTGCTGAGCTTTTCCAGCAACTTTGTTTTTGTTCCTGATTTACAACATTCACAGTTCTTTTGGCTTTTACAGAAAATGGTGTGATGGCTAACTTGTTAACAAAGACAAAAGTGGCAGATTGCCTCCTCTTCGAAAGCCCAATTTAGTTTCTTAAGTGGCTATTTAAAACCATTCCTGCTTCTGTTGCCTTCAGCCCAAATGCTGGTAAATTGGCAATCTCCATAATTAGGGGAACCCATCAAGTAAGCCCTAGAATCCTTGAGAAACCACTGAGATCCCTCTTTTTCAGGGACACTTTGCCAAAAGAAGAGACCATGCTGGTACTTACTGTCAACAACAACATTACACAAGGCTTCAATATCCCCCTATCCCTGGTTTGTCTGTCTGGCTCCAAAGGCCCCATACTCCACTTACATGTGTTTGAGGGAACATGGTCAACATTCCTTCTCTGGATCTGTTGTATTTTCAGAAAACATCATGTGCAGGTAGTGGTGGTCTTGTTTGGGTATACACCAATGTCCCTCTCTCTAGGCTGAGACTAGGATGTATGTAACTATCATAGTAAAGGTTAAGCACTGGTGTCTCCAAACAAAAGATGCACTTGTCTTCGATAACAACATGGTTTATTCCATGATAACAACTGATGTAACCTACATTAACTGGCTAAGCGTAATTACTCAAGCCATCCACTGTCTCTGTCTTTCAATCATTTAGAAAATACCTTGTTCTAATCTTTCTAGGTCCTAAGTGAATGATCCATATTTATCGAGATTGATATCCCTTTGTCACAGTACTAATAGCTCTGTAACATTATGCTTATATCTAAATTATTTAGAATGCCAGCTTTCTTTGACTCATCAGCAAATTTGGAAATGTGATTTTCTATGCTATCATCCAAATTAGGAACTATGCTTTCATGGTGAAGAGAGGTGATGGGATAATCTACTTGCTTTTCCCTCCTTTCAGTCAAACACAACAAGATGCACTTTTGAGAATGTACTAACCATTTGAAATGTTGTGATTTTTAAAGAAAATGCGCATACAGGCTTTCTTGTAGGTTTAAATCAAAAGTAAAAGTGAACATTTATTTGCACAATACCTAAAATATACATGTAACAGCCCCTGACTCCTCAAATGTTCTAGGCAGCACAGTGGCTCAGTGCTTAGCACTGCTGCCTTACAGTGCCAGGGACCCGGATTTGAATCTACCCTCAAATGATTGCCTGTGTGGAGTTTGAATATTCTCTACACATCGGCATGGGTTTCCTCCAAATACTCCAGTTTCCTCCCACAGTCCAAAGATATGCAGGTTGGGTGGATTAGCCATGGGAAATGCAGGGTTATAGAAATACACTGGGGATATGTGGAATGGACTTTGGAGGGTTAATGTTTCATTGATGGGCTAAATGGTCTGCTTCCACACTGTAGGGACTCTATGATATGTACACACACACAAACATCCAGACAAGATGATTTCTAGAGCTGTAACATGCACTTAGATAACATATGAAGTAACAAGATATATGTCACTTATTTTAACTAACCCTTTAAGGAAGGAAGTTGAAAAGAATTGAAAGCCTAAGGATTCTTAATTTTTTTAAGATGAATGGAGTTTGGATGCTTCTAAACTTCTCAGATAAAGTGATGGCCCAGTTCCTGTTGAGAGGAAATATAATCACACAGATAAATTTAATTAGGTCATTTTCACTGTCTGATTTGTCTTGTTTGCTGCACTTAATTCTTTACTTTTACTGGGTGTGATCCCTTCAAAATATTTATCCTACCATGGCCTTGCACCGTTCCTTGTGTAACTTGCCAAGCATATTATCAGTGTCTGTCCAGAAACGGCAAACAGAAGTTTCCTGGCTTTTCAAAATGCATTTTTTTGAGGGTACTGCATCCATAGTTCCAATTTATTTTTACAGAAAGTTTGCTATCCATTGGTCTGTTGTTTAAATTGACATAAAATGACTGTCATAATGAATATATTCATGAAGTTCCAATAGATGAATAGTTGAGGTCCCGACACAGTGATTCCTAACTGGATAATTAGACATAGTCTGCCAATTAGGTTACTTATCGATTTCTCCTTATTTCTTTGCCTATGCTTTTTTTCTTCACTCATGGGACATAGACCTTATTGGCTGGCTAGCATTTGTTGCCCATCCTTAAATCCCCATAAAGAAAGTGGTGGCAAGCTGTCTTCTTGATACGCTGGTCCACATGCTGCAAATGTCAATTAATCTCCCAAGTATGTGGACACTTTGTCCTTAATAAGTTGTCGTTACAGTTGGAATCTGAATTTCCAAAAGCAGGAGCATAGTTAAAGTTATTTCTTCTACATTATTTTAACCTTGACAAGTTCTCAGACATCGTCGAGAAAATGAGGATGAAGTACATGGAGTAATTCAAAAGAATTATGATAAGAAAAGGAAAAAATGCATAAAAAATTAGTCTGTGTTTACTTTTAAGTACAAACTAAGGGGATGTGTAATAGAGGAGCTTGAAGGGGGAGAGGAAATCACAATCATGAGGCAAGTGGCACTATGCAAACTGATGGGGCTGTGGGCTGATAAGTCTCCAGGTCAAGACGAACTTCATCCTAGGGTCTTCAAAAAGGTGTCCAAAGAGGTGATCATTTTCCAAAAAAATTTATAGATCTGGGAATGGTTCGAGCAGAAAGTAAGATATCTAACAAAAGAAGGGAGGAGAGCAGAAAACTATGGGCCAGTCAGCTTAATATTCATCACTGAGAAGGTGTTAAAATCGATCATCGAAATAATTAAAGCTGGGAGCTTAAAAAACATATGGTAATCAGGAACTTTCAACATGGTTTTGTGAAAGTGAAATAAAGTTTAGCCAAGTTATCAGCCTTTTTTCAAAGGAACAGTATGCACTGTTGAAAAGGAATGTTTAAAAGAGTCATTAAAACTAGATTGAAATGTATAAAATTCTAAAAGGGGTTTCCAAGGTAGATGTGAAAAGATGTTTTCTCTTGTGTATCGGGCCACGCTATTTAAAAATTGGGAGCCTCCGTTTAGGACCGAGGCGAAGAGAAATCTTTTTATTTGGAGGTAATTCACAAGCTCTCTGTGTGGGAGACTGACAATGAAGGTAAGAGGCCATAGGATTCAAGTAAATTTGGCAAATTGAATCCAGAATTGACTGAATGGCAAGAAGTAGAGTTTGATGGTCTGGGGTGGATTTGTCACTAGATGTCTGTGTCCAATGGAGTACTGCAGGGGTTAATGTTGGGGCCCTTGCCATTTAACATCATCGTAAGTTCGTAGATAGTATACAAATTGATGGTTTGGTCAATAATGATGAGGATAGCATTACATTTCAAGAGGCTATAGACATGTTGGTCAGCTGGGCTGATAGATGGCAAATGGAATTCAATCTGGATGAATGTGAGCTGATGCAGTTGGGTAGGACAAACAAGGCAAGTGAGTACATGATTAACAGCGGGACCCTGGGAAGCACCAAGGATCTGAGAATCATTGATGTGCATGTCCACCATTCCTTAAGGTAGTGGGATGGGTCGATAACGAGGTAGAGACAGCCTTTGGGATATAGAGATAATAAGGTGTAGAGCTGGATGAACACAACAGGCCAAACAGCATCAGTGCAGCAGGATATTTGCCTTTATTTGTTGAGGCATTTAGGAGCAGGGAAGTGATGCTGGAACGTGAACAAAAGATATTATGCCGCAGCGAGAAAGCTGTGCACAGTTCTGGAATGCATGTTATAGGAGAGAAATGATTGCACTGGAGATGGTGCAGAGCAGATTTGTCAGGATGGTGCCTGGGGAGAATTTTAGTTGTGAAGAGAGATTGGACAGACTGGGATTGCTTTCCATAGAGCAGAGGAGACTGAAGGAATACATGCTTGAAATGTATAAAATTATGAGGGGCATAGACAGGGGACAAGAAGAAATTGTTTCTTTTTCCCTTGGAGAGATTAATGACCAGCGGCATAGCATTGAAGGAAGGGACTGGAGTATGTGATTAAATGATTTTCTTTTTGAGGATGATGGGTATCAGGAACACACTGCCTGTAAGGGGGTGGCAGAGGCAGAAACCCTCATAACATTTAAGAAATATTTAGATATACACTGTGATGCAAAGTCATGCAAGGCTATGAGCTAAGTGATGGAAAATGGGATTAGAAAAGTTAGGTAGTTTGTTTTGAACTGGCACAGACTCAATGGGCTAAAGGGCCTTTTTTCCGTGCTGTATACATCTGATTCTAAGACTCTACTGCTACTTACCGCAAATCTATCTCCAAATGGTTAGGAAAATACATAGGGGTTCCTTCAGTTCCACGTGATATAATAATGGCCTTATCAACAACATTGATTATGTGTGCGAGCCATTTTCTCACTACACTAGTTACACATATTAACACCCAGAGGCCTGTAATTTGCAGACTGAACAAACATGTACATGCATGGTGTCTGCTTAAATCCAACAGAATAGGTGACAGTCATTCAGTAGTTCATTTCTTAAGCCAATTCTCCGACCAGAGTCAAACTGCCTGGTTTAATATTTGGAGATAATGGGAACTACAGATGCCGGAGAATCCAAGATAACAAAGTGTGAAGCTGGATGAACACTCATCTTCGGAGTTCAAAACCTGATGTTTCGGGCCTAGATCCTTCGTCAGAAAAAGGTTTAATATTTAAACAAGTTAACTGTCAATCAGAATTACTTGGTGGAATCTCCATGGCAACAGTTTGTCAGAGTCCATTCATGCAGTACAAATGTTGGCTCTCAACCCCTCCTCCTCCCTTGAACTGGTATTCTTGAGTATTGCCCCGATGTATGCAAAACAAAATGTTTTGACAAAGTAAGTCTTTGTTAGTAATCACTAAGTGCTGTACAAACAAATCTTAAGCGTTTGTATATTAACAGGTTGCAGGCATGTATTTAAGTGGGTAATTACAGACCATGATCTCCACTAACAGATATATGCTATTGTTTCTTTGTTAACAGGGTGTTTGTGTTTTGTAGTTTAGAGATTCTAAATTGTATATCTTTTCCCTGTCATTTTAACAGGCCAACCATATTTAGAAAAATTCAGAAATAGCCTGATCATATGGTTTTGTCTTCATTTTAAGACACTTCCCTTCTAAGTATTGTAAAGTGTATACAAGTCTTTTCCTGTGGCAAAAAAACCGTTATGTTGATATTAAGTGTGAAAGTACTTGCATCTTGTGGAAGTCAATAAAAGAAAAGTTAACAAAATTATCTAACAATATTTTTCTGAGTTAATAAAAATTTGTACTGTCTGCCTTATATTTTAAATTAATCTTTCAGTTCCATTCAAAAGGCATAATTTTTTAACTCCAACCAAGAGGTTAGATGAAAATCTGTTCTAAGCTCCCACACTGTCCTGGCTGCTTTGCAGTTTGCAAGAATGATGACTCAGATTAGTTTTATGAACCCATTTAGTGGTTTAATTATTTACTATTCGCAACCTTTCCATAAACTTTTTATCAAAAGCTAAACAATTTATTGCACAAAAGGAAGCGTAATCCCTCATTTTGAGTTTACATTGTAATCTATTTATTTTGTGTATATTTTTCTCCCTCTTCAAATCCCTAGCTGTTAACAGTTCCAGACTTCCAGTTATTTCACTCTGTAAATGAGATGCTATGAGCTTTGCTGGAGCAGATAGGACCTTTCCCTCTGATTGCTTAGTGTAAGCTAGCTGATTAATTGCTAATGTTACACACAGGTCATGTAGGGAATTTCAGCCATATCATGTCCTGATCTGGTTAATTTTGGGAATCTATGAAAACTAAGATTTAAAATCTGCAGTCCTTCTGGCAAACTTTCGCAGTAACTCCAGTTAGAATGCAACAGAAAACCCAATAATTGAGTCAAGACCAGAGAGATGTCACATGCATCTTCCTTGCCAGTACTGGACGGACAAGCTGGCATCAATCTAGGCATCAGAAATGGCAACAAAGACAAACGTAGCCATATTAATCCTATAAAGTCCTTTTTACCAAAATCTGGGGTGGCAGTTACGAAAGAGTCAACATTTCAAGAATTGTCTCTCAGACTAGTCAAGCAACAGCCTCACACAGTCATATACAACAAATTGTAGCTTGTTAGCATTGGCCCATAGTCATCAACATCACCATCCTTTGGCATATCCTGTTTCATTGTCAGGATAAAACCAGTAGACGTGGCAGCACAGTGCTGTACAGATGGTAGGGAGTTGTCTTTGGCTTCCTCAATATTGATTCTGGACCTCGTGAAGTTTTATTCCATCGCAGATAAGGAAGTTTCCTGCTGACCATGACAGACTACACCTCTGAGCAGATGAATCAGAAATCCACAATGTCGAGTACCACTTGGCGGAAGTACTGAAGGTGGCATGACCACGGAATATACTCTGGTGGGGAATTTCAATATCCATCCTGAAGAGTGGCTCAGCGTTAGCACTACTGACTGAGCTGCTTCAGTTCGAAAGGACATTGCTGCTAGACTGGGGCTGCAGCAAAATGTGAGGGAACCAACAAGAGAGGAAAACATATTTGATCTCATCATTACCAATCAAATGAGCCTTGGTAGTGTTGCCAGGAGTAACCATTGCAGACTCCCATCTTCATATTGAGGAATACTCCATGTTGTGTAGCACTACCAGTGTGCTGAAAGGAATAAATCTCGAAAGATTAAACAACTCAAAACTAGGGATCCATGAGGTGTGGTTGGCGATCAGCAGCAGCAGAATTGTACTCCAACACAATGTACAACCTCATGGCTGCAGAATTATACTTTGCTCAACCCGTACCATCCAGCCAGGTGATAATCCCTTGCTCAATGAAGAGTGCAGGAAGGCATGCCAGGAGCAGTGCCAGGCATATCTAATAATGAGGTGTCAACCTGATGATGCTACAATACAGGATTATTGGATGTCAAACAGCAAGTAACAGACAGAGCTAAGTGACTCCACAACCAATGGATCAGATCTGAGCTCTAGGGTCCTGCCATATCCAGTTGTGAATGGGTGGTGGACAATTCAACATCTCATTGGAGACTCCACAAGTGTGTCTGAATCCTCAATGATGAGAAAGCCCAGCACATCAGTGCACAAATTAAGGCTGAAACAGAATGTTCAGACTGCAGCAATCTTTACCCAGAAGAGCCACAGGGATAATCCATGTTGGCCTCCTGCAAATGTCCCCAAGATCACTGGTACCAGTTTTCAGCCATTTTGATTCATTCTATGTGATATCAAGCAACAGCTGAAGACAGAGGCATAGCCCTTACAATATTCCAGCAACAGTACTGAAGACCTATGCTCCAGATCTAGCTGCACCCCTACGTATACAACACTGGCATCAACCTGGCAATGTGGAAAATGCACCATGGGACATCATGTGCACAAAAACAGGACAAATCCAAAGCAGTGAATTATAACCCTATCAGTCTACTCTTGTTCATTAATTAAGAGATGGAAGAGATCATCAGCAGAGCTACCAAGTAGCAATGGCTTAGAAATAACCTGCCCACTGAGGCACAGGCTTTTCCACATGGTAAGGGTAGTAACCAAAGAACGGATATTGCAGAGTAAGATAGTTTCAAAGCCCAAACTATCCTGGTCCCTGGTCTAGCAACAGACCTGTTCTGTAAGTGAAGACAGGTGCTCTTTTATTCTGAGATAGTAAGAATTGCCGATGCTGGAGTCTGAGATAACACAGAGTGGAGCTGTTAGGGTCCTGACCCAAAACATCCTGATCCTCTGTCGCTGCCGAGCCTACTTTGTTCATCCAGCTCCACACTGTGTTGCTGTTATGTTCTGTCTGGCAGAACTGATGCCCATTGAGAAGCTCCTGCCTTGGGTGGTGGCCTGGAACTTTGACATTCCTCAGTGTTAACAGAATTTGTTAGCCCTTATATTCACTGGCAAAGTTCGACACATAGGTTACAAGAGAAGGAACTTCTGCAGCTGAGCCCACATCCTTCTGCTAGATTAGTTAACAGAATGCCACATGCTCCCGGTGTGTCAATGGATCCCCACAGGCGTTATTTAACTGAAATGGTTTCTTCTTGACCTTGTAGCCAATAACAAATATTGTCAACAAACAGACGTGGACAGAATGACCCATACGCTTTCAGGTCCACTACCTCCGTCTTCCTTGTACAAACTTTCTGCCCACTTGTAGGCAAATGTATCCCTTTTCATATAAACAGCTGTGGTCGAACACACAAACTCTGATTTACATCAAGTCGTTTATGGCATGCTGCATCGTGTCAGAAAGCTGATGATGCCCAGAGATGAGTGTGGAACCCAACCTAAAACTAAAGATCCAAAAGTAAGGCTTATATTTAAAACAACTCTCACAACCTCAATATGTCTCAAAAACACCTTCCATTCAATAACTTATTTCTCATGTAGAAATGTTGCAGCCAATTTACAGATGCCAAGAGCTGGATTTTAAACTGGTGGTGGGATTCCATCACAGAGGTAGTCTCACGTCCCAGAGCTCCCAGTAAGCCCAAGGTCTGGCAGCTCTCTTATCCCAACAGTGCCAGCAGGTGTACCGGTCATTGCATGGACTGCAGTGCCAAGGCAGTTCTCTCAGTATCTGTTGATAAACTTATGGACATTCAGTCCATCACTTTGAACTGACCCATATTCCCACCCAACCTTATCCAACGGTTCGTCTATCTAGTTTAACCACTCAGTCCAAAGCATATTGTGTCCAACATGCCAGATGTAGTGACACACTATGCCTCCATCAAAGTCATGTTGTTGCTGAATGTCAATGACCTTTTCTGTCTACACTCTGTTATCCCCTGCTTATGTATGGAGTTGCCTCCCTTCACAATGTAGCCCCTCTCTATCTCAGTATGCTGCTTACTATTCCCATGACTGAGTTTTCCTACTTCACTCCTGTAGCCTTGATATTCCTGCTTCACTTTGAGTGGACAGGCTCCCAGGCCTGACCGTGGCCCACACTCGACCAACTTGGGTGACCCCTGTATGGGGCCTAAGCAGACCTCTGACTGATGTTTTTAAAATTCATTTTGTGGGATGTGGATGTCACTGGCTGGCCAGCCAAGATTCCTTGCCCATTCCTAATTGCCCTTGAGAAGGTGGTGGTGAGCTGTCTTCTTGAACCACAGCAGTCCACCTGCTGTGGGTTGACTCACAATGTTAATAAGGAGGGAATTCCAGGATTTTGTGGATGTTATTGCCAATCAAGCGGGCTGCTTTGTCCTGGATGGAGAGAGCTATGTGCGGTTTTCTGACTGACATCCCACTATGCCTCAGTTGGGTATAATAGACCCACAGGGGCTACCATGCCCAATCTTCAGACTGTCTAGGTCCAGACAACCTGACCATTCTAAGCCACTGACCACCCCAAGTGCCCAAGCTCCTGGACTTAAATTGGATACTGCTCTTGCTTGCTGTGCTGGGACTGCCAGATTGAACGATGGCTCTCCAGACCTGAATGAGGACTATTCCCTGTAGACTTTGAAATATGGCCATTTGGCTGCGGCACAAGTCAAATAACTGGTATGAATGCATCTAACGCATAGTGCAGGTTGTGACATTGATATAATATGGTGCCAGACAGCAACATGTCTATCCTCTTAACTGATCACTGCTGGCAACCAAGGACAAACCGCCTGACTTTGTGCCTCTGCTAAAAGGCAAGGCAAGAGCAAAATGCTGTGAGCTTTTAAGGTCAGGTTGAGAAGGCAAAGTGCAAAAAGGCAAGGCAGGTTAGGGCGAGGGATGGTAACGATGCTGTGTGAATTCAAGCAAGTGAAAAGAGATTAAATGCTGAGAGAGCAAGTGAGCTGACCTGAGAATGCACCTTGATTCAACCCATGAGTCCAGTGCCTGTCTTTGCTCACAAATTGTCCTGGTAACAGCATTACAATGCAAGGTGCTGGTGAGCTCCAAAGTGCAGAACTGTAATACAAGTGTATCAGAGGTATGCCTATAGGGTGTGGTGAGGCCAGTATGTGTCCGATGTAAAGATCTGTGGACAGGGGCTACGTGCAGTGGCTGCTTGTGGAGCATGCCCTGAAATGTTGATACTTAGTGTGCAACATGGAAGGGAAGAGAAGAAAGCAGTGATTTGGAGTCACCAGGCAATTGCAGTGAACTTCATGCCATGAATTGTTGTTTCTAGTTTGCACCTAGTGGATGGGTTAATGGAAAACTGCAAATTATTGAGGGGCGATTTGGTAATATAAAGGTATTGATGAATGAAGATAGGCCTCTTGCTCTCACTAGCAAGAGTCTCAACTTGTCATTCAACACTTGGTCAAAAAAATAGAACATTGCACCCAACATAAAGAAGCTCCTCACTGACAAGCTCACGTGATTTTCTTAACTTCTATGACATTTCCTGTGTTATTCAAGAGCTGGGAGGATTCTGCCCTCATAATAATGTGCCATTTGTGCAGGTCACCATCTTACTGGAAATGCTTGTTCAATATGTTTGTTAGAAAGTAGATTCTTTTAAAGATTTGCAAGTAACATACAATCAGTCAATATTGTAATATACTGTAGCAAGCCATCACCACAAGGTGGCAGAAAATACTTTCCTAAGCAAATGTTCTACTCTGCCATTTTTAAAAGGCGTTTCCTATTTCATATGTGGTCTTACGATAAATGTTATGAAGATCATTTTTGTTTTTTTAAGAACTTGTGGAGAAGAGGAGGAGTTTTTGACTGTGAGCAAGCAAACAAATTTTTAAGAGTATGGAGATTTCACGTTTGAGTGTTATATTATTGGTACTGCAATAATTTTGCATTTACAGTAAATGGAACAGGACAATCTAAATTATCTGCCAATGTGAGAAAAATATGGAAAGTTATGCTCACATAAAACACAGGAATGACAACTAATCCCACTGGCAATGATCTGTTCTTAATTTGCCACTAATGAGCTGCAATCTGATGTGTCACTACATTATGTCAAAGGATAAAGGAATCAATTCCCTAAACTTCATCTTCAAGAAACTTAATTGTAATTACTCTTTCTCTGATCACTACAGCAACATGTCTATCCTCTTAACTGAACACTGCTGGCAACCAAGGTGAAACTACCTGACTTCGCGTCTATGCTAAAAAGCAAGGCAAGAGCAAAATGCTGTGAGCTTTTAAAGTCAGGTTGAGGGGTGCAAAAAGGCAAGGCAGGTTAGGGCAGGGGATAGTAATGATGCTGTGTGAATTCAAGCAAGTGAAAAGAGATTAAATGCTGAGAGAGCAGCAAGCTGACCTGAGAATGCAAGATAACAAAGTGTGGACTGGATGAACACAGCAGGCCAAGCAGCATCTCAGGAGCACAAAAGCTGATGATTCAGGCCTAGACCCTTCATCACCTCTGATGAAGGGTCCAGGCCCGAAACCTCAGCTTTTGTGCTCCTGAGATGCTGCTTGGCCTGCTGTGTTCATCCAGCTCCACACCTTGTTATCTTGCATTCTCCAGCATCTGCAGTTCCCATTATCACATGAATTCAGTGCCTGTCTTTGCTCACAAATTGTCCTGGTAACAGCATTACAGTGCAAGGTGCTGGTGAGCTATGCATTCTATGCTTCAGACCTATGCAGAGTGGATGCTAATTTTAGTAGATTTAACAGTTTCTATCCACAGTGCTTTGAATGTCTGCTCTGTGCTTGTATTGTTATTTTTCTGGGATGTGGATGTCAATGACATGGTAGTGGTACATACTTAACCCTAAAGACCCATCGAACTGAATGACTTTCAAGCCTATTTCAGAGGCAGCTATGAGTCAACTGCATGGTGTGGTTCTGGAGGCACTCACAGGCCAGAGCAGGTAAGGACAGCAGATTTCCATCATTAAAAGGCATTAGTGAACTAGATGACAACTGATGATACTTTCATTTTCACCATTACTGAAACTAGTTTTCAATTGCAGTTTTCATATTTGAATTCAGACTCTACCAGCCACCAGTGATGGGATTCAAATCACATTTCCCAAGCACTAGCCTCTGTTACTAATCCAGTGAAATTGCCAATGGAGCATCATCTCCTCAAGGCTTTATAGCTCAAGCTCCAGCAACTTCTCCAGTTTTTCGCTTAATCCACAACCAGACCCAACTAATCAAGCATAGTGAGAATCAATAGTAAATATAATCAAATACAGAACACTGACCAAAAACAGATATTTATTCATCTGTTGTTTGAGGGAATTTGTTGTGTGCAAAACGTGTACTTGTATTTGCCTAGACAAAAACAGAATAATTTATCATGAGAGTTATTCTTTCTGAGAAACACAGCAAGGCACTAAAAGAATGTGATCATATATATATAGTAATGCAAGAGATGTATCTGGAGCATCTGTGCCAGATATGTTTGGAAGCAAATTGGTGCAGTCTTTATAGCAGATGACATTGTGTTGTTGGCAAATACACCGGAATCTACTATTTTTGATACAGTATCTTCAATTATGGCTTTACCAATGGATTAAATGCTAGGTCATCCCATGATTAATATTTTGACCTTTCACCATTCAGGAAGGATAATCAAAGAGATTGTTTGGAAGATCCAAGAGACATCTGCCTTAATTGTTGATTCATTATCAATCACTGGGGCTCCTAGTGGATGCAAAACTTCAGGTTGTATGCATGTCTCTGGGATTGCTCAGGGAAGGGGCAGAGGCCACTTTTACCTCTCTTGCCTTTCTTCAATCACAACAAATTTCTAATTCTTGTAGGTCAGCCTGTAAGATATTTGACTTCTTCACTTGCCTTTATTCTTACCAAAGTACTAGCCATCCTTTCCGGTCTGCGTAAACTGATATTGTTAGCAGCTCCCTGACAAACCTCTGGAGCAGGTGAGACATGAACCAAAGCCTTCTAGACTAGAGGTAAGTACACTAACACAACTACACCCTTGAATTAATGGCCACCCATCACTGTACCACCTTCACCCCCACCTAATCTGCACACATCCTTTCTTCAACTCTTGTTTTGAATGACACCAATTAGGGCACCACTCCCACGACTCACCCTCATAATTGTCACAAAGAATATGTTTGACTGTGACCATGGCAAATTATCTCTCCTGCCTTTTTCAAGCTGTTCACAATCTTTCTTTCAGGTGACCACGCCTCAACCTCCAATGCCACTTTTCCATTTTATAGCCTTGGCAGGATGTCTCTCACCAAATTTTATCTCTATCAATCTAGTTGGAGCATAATGATCATTTGCAATGACTTTGATTTTTACTCCTACATCATTTACTTTGGTAAGGCCATAGGACTTAGGGACTAAAGTAGACCATTCACCACATTGGAGTCTGCTCTTATATTCAACTTCACTTTCCTGCCTTTTCTCCATAACCCTTGATAGCCTTACTGATTTAAAATCTGTCTCAGCCTTTAATATACTTAACAAACCAGGTTCTACAGTGCTTCATGGTAAAGAACTTCACAGATTCACAATCCTCAGAAATAAAATTCCTCTTTATCTCTGAGCTAAATGTTCACTCACTTAACTGAGTGACCCGTTACTCTGATACTATGCCCTCTGCTTCCAGGCTCTCCCATTAGGAGATGAAAACCCCTCCATATCTATGCTGTCAAGTCCTCTAAGAAATATTGTGTGCTTCATAAGGTCACCTCCCATTCATCTAAACTCCGATCTCCTTTTGAGACATTCTGTCCATGCCTAGGATCAACCTAGTGAACTTCCTCTGGACTGCCTCCAATGATAGTATATCTTTCCTTAAATAAGAAAAAAGGATTAGATGAAAGGCTGGCCTGATTAGCTTGCCACACTCGTTTAGGATGTTCACACTTTTACAGCAAGTACGACACTTAAATTTACCCAGTGGAGTCAAAAAGCCCCAGTAGATGGTTCCCAATACCTACTAGGGAACTTAATTCACTTGGAGCTCCTGAGATCAGGTGATTAAGAACATCATCAGTTCCAGTGGCAGATTGAAGGCATCCTACTACCATCAATAAATTCTATTCACTGGCTTTTTTGGAGTCAAGTCCTTATGATAAAACATTTAGCAATCCAACAGTTGAGTCAGACAGAGCGACAATGTTCTACAATGATGATTGCTCAGCTAACCTAAGTCACAAATGAAAGCTAAGAAATGGAATCCTTCCCATTTAATTCCAAATTAGCTTTTAGGCCAAAATACTCCTGTGTAGGGAAATCCTTGCTGGCTCCATGTGCTGGTTAACTGCACTTTTACTTGATTACATTCCAATGGTCCATTGTACACATATAGCTGTCCTTAAGATTTGGCTTTACCAGCTGTAGTGGTAGTGGTCATGCCACTGGGCTAGCGATCCACAGTTTAATGTTCTAGGGCAGATGGTGAGATTTGTATTCAATAAAAAAACCTGGAATAAAAAACTAGCCTAACAGTGACCATGTAATTGTTGTCAATTGTCATGGAAATCCTGCTGGCTCACTACTGTTCTTTAGAGAGAAGGAAATCTGTCATCCTTACCTAGCCTGGCCTACACATGATTCCACACCTACAGCAATGTGATTGACTCCTAATTGTTGTCTGGACAGTTAGGAATGGGCAATAAATGCTGTCAGCCAGCATGCCCACATCTCGTGAACAAACTGAAAAAAAAAGCTGATTATCTTGATTGATGGACTTAGGTGAGTAAAATATATAGCGCACAAACAGGAGCTGTACAGATTTTGCAGAATTTCATCTATGACTTAGTTTTTGTGACTGACAGATGTCTACCTGACCTAAAATAATCTATAAATAGATAAATGTAAGTCTTTATTTCTTTTAAGTTTTAATTTGGATTGTTGAATCCATCTAAATAGAATGTTTTTTTTTCAAAGATCTTGGATTGAAGGGTTAATTCAAACAAATATCCCTAGCACAGCATTGACTTTCACTGTACTTCTTAATCTTTATTGGAACTTAGACTTTCACTCTGTCTTCTTAGGCATAAGTATTATATAGTTTGTACTTTTTCTCACAATCCTTCCTCTTCTCTGCCTGGGCTCGTTAGAGCTGGCAATCATCTCATTACAGATTGAATTAATTCTCAGAATATTTTCTAGATGAAATGAGCCAATCCCATGGAAATTAGGTCAAGGATGAAACATGTTCTCTGAACAGCTGTCATCACTGTTCACTATACTGTTGGTGCTATTAAAACAGGCAAAACTTGTAGTAAACTCGACAAGCAAGAAGAGGCTACCCAATACAACCCTCGCTAAGACAGAGTGGTGATTTTCTGAAAATAAATTTGTAACTGAAATAAACAATGAAATTTCTTTGTCACTTTGATAAATTTTCTTTTAAAAAAAGAGGGTTAATAACTATCTGAAACAAATACAAACAAATCCTTGCTTCTTTCAAGATCCCAAGATTTTATACTTAAAATCTAATTCCCTACTTTTCCCATATCTTACTGTGATCCGCCCCACAGCTGGAAATAGAACAATACTAAATTTCATAACTGTACTCCAGACACCAGACTACTTCTGACAATGCCACAAAGTCAGCTAGTACATTTACAAAACTATTCATATATATGCATATGCCATTCATTACGTGATATGGTAATGTCTTGTCCTGAACATACTGATTTCTGTTGATGTGGTTTTCAAATTCTTCTCTGAAGCAGCTAATGTATATCTTCTTCTTCCCACAGACGAATTTGGTCCATCTGGAGTCCAGGGACAAACCTCATCATTTTGTGAAAAAAAAGCTCAACAGCAAAATAGAGACTGTAACACTCACACCAGAAACTTCTACATTACTTAAACCACCTGACAATGTAAACGCAACATAAAATGCAAATGCAAGAACCAAATTGGAGAGATCCATGTTAGGTTGTAGCCAGCAACTGTAGAAGTGAAAACTTCAACTTACAAGTCATAGGTATGGCTAGATGGGATATCTCTGTAGGAACAGGAGGATCCCATTCAGGCAGTCAAGTCTGCTCTGCCAGTAATATAGATCATGGCTGATGATATACATCAACGCCACTTTCTCTGTAACTCTTGATGTAATTAGTCTGCATTGATTTCTGTCTTCAACCTGGTCAATGATGGAGTTTCCACAGTCCTCTGTGATAGAGAATTCCAATGATTCTGCACCCTTCTCCTCATCTCAGCCTTACATGTCCTACCCCTTATATTGAGATTACATCCTCTACAAAACTTTATCCAGTATTCCAGATGGTGTTTTACCAGGGCTACAATAGAGTAAAATATTTTACCTCTGTAATCAAAATCCTTCATGATGAAGACCAACATACCATTTGCCTTCAATTTGCTTTCTACAACTGCATGACTCATGAATAAGGACTGCCAGGTCTCTTTGGACACAAGAACATCCCTCACCATTTAAGAAATATTCTGCCACTCTGCTTTTGCTATTAAAGTAGACAACTGCAGAATATTCCATCTGGCATGTTCTATCCATTCACAGCATGTCCAATTCATAAGAACAGAAGGAAACTATTCAGCCCGTTGAGTCTGCTCCACCATTTAATATGATTATAGTCAATCATCCACTTCGAGATAGCAAGAACTGCAGATGCTGTGGTCAGAGATAACAGTGTGGAACTGGAGGAACACAGCAGGCAGGGCAGTACCAGAGGAGCAGGAAAGCTGATGTTTCAGGTAGAGGTTTATCTATGATTTGGTTTTTGTTACCGACAGATGTCTACCTGACCCAAAATAATCAATAAATAGATAAATGTAAGTTTTTATTTCTCTCAAGTATTAATTTGGATCCTGAAGGGTTCCAACCCAAAACATCAGCTTTCCTGCTCCTCTGATGCTGCCTGGCCTGCTGAGTTCCTCCAGCTCCACACTGTCTCAATCATCCACTTCAATGTCTTTTCTCACATCACAATGAAAAAAAATAGGCTCAGGATGTAGGGGGCAAAATATCGTTATAGATAGAAGATTGACTAGCTAATGGGAAGCAGGAATAAGGGGTCACTTTCATGTTGGCAGGTTGTCACAAGTGGTGTGCCACAGGGCTCAGTGCTCAGGCCTAATCTCTTTACATTTGGATTAATTATTTGGATGAAGGGATCAAAGGTATGAGAAATAAATTTGCTGATGACACAAAGCTAGGGAGGAAAATGAATTGTAAAGAGGACATAAGAAGCCTACAAAAGGAGTATATAGATAGGTTAAATGAGGGAGCAAACATCTGGCAAATGGATAACAATATAGAAAAGTTTGAAATTGTCCATTTTGAAAGAAAGCCTGATAAAGAAGTATACTAAGTCAATGGTGAGGTACTACAGGAGATGCAGAGAGATCTGGGTGTCCTAGCACATGAATTGCAGAAGTTTAGTGTAGATATATCAAGTGATCAGGAAAGCTAATAGAATGTTATAGCTTATTGTGAGGGGAATTGAGTGCAGGTGTAGGAAGATAATGCTTCAGTTGTATAGAGCATTATTAGACCAGATTACTGTGTACAAGACTGGTTACTGTATTTACTAAAGGGTGTTAATGCATTGGAAGCAATTCAGAGAAGGTTTAATAGACTAACACCTGGAATAAGCAGATTGCCTTATAAAGGAAAAGGTGGGCAAATAAAGTCTGCATGCTCTGGAGTTTAAAAGATTCAGATGTGATTAATTAAGACATAGAAGATCCTGAGGGCACTTCATTGAGGTGAATGTTGAAAGCTGTTTTCTCTTGTGGGATAATCTAGAACTAGAAGTTAAGTTTTAAAAAAGGGGGGGCCTATTTAAAAACGAGGACAAGAAAACATTTTTTTTCTCTCAGAGTGTTCAGAGTCTTTGAACTCTCTTCCCACTCTTAAAAGGCAGCCAATGCAGAATCTTTAAATATTTTTGAAGCAGAGGTAGATAGGTTCTTGATTACCAAAGGGATGAAAGATTATCAGGGATATGCAGGAATATAGAGTTGAGGTTAAAATCAGATCATAATGAAAGGTGGAGAAGGCTCAAAGGATTGAGTGACCTATTTTTGTTCCTTGTTCACATGTTTGCATATTTCTAATACTCTTTTATGACATTGACAGATTTCTAACTGTTGTAACTTTGACCACACCCGGTGACTGAATTTCTATAGCTCTCTGTGGTTAAGCATTCCAGAGATTCACAACCCTCATCTTGGTCTTAAATGGCTTCCCCATTATTTTGTAATTGTGTCCCTGTTTCTAGATTTACCAGTCAAAGAAAACATCATGCCTGCAACTACCCTTTAAGTAGATTTCAATGTAATCACCTCTTTGAAATTTTGGAGACTACAAGCCCAGTTTTCCCAATATAGTTCACAGCACAGTCCTGCCATCCTGTGAATAAATCTGGAGAACCTTTGTTGCATTCCCTCAGTGACAATATATCCTCAGGTAATGAGACCAAACCAGCACACATTACCCCAGTTGCAGATTAGCCAATGTTCTATAGAACAGAATACATACTTATATACACTTAATGGTAAGGTCCTGCAGAGCGTTGCTGAACAAAGAGACCTTAGAGCGCAGGTTCACAGTTTTTCAAAGTGGAGTCACAGGTGGATAAGATAGTGAAGAGCACATATGACATGCTTGCCTTTATTGGTCAGTGCATTGAATAAAGGAGTTGGGTAGTAATGTTATGGCGGTACAGGAAATTTGTTAGGTCAAGATAGGAATACAATTCTGGTCTTCCTGCTATAGGAAGGATGTTGTGGAACTTGAAAGGGTTCAGAAAAGATTTACAAGGATGTTACCAGGATTGGACGGTTTAAGCTATAGGGAGATGCTGAATAGGCTGGGACTATTTTCCCTAGAGCATCAGAGGCTGAGGGTTGACCTTCTGGAGGTTCATAAAATCATGAAGAGCATGGATAGGCTAAATAGACAAGGTCATTTCTCTGGGGTAGGGGTGTCCAAAACTGGAGGGCATAGATTTAAGGTGAGAGGGGAAAGATTTAAAAGAGACACAAGGGGCAACATTTTCTTACAGAGGGCGGTATGTGTATGGAATGAGCTGCCAGAGGAAGTGTGGAGACCGGTGCAGTTACAACATTTAAAAGGCATCTGGATGGGTAAATAAAGAGAAAGGGTTTAGAGGAATATGGGCCAAATGCTGGCAAATGAGACTAGATTTATGCAGGATATCTGGTCGGCACGGACAAGTTGAATCAAAAGATCCGTTTCCATGCTGAATCTCTATGACTCTGTGACACTATAACTGGAGTAAGATGTTGCTACTTTTGTATTCAAATCCTCCAGCTAAGTTCGCTTCAGTGGCTTATTGATGAAGAAATTTACATCCCATTTTATATGTGCATGTTCTAACTCCTTAACATTTTTTAAAAAATGCACATTTATTTTTCCCTATCAAAATAGATAATCTCACATTTTTCAATATTATATTCTGTCATGTTTTTGCCAACTCACTAAGTCTGCCAAAATAGTCTTGAAGTCACTTTACGTCTCACTGCATATATTCCCACTTGGCCTCATCTGTGAATATTGTATTACATACAAGTACTACTTTTAAGAGCATTCAAGGGCAACTAGAGATGGCCAATAAATGCTGGCCCAGATAACAATGCCAAGATCCACAAATGAATAAAAATAGCTGGGGTTTTTGGCCTAGACAATCTTTCTCTTTTCACATTAACTACAGAAGCTTTTACAGTGTGCTTCTATGCTTCTGTTAACTTGTATTCACATTTTCTTTTCACTTTCATTAACATAAGAGGACTGAGAAACTGATAAGTTTGAATTGTTCTTCATCCTCAGATTTACCACTTTTTCTGGCATCCTCATAAATCAGCTCCCTATAATCTAACAGTCTTAAACTTCTTTTGTTAGCCATAAACATTCCCTTTGGGTGTTTGTGCCTTAGAAGAATGTAACTGCTGTTGAACATGTAGAATATTTTTAAATATTAGCCATTGCCTGTCTACCATTAAAATCTTTTAGCGTATTTTCCCAATCCACCACAGCCGACTTGTACCCCCACCCTCAGACCTTCATAGTTTCCTTTGTTCTGATTAAATATCCTAGTTGCAGAATAAACTAGACTACATTTAAATTTCATGTGAAATTATATAATGGTCATTAATGGTCAATGGCTCCTTTATAACAAAAAGTTATTAGCCCTTTTGCATTATATAAGACTAAATCTAAAATGAGTTGGTCCTTATTTTGTTTGTGAATGTCTTGTTTGTGAATGTCTTGGTCTAGAATCCCATCTCGCACACACTCCAGGAATTCACCCTCTACAGCATTTGTACTGATTAGATTTACCCAGTCTGTATTCAAATAAAAAGTGCACATTTTTACTATATTATCCACAATATAGGCATCTCTAATTTCCTAATTTATACTATACCCAAAATCACCAATACTGCTTGGTGGCCTGAATACCCAAAAATATTTGGTGCCCCATGCTGTAGTCTCACCACCTATTTATCTCTCCAACAGATCTAGCTTTTCTCCACCCCTCAAAACTAAGTTAACTCACCAAGCCTTTCCTTCTTTTTACCCACTTCTATGCAGAGGAGATTCCTCTACATGTGCAACCTCTCTCTGCTCCCCTGATGTACACAATTTGTACAATGTGAAATGTTGAGCCTTACAATATTAGAGGTTCCAACTCTGAAATGTTCACTTAGCTGGAAAATTGGAGTTTCTACTGGACAATAATCTGAAGATTTCATCACTTGCAGAAGTAACAGTGGAATCTTCTGCAATTCATTGTTATAAAATTGTGAAGGGAATAGGTAAAGTAGAAGCAGGCAGGTTGTCTGCACCAGTGAGTAAAACTAGAACAAGGAGTCACAGTCTCAAAATAACAGGGAGCAGATTTAGGACTGAGCTGAGAAGAAACTTCTTCACCCAAAGGGTTGTAAATCTGGAATTCTCCACCCAGTGAAGCCATTAAGGATACCTTGTTTAATGTTTTTAAGGCAAAATTAGATTTTTGAACAGCGAAGGAATTAAGGGTTATGGTGAGTGGGCAAGTAACTGGTGCTGAGTCCATGAAAAGATCAGCCATGGTCTTATTGAATGGCAGAGCACAGGCGGCCCAGTCTTGCTCCTATTTCTTATGTCCTTATAATAATGAGAAACTGTATTAAATAGGCTCTAGGTGAAATTATTTTGGAGACTAGGTTTGCCAAAATCAGGGAGGGACTCTAATTATCAAAGGAGGATTTGGCAGAGATTGAGGATATAACTTATTCTGGTTTCAGCCTGATCAATGTATGGACACTGCTCAACTATGAAGGAGACTATAAGCAGCTTGAGCCAGAATATACAGGCCATGAATGACCCCTCATATTGTGGCCTTGAAGCCTCAGCATTGAAGAAATGGCCCTGAAGAAATGCGGACTTGCTTCTGCTTCAAAAGCAGGGACCTGAAGGTGTTGGTGGATGGGGTGGTGGCGATGAGGGCAGTGGTTTTCCTAGCTTATTCTCACAGGAGGTTTCACCACAAGTCAAGCCAGTCTGGACACAGGTTACAGCTTAGATGGGTGCACTGTGCAAAGTGAAACACAGCACCCAGCAGCAAAAACAAAGCTGTTCAAATGATCTTCTGTGTTCCGCAAAGATAAGCTCCATCACATTCTCTCTGCTAACTCATACTCATGGGCCCAATCACTTTAACTCAATCACCGCACATGCTGGTCTCCAAAGCTTGAGGGCTATAACCAGTATCATGACACCTTGTGGTCACAAATGACTAACACAGCACAACTCTGTGCTTCCTATTCTCTCACCAGGGACAAGTCATCACCTCTCCTGCTCGTGCAAGACTACTAACTACGGTTCCATCCATTTCAAATCATACTCAATTCCTCCCTTAGCTTCATTTCAGGAAAACCAGCTCCCAACCCCCAACTTGACTTCACTAAGCATTTCTCCCATATGATTTTCACATTTGTTTGATGTACATCAGAGTATATTGCCACAAAAATTGCTGGTACAAGCTGCCAAGGCATGCATTGATGTAGTACTGTGCCATACAGTGACATATTTGCCCCGGCTAACTGTTCAGTGCTTACCACTGCCACAAGCTGTCCACCCCGCCATCTGTGCTAAAAAAAACAATATAAGGCACTAAGGTTGGGAGCACATAACTGATTACCAAAGACCCTGTGCACAAAAGGAGAACCTGCAAACCACGCAGATGCTGGCAGCCTTCAAGGAAATGTCTTGAGTGCTTGCTAAAAAAGCAATACCAGGACTACAAAATATGTGTGCACACGTTCAGTATAAAAGCATTTCATTTAGATGGATGAGGGATGCGTAAAAGGCAACCTGGCAGAAGCGTGCATTTTGTCGATGTCCCGTTCATGCCAAAGAATGTAATGAAGGGCTGAAGCAGTGTCTGTGTTGACATGATGATGCGGTAAGGCTGTTAGTGTGCTCTTGCCTACTTGCACAGATGCAAAGCTGATTAGGATGGCATCTATGGAGAATGCAGGGACATTTATTGTAAAGAAACAGTTGGGTGATAGCTGGGATAAAGATTCAGCAAGCTGCGTCCTCCAGGTAGTCAGTCACTCTGTTTCATGTGTATCACATTCGCACCACTTAATTCCTCAGTGAAGTGGAGAAGAATTGGATGTGGCATATAATTAGAATGAGTTGGGCTTTAATGAAATATTAATACAGGGAGATGAGAAATCCACTACCAAATGGCCATATTTGACAAACTTTCTGTTTGAGGTGAAAATTGCGAAAAATTCTCTCAATATCTAAAATCTGATTTGGAAAAAATAGACTCAATGCATTTTTCCAGCTTCCTCAGCTTTGCTCACACAACACCACAGAGGGGAAAATTCCACTCTAAACCTCAATAATAATATGGTCTAGCAACCACAGGCCCAAAACTGGACATTCTAAATGAACCCACAGCCGGAGAAATCAGGCCTGACAGAAAATTGGTCAAATTAAATCAAATATCAGCCAGCAGCAGTCGGGTTGAGGTAACAATTCAAAGATTATGATTTGTGACGTTTTACGTTTGAATTTCAAACCTACCTATTCAAATATGCTCATGGCCTGAAACTTAAGCAGTTAAACAAATATCTCAATTTCTGAAATACATAAAGATCTGCTACTGCTCAATTTTAGTATCTCTGGGGAGGCACTGGTAAAGTGTTAGCATGACTGGCCTGCAATCTGGAAACCCAGGCTGGAGATCTGTGTACATGAATCCCACCATGGAAGGCGATGAAATATGAATTCAATAAAAATCTGGAATAAAATGTTAGCATAATGGTGACCAGGTAGCCATGGTGTATTCCAATGTAAAAACAATCTAATTTGCCAGTGTGCTTTTGGGAAGGAAATCGGCCATCCTTACTCAGTCTGACTTACCTGTGGTTACAGAACCATGGCAATGTGGTTGCCTCTTAAGTGCCCGCTGGGCAGTAAATGCAAGTTGAAGTAGGACATCCACATCCTGTGGCCAAATAAAAAAAAGCAGAGAACAAAGGAGAACCATAACTGATGTGATTTAGTTGTGGATTCAGCTTATTCAAATACGTTATTCTATAAGTTACCTGGCTACATGCAAATAACATAACTATGAAATTCACAATCCAAATTTGTAGACTAGTAGTTTCTTTAAAGAATACAATCTTAATACAGCGGAATCTTTCATTTGGTGGTTGTAGAAGTAGTAATAATCCTAGTTAATCCAAACCAAATGCCTGAATATGAAATAGTTTATGAACAGTCTAGAAAATTATTGACTGTGAAACAAGCGGTAAGTTGTTACCTCGGAAACTCAGTTAAGTAATTTCCATATTTTTATTTAGGCTTTACTTCATACATAATTCATAAAGATTCAGTTATACCACCTTTGAGCTATGTCTTCCCCATGTTTTCTTCGAGCTGATCTAAGAATTAGGTGCCACGAATTAGGTCATTGGAATGAATTTACTAGCATAAGTTAAAACACAAGCGAACAAAGCGCTTTCTTTGTTAATACAGCTGCATGTACTAGATCAAAATTGCTTACCAAACATTTTGGAACAGTTGTCAAATAAATATGTTTGAAAGCAAGCACTTCTGAAGGTGGGGGAGGATGCCATAGATTGCTTCTGATGGTGGGAATTGTCACATTCTATTAAGTTAGTCACAGCAACCTCAAGTTGGGCAGCCCCCAGATGTTAATGTGACTGAACCACCAATATCTGCCACTATTCATAGGTGCATGATGATTTGAGATCCTCGCCTGGCATGCAGATGGTAACCCAGAAAGAAAAACCAGTAAAACTGGCAGATGCGATATACCAGTTTGACCCTTCTTATATATCTCAAAATGCAACTCTAATATGATCAGTACGTTTCCATGTATTATTGTTTTTATTACTGGTTTTCTGCTCTTGCATCAGCTGCGTGGCCTGAATGAGGGCTTGCAGTCGAAAGACAATTTACATGGAATGGCATTGATCAACTGAAAGCTGCAATAGCATTAACATAGCTATTCTCCAAGAGACCAGAATAATTTACACCAAAATCAATAAGTAAGGCCATTTGTTCCTTCTGTTGACATGGCAAATATGCAGATGGCCACTGCAAACAGGGAGTGGGCTTTTCTGCCACAACAGATTGTTAGAGATTTTTGAGATGCCTGTCATAGCCTTTGAATACCTCATACCTCTATGCCAACCATCAGATGGAGGCTTTGTTACAAGCATCTGCACTTACACAGTAACCTTGTATATTGGTACCATAGATAAACATTTTTTTCTACAACCCCTGGAGCAGCTGTCACGTTTCTCTTGGGAATCTTAGTGAAAGTGTTGGATCAGATGGAGTTTCAAGCCCAAAGTATATCAGTACATCATTGACTGTGGTCAATATATTATTAATACCTCCTTTCAGGGCAGATATTGGCACAGAATATCATGGTATCATCCAAGGTCAGGCCACTGGCATCAACTTTACCTGATAGTCACCAGAAGATAATATCTGTCCAGTATTCTCCACATCCAAACCTTTTACGGTACAAACTGTGATACTGAACATTTACGCATCAGGGGCAGAGTAAATGTACAACTGCAGAACATACAAATGTCCAAACACACTGGCATGCCATGTATTATCAGTTTATGCAAAAAAATAGCAGAGGTTCTTTGAAATTCTTAAACCCGAGGGCCCACCAGATAATGCTGATGAATCATGGAAGTCTCTGCAATCAAAAATCTACGAGGCAGCAATAACCACCTTTGGCAAAAGAAGAAACTGGGATAAAAGTTGGTATGAGATTGACCTTGCAGAAATGACAACCAAGAAGTATTAGTTCAATTTATGAGCAAAATCACTAACTGATACTGGAAATGGTGGCATTTATATTATGTATGACAATACCAAAAAAGAGCATTCAGCTCTACATTCATCTATGATGTTCTTTTGAAGTCCCCAGATTGGAAAGTAATCCCTGTTTGGAACAAGAGTACAGTCCCTGGATCGAGCACCACTCCAACCTCTACTAACATGAGACAGATGTCACTTTCCGTGTACTTGACGATGTTCTGCGGCTACCTGCTGAATGAGCTTGCTGAGAGAATCTAACCTTTGCCCTTGACATTCAATGGCATTATTAAAGCTATACCCCTCATTAACTAGAAACTTAACCGGACTAACCAAATAATTGCTATGGCAACTAAAACACATTAGAGGCTTTGAAATCTACATGTACTAAGTTATTGACTCCCTAAAACCTGTCTGCCATCTACAAGGCACAGAACAGGGGAATGCGATGAACACTCCCATATGTCTGGATAAAGGCAGCTCCTACATTATGCAAGAACTTTAACAGGATCCAAGCCAAAGCAACCCATTTGATTGGCACCACATTCAAAAATATTCACGTCCTTCACCATCGATGTTCAGTAGCATCAGTGCATCACATCTACAAGATGCATTGTAACAACTTGCTAAGGGTCTTCAGATACACCTCCCAAATCCACAACAACTATCACCTAGCAATGTAAGGGCAGCAAATACATGGGAACACCACCAACTGCAAGTCATTACCTGACTTGGAAATATACCGTGTTCTTTCATTGCTACTGGGTCAAAATCCTGGGTCTCTCCCAACAAGCACCATGGATGCACTCAACCACAGGGACTGCAGTAGTTCAAGAGAGTAGTTGATGACCAGCTGCTCCAGAGGACTGGGAGCCAATATACGCTGAGCTGGTCAGCAATGCACAGACCAATGAATGAATAAAAGAAAAGTGATAATAGAGAACTTTACGAAATGATGATTCATGTCAGAAAACTGTGAGAATTTTATCTTAAACTCTAATGGGAGGCAATGGTTCTGTGCCCCTAGTGCACATTCAACAAATTATATTGCCCTGAATGGCATTTTTTTTCCTTAATATTGAGAGCAGAATATCAAGATTAACAATGTGGCACTTTTCCATTTTTTGTATCCAATCTCAGTGTTAAATGTAATTATTTTCAGAACAGATGAATTGCTCCTACAGTCGTGAAAAACAATCCAAACATAGAAAGTTAGTTAGATCGTAATAGAGACACAAGGAAAGAATGAAACATAAACAGATATTGCAGGAGAAACTCAGCAGGTCTGGCAGCATTATGAGGAAAGAAAGCAGTTAACGTTTCAGGAGTCTTCAGATTTTCTCCAGCAATTGCTGTATTTGTTTCAGATCTCCAGCATCCAAGGTCCTTTATTTTAGGAAAGAATGAACGTTGTTCTACTGCAAAACACTGCACCAAGGTTAAAGTGACTTACATAGACTGGTATGTTTGGCCAGGCAAATGGATCCCTCTAAATTCTGAATGTTTTTATAAAAGGAAATTATATTGCTGCTTTTTTTTGTCATCAGGTGTTAGCAGGTTTTAGTTTCTCTCCCAGAACTCTCTCAGAGCAATGGCATAGTAGCTGATAGATACAAGTGCAGCACTAAAAATATAATGAAGGGGAGGTCAGGAGTTTTTGATTCGCAGAAGATTGTCAGAAGGAAATTCACCACTCGTTTTGGGCAATATTAAATCTTTTGTGAAATTGTGCCAAATTCTGTTGTTGAAAAGAGTTCAAGTACTTTTTCTTCCCCCGCAGATGTTCCACCTTTATGTATATTTTTGTACTGGACTGGGATACTGCTTCTGGTTGAAAAAGGCAAGCTCGAGCTGTGTCCCATGCTTTCAAAAATAACTTCAGATATTTTCCTTGTACTCTGACCTGCAAAACAAGGATAAAATTTTCTTTTTGCAATGTAATTGTTAACTCTATTAAGTTAGATATGCTCCACACAAACTGGAAGCTGACACTGGGAGTATTGCTAGTGATAGAGAAACTGTCAAAGCAGCAGTGACAGATAAAGTGTTTTAACGGTTCTAATTGTATGGTAGGCTGCTGAGTCATGCCTGATGATACTTACTCAGCAAAAGCTATTAAAGACTCACTTTGGAGTAACTCAACAGTTTGTTGGTTGAGAGAACATTGTCAAGTTCAAACTTCACACTGTTACATAACTCAATGTCTGCAATTGATCTAGTCATCAGAATGCAGATAGCAACGTGCGCACATTTGGCACTTCGAAACTGCCCAATAGTGCATGACTCATCTTCAAACTCAAATCCATCTTGCATGTCATCCCTTTATATGCAAATATTTAAGAATCTTTCACTAAATGTGGTACATTACACCTGAACATGCACAAGTCCCTGGGGCAGAGGGTTCCAAACATTTGAGCAAAGATGTTTTTCCTCATCTCAGTCCTAAAACTTCAACTCTTGTTCTGAGACTGACCCGAGTTAGATGCTCCATAAACCAGGGAGACATAATCCCAGAATAATACTTACCAACTTCCTTAAGAATTTTCTAAGTTTTAATAGAATTATCCTAAGGATGGTATGATGGCTTAGTGGTTAGCAATCCTACCTTACAGGGTCAGGGAACTGGATTCGATTCCAGTCTTAGGTAACTGTCTGTGTGGAGTCTGTATGTTCTTCCTGTTTCTGCTGGGTGCTCTGGTTTCCTTCCCCGCTCAATGATTGGCTGTGCTAAATTGTCTGCAGTTTTCATGGATGTGCCAACCAGGTGGCATAGCCTTGGTAAGTACGAGTTTATGGGGATAGAGTAAGTGTCTGCGTCTGGGTGGGATGCTCTTCAAAGGGTCACTGCAGATTTGATGGACTGAACAGCCTCTTTCTGTAATTCAAAGAAATTCTATGATTCATTCTTCGAAGTTCAAACCTATTGTACTCAAATTCTCCACCAAAAAAAACCCCCTTAGTCTAGGAATCAGGCTCATTTATCTTGCCATTTGCAGTAGTGTATGTTATTTAGTTAAATAGAAAAAGTTTTCCTTGCTTAGAAATTAATTTTTAAAGGAAGACATTTTTTTAAAAGGAAAATACTGTTATATATGATATAACACGGTGTAGAGCTGGATGAACACAGCAGGCCAAGCTGCATCAGAGGAGCAGGAAGGCTGATGTTTTGGGCCTAGACCCTTCTTTGGAAATCACTACTACTGCTATATATGATTAGGAGAAGGTAAAAGCATAAAAACAGCAAAATTGAACTAATGAATGGAGGGATTGAAAATGAAAGATGAATATGGTTAACCTTGTGAAACAGTCTACTGCTGAATGCTGTAGAAATTATGAAAATATATTTCCTAAGCATTATAGCCTTGTCAGTCAATAATAGTCAGCTTTCCTAAAATTAATGTCTAACTACAATAACAGTCTCACCCAAATTCAGCAACAAGAGAATAGTGATGGCACAGGAAGCTTATCTGGTGTTCGAGAACAACTCAAACAGCTAAAAGCGGAAGTTTAAAACCAGTATATTGAAACTGCTAGATTAACAAATTTTATGGAGAAAATATGAATTTGGAACAAATTGTAAACAGTTTATGACTGAGAGGTAGCATCCTTACCTTTGAGTCAGCAGGACTCAGTTCAACCCTCATCTGCTCTGTCATAACACATCTGAACAGGTTGATTTTAAATATCTATAAACTGGTTAATGGTGCTTAAATGTGCTAATAACAGGCATGTTAATTATCAGTCTTGTCTGTTTTAGGCTGGTCAGCTGACTGCTAGGTTGCCAAGTTAATAAAAGCTAAATGGTAAATAAATAATTCAGTTTTCTTTTCTCTTCCTTTTCTGTTTTTACATACAGAAGTGTTCTTACACACAGCTGAACTTTTATTTCCTCATCACCAAATCACTCATGGTTTTTTTTTCATTGATTAACTACAAATAGATAATTATTTTATGCAATTGAAACACTGTCAGATTTTATTTTACCTATTTTTCCAAATCTACCTACTCAGAGATGTCAGCACACACCTCTGGAGCAGGTAGAACTTGAACCTGGGCATGCTAATCCAGGAGTAGGAAACTACCATTGCACCACAAGAAGGCTCCAAATAAATAAATCTCTTTTAAAACCTATTTTTCGAACCAACTTGTTTAGAGTGGTTAGTACACACGTCCGGAGCAGGTGCAACTTGAAGTCTAGCCTTTCAACCCAAGGGTAGGGAGACTACCACTATGCCACAAGGGGGTCAAATAGATAATTCTGAAGCCACATGATGACAGTTAACATCTGCCATCTAATCCCTTAAATTTGAAACTTGTTAAGACCCAAGAAATTACACCCTGCTAATTTACCTGCCAAACTGGATTTAAAACTTCTGTAAAACCATTCAATTAAGGTGTTGCTGACTATGTTTTTACTAACATACTTTAAAATCAACCTGTTTAGGCATATTTACAGCTTGCCTCAGGGCAGACGGGACTTAACTGCAAAGTTTCTGATTAAAAGAGTCAGAAGACTGATTCTATGAACAAATTTTGAGCTGTAACATCCCTCCTCACAACTTTTTAAAAAAGAAATTAACCTACTTTCCCCTAGTGAAGCGGTCCAGCAATGTTATTACACAGCTCTGGAGCAGGTGGGATTTGAACAGAGGTCCCTTGGATCAGGGGTAGAGACACTATCATTGCAACACAACAGCTCTCACCCCCCCCCCCCGCAGCTAGCAGCTGCAGAGGAGACAGTCACAATAAGGCCTGCCGAATCTTCAACATCCGCCCAAACCTCCCCCTGACTGAGGACGAACAGTCAGTCCTCAGTAAGGGGCTCACCTTTGACCCCTCCACCCACACATCAATGAATACCAGTCACATTTGGACATCGAGCAGGTTTTCCACCACCTTCGCCTCCATGCTTACTTCTCTAACTGTGAGCCTAACCCTCCCTCCACTGACTCCTTCACCCGCCTCCAACACAAGTCCTGCTCCTGGACACCACCCCAAGGCCTCCTAACTTCCCTCGACCTCTTCATCTCCAACTGCCATCGAGACATCAATTGCCTCAACCTCTCCACCCCTCTCACCCACTCCAACCTCTCCCCCGCAGAACATGCAGCCCTTCGCTCCCATCTCAACCTCACCATAAAACAAGGGAGATGCAGATGTAGTATGGCACACTGACCCCTACGTTGCTGAGGCCAGACGCCAACTTTCCAACACCTCCTCCTACTGGATCATGACGCCACCCCCGAGCACAAAACCATCATCTCCCAAACCATCTACAACTTCATCACCTCAGGTGGCCTCCACCCATAGCCCCCAACCTCATTGCTCCCCAACCCCGCACCACCTGCTTCTATCTCCTTCCCGAAATCCACAAACCTGCCAGCCCTGGTCGACCCATTGTCTTCGCCTGCTCCTGCCCCACCAAATTCATCTCTGCCTATCTGCACTCCATTTTCTTTCCCTTGGTCCAGGAGCTCCCTACTTACGTCCGTGACACCACCCATGCCCTTCACCTCCTCCAGAACACCCAATTCCCCAGCCCCCAACACCTCATTTTTGCCATGAACGCCCAGTCCCTATACACCTGCATTCCCCATGCAGATGGCCTAAAGGCCCTCCGCTTCCTCCTGTCCCACAGGCCCGACCTGGTCTGGCAGTATCTGTGAAAAAAAAATCCGAGCTAATGTTTTGGGTCTGCTGACCTTTCCTCAGAACAGTTGCTTCACAGATGCTGCTAAGCCTGCTGAACTTTTCGAGCAATTTCTGTTTCCAAACTAGTTCATTTGTGCAAATGTCTTGACAGCCTAATTTTGGCTTTTGAATCGTGAAACAGCATTTTAATCAATCTGCAAATTGCTTAGAAAAAACACTGTGACTGTTAAATATCAAAATTTGATGCACTTGAGTAGATTCTGAGAAAAGATTTATGAGGTTCAATTGACAGGGAGAAGAGATTAAAAAAACCAAGTCAGGATAGAAAAAGAGTAGGTGTGAGGTAATGGAAAAGTACAAGTAATAATTGAATTCTGTGAAATAAAATTTGGAGAAATTAGTCAGTGAACTTGTCCATCCAGACTCAAATGATCTCATGTTGCTACAAAGGCAAATATTTTCAGAAATAAAGGCAAAACACTAGCTAATTTCAGTTGTTTATCTCCAGATTAGCAACCCTCCAATTGACCTTACTATCTACTTAAAAGCAATTAACCTCTAACTGACCTTGGGATTTTTCAATTGATTAGAGTACCTTAAAGTTGTAGAACCATTAATCCATTTTAGCTGTAATTTATGTATTAGTGTGCATTTACATTGTATGAAATGATACAAGATCCCTACCTTTATAATTTGACCAATCTTCTGTCTTACTGTGAGCGTTCCACAAGAGTTCTGGTGGTGCTTAAATAGATTAAAATACCATGTGGTAAAACTGAGATAATAAAGTGTGAAGCTGGATGAACACAGCAGGCCAAGCAGCATGTCAGGAGCACAAAAGCTGATGTTTCGGGCCTAGAAACGTCAGCTTTTGTGCTCCTGAGATGCTGCTTGGCCTGCTGTGTTCATCCAGCTTCACACTTTATTATTTTGGATTCTCCAGCATCTGCAGTTCCCATTATCATGTGATAAAACTGAGCAGTTTATGTTAAACATTATACCTAGATGCAAATCCAACTCAATCAGATTTGAGTCTCCACTTGGGCCAGTTCAAGAAGTACTTTCTGCCTCATGTATTCCAATAAATCTATGTAGCTGATGTTCTGGATCTTTATTTTTTATTCTAGCACATAACTAAGAAATCTCGCAGATTTAATTATTTGCTTAGAAATTCAAGTACACCATTATCTAAGACTGATCTCTGAACTCATCCCAATTAGCTTAACGTCCATCATCAGGAAAATGAGATCATTTATTGTGAAGGGAGTTTTACAAAACATTTAGGAAATCTTAATAAAATTGGGTTGAGCCACATGATTTTGTGTGATTCATACTTGACTAATTAATCAGAGTTAATTGAAAAAGTAACATGGAACCAAATCAAATTCCTGGATGAAATATACTTCTAGAGGTGAGGTGAGAGTTAAATTGTTGACATCAAAGCCAAGTTTAACCAAACGTGGCATCAAGGAGCCCTAGCAAATTCTGAGTTGATGGGAATCAATCTCTGCTGGTTGAAGTCATTCCTGGCACAAAGAACGTTGTTTGTGGTTGTTGGAGGTCAGTCATTTCAGCTCCAGGAGATTTCTGCAGGAGTTCCTCAGGATTGTGCCATAGACCCAACCATCTTCAGCTGCCTCATCAATAACTTTCCCTCCATCATAAGATCAGAAGTGGGGATGTTTGACAATGATTATACAATATTTGTCACTATTTGTGACTCCTCAGAGAATGAAGCAGTCCATGTTAAAATGCAACAACATCTGGATAATATCCAGGCTGGAACGGACAAGCGCCAACAAATATTCACATCACACAGATTCCAGGCAATGACCATCACTGATAAGAGACAATCTAATTACTGCCCCTTGACATTCAACAGTGCTACCACCACTGAATTCCCCCGCTATCAACATCTTGGGGTCACTATTGACTAGAAACTGTACTTGTCCTGTCGTGTAAATGCAGTGGCTACAGGAGACGGTCAGAGGATGGGAATACTGTAGTTATTAGCTTACTCCTGACCCCCTAAAGCTTGTCCACCATCTTCAAGGCACAAGTTGGAGTGTGATGGAATACTCCCTCCTTGCCTGGATGACCGTAGCTCCAAAAACACTCAAAAAGCTTGACACCATCCAGGATAAAGCAGACTGCTTGATTAACATCAAACTGACAAACATTCATTCCCTCTACCATTGGCTCTCAATAGCAGCAGTGTGTATTATGCACAAGAGGCACAGAGGAAAATCACCAAAAGTTCCTGGACTGCACTTTTCAAGCTCACAATTGCTTAGTCGTTTGGAAAGGAAGCTCACCACCACCAAGGGCAACTAGGGATGGGGAGTAAATGCTGGCTCAGCCAGCAATGGCCGCATCCCATTAAAGAAAATGAGAAACTGTGGCTGTGGTAGACTTGCATTTCTGAAGCAAAGTGCCATAACAAAAGTTGAAATGTAAAATACAAGTTGATGGTGTAAAATTTATTTAGCTAATACTAGATAGAGAGTAGGGATAAAGAGGTCATATTTGGGTTGGCAATATGTATTCATCTGTGTGTCACAAGTTTCAGTATTTAGGGCTGAATGTAAGAACAGAACATATGGGAGCAGGAGTAGATCATGTGGCCCCTCAAGCCTGTTCTACCATTCAACAAGATCATGGCTGACATTTTGTGGACTCAGCTCCCTTTACCTGCCCACTCATCATAACCCTTAATTCCTGTATGGTTCAGAAATATATCTATCTTTGTCTTAAAAACATTCAACGAGGTAGGTTCAATTGCTTCACAGAATTCCACAGATTCACTACCCTTTGAGAGAAGAGGTTCCTCCTCAACTCCGTCCGAAATCTGCTCACCCTATTTCGAGACTATAAGGCCATAAGGCAAAGGAGTGGAAGTAAGGCCATTCGGCCCATCGAATCCTCTGCCATTTAATCATGGCTGATGGGCATTTCAACTCCATTTCCCTGCACTCTCCCCATAGCCCTTAATTCCTTACGAGATCAAGAATTTATCAATCTCTGCCTTGAAGACATTTAACGTCCCGGCCTCCACTGCACTCCATGGCAATGAATTCTACAGGCCCACCACTCTCTGGCTGAAGAAATGTTTCCTCATTTCCGTTTTAAATTTACCCCCTGTAATTCTAAGGTTGTGCCCACGGGTCCTAGTCTCCCCGCCTAATGGAAACAACTTCCCAGCGTCCACCCTTTCTAAGCCGTGCATTATCTTATAAATTTCTATTAGATCTCCCCTCAACCTTCTGAACTCTAATGAATATAATCCCAGGATCCTCAGCCGTTCATCGTACGTTAAACCTACCATTCCAGGGATCATCCATGTGAATGTCCGCTGGACATGGTCCAGTGCCAGTATGTCCTTCCTGGGGTGTGGGGCCCAAATTTGAGATTATGCCCCTTAGTTCTAGTTTCACCCGCCAGTGCAAACAACCTGCCTGCTTCTATCTTTATTCCCTTCATAATTTTATATGTTTCTGTAAGATCCTGCCTCATTTTTCTAAATTCCAATGAGTATAGACCCAGCTTCCTCAATCTTTCTTCATAAGCCAATCCTCTCAATTCTGGAATCAACCTAGTGAATCTCCTCCGTACCTCTTCCAGTGCCAGTATATCCTTCTTTAAAAACTGTACACAGTAATTCAGGTGTGGCCTCACCAGCACCCTATACAGCTGCAGCATATCCTCCCTGTGTTTGAACTCCAACCCTCTAGCAATGAAGGACAATATTCCTTTTGTCTTTTTAATTACCTGTTGCACCTGCAAACCAACCTTTTGTGAATTACTTTCAAAGGATATCAAAGACTTGGATGAACCGATTAAATGCATGGGTTGCTAATTTTGCTAATGACAGAACAATGGGGAGGAGACTAAGTTGTGAAAAGGATGTAATAATTCTGTGAGTGGCTACAAATTTGACAGATGCAATGTAATGCGGGAAGATCTGAACCTGTCCACTTGGGCAGGAAGCATAATAAAGCAACATATTATTGAAATAAGGCGAATTTCCAGGATTTTGCATTACAGAGGGACCTGCAAGTTCTGGGATATGAATCTCAAAAAATTAATATGCAGGTACTGTATGTGATTAGGAAGACAGATGGAATATTGTCATTTATTAAAAATTAATTGAAAAGAAAAGTGAGGCAGCCTTGCTGCAGTTGTTAAGGATGCTGAGTACTCTGAAAGGATAGAATTGCATTAGAAGCAATGCAAAGAGTATTCACTCAGCTGATTTGTGAGATGAAAGATTGTCCAATAAGGAAAGGTTGAAAAGGTTGGGTCAGTTACTCTTGTAGTTTAAAAGAGGCAATCTTACTGAAATTTATGAAATCCTGAGGGGACAAGACAAGTTGGATGGTGAGCATATTCCACTGGAAACATTGTAAAAGTAAGGAGTCTCCCATTGAAGATGGAGAAACGGAAAATATTTTTCTCAAAATGCCACTGGCCTGTGAAAGACTCTTACCCAGAGAGCATTGGAGACGGGGTAATTAGATTGACTTCTCGTCAATCAAGAATCTAAGGCAGGAGAGAGGAAAGTAGAGGTCACAAATAGATTAGCTAAAATTCTATCAAATGTCAGAGCAAGCTTGAGGGGCTGAATGGTCTTCTTCTGCTTCTAATATGAAAACAACTTAATCCCTTTTCTGGGATCACACATAACCTTATCTGTAGCAATGGCAAAACATATATGGATAAATTTTCCATTTCTTGAACGAATGTCAGTGAAAAGCAAGCATCTAGGAACAATAATGCATAACCAACAGAAAGTACCAGTGCATTTGTCATTCATGTGTTGCTGAGTATTCAAACTCTTTCAAAAAATAATCAAGCAATATTGTAATATACCTTGGAAGCACACTAATCTGTGTTGGTTAAAGTTATTAATTAGGTACCCATGTGCCCTCACTCAGTTAGGTAATGAACATTTATTCCTCCTGAGACCTAGCCTTAAGGAGATATATGAACAGCAATACTTGAAGTTATCTGAAATGGATAGCCAGTAGGATTTGATTTGTTACTATGATCTATGATTGTGTTATTGGCTTTTACCTTGCACAAGTAATTGTACCTGATAAGTTAATTCTTATGTTAGCTCTTGTAACATTAGAAATGTAGACGTGGATAATAGATCACTGAAAGATATAACAGATGTTTATGATGCATCCCATTTTCTACATATAAATATTACCATGTGGTTCCGAAGTGGTAATCTCATAGGATTAGTAATTCAGAAACCCAGATTCATGTTTGGGGGAAATAGTTCAACTCCCACTATGGCAGATGGTGGAATTAGAATTCAATAAAATTCTGGACTGTTGATTGTTATGAAATCTCATCTGACTCACTAATACCCTTAAACTGCCACCCTGGCCTAAAGAACACTCAAGACCCAGAGCAACATAGTTTACTCTGACTGCCAACTAGGAAATTCGAGATGGTAATATGGCTACTCTGGCAATAAATGCTGACCTAATCAATGATGCCCACCCCTTGAACAAGTAAAGCAAAAGTCACAGGCACTTCAGTGACTGGGCGGACAGTGTCTATTCAGATTCAGTCTGGAGCACAACTCCATCAGCATATCATGTGTCAACTTGCCCCAGTTAAGACAGATCTGAGTCCAACATCATGTAAATGTCTCATAAAAGCATGCCACATACTAACTGTCAGACATAACATAACAAAATTGTCAACCCTACTGGTTTCCCTTGGGGACCCCCAGAAACGACAGAGAAGTACTTCTGTGCTTTGGTTGGCACTGACCTGGTTTCTGCAGCATTATGTAAAAAGATTCTTTAATAACTGGTTTTCTGGATTAAGGAGCCACACTTAAGAACAAAGAAAATTTTCATTCAATTCATGTAACAAATAAAAATGAGCCAAAAACATTCTCCATTGAGCAAAAGTGCTTACGCATTGGCTTTATGATGTCTAGCCATTTTTCTCATTTTCTTCAGATATTGAATCCAAAGGGGCTGGACTTGCAATATTAACTTTGCTTTCTCTCTACAGACTCTGGCAGACCTGCTGAGCTTCTCCAGTAATTTCAGTTTTATTCTTCAATTTTGTTTAATCATTGACACAAAAGAAATGAATTAGCCCCACAAACCTAGACATGGCGCTCAGCATGAGGTAACAATGAGGACAATCAGCTGATTAAATGAAGCGAGAAGAGTGGCTATCTCACCAATCTTTCAGGTGCCAAGACGGACCTCCAAAATGTGGGAATATCAACAAAATTGGAGAATGTTGTAGAAATTGGTGATGCCTGCTAGAACATGTGTTTAGTCATGTATTTCTGTATTGCATCTTATGATCAATAAAAGGGTTACTGTGTTTCAACAAAATATATTTTTCTTGCCTGAATAATAATTGCCGTATAGAATTTGGATCCAAGTCCAGATGGCTATGAACTTAAGGCTGCCACACTGAAAACTTTGCGATTATTCCCTGTATTCCCAGTCTAGGCCTTTAACATATATCAAAAATAGCAATGGCCCTAATATCAGCATCTGCAGAAAGCCAATATATACTTTCCTATTTGAAAAAGAATCATTTATCACTATCCTATGCTTTCTGCCCTTGGTCAGTTTGGTATTCATGCTGCCACTGTCCCTTTAAGCCCATGGGTTAAACTGCACGTTGAGCCAAATTTGCACTGTGAAATCAATTTTACAGCTGTCAGTTTAAAAAGTCAGAATATGCGCTAAAGGGACAAAGTAAACATCAGTGCAGACCATTAGCAGTTTGTTTCAGTTAACCAATGGGAATGATTTTATTGTTTGTTGACAAACAGAGAAAACTAAAAACACTTAGCAAACCCAAAGGATTTTATTCATCCCACTGAACCACAGTTCTTTTAATATACTATCCTGCTGATGTAATGGGTTCCAAATCCCCAAATTGCCTACCAACCTTAGGCAAACACATAGATCAGCGTCTAATGTGTCACATATGAAGCAACTTTAACTCTGTCTGGTGCATTTCTTACTGCCTGTATTTGAATTGCATACACTTGAATCATACATCTTGAGGCAAAGCAGAGTGATTGATTTACCTAAAAGGGAAAATGCACTAAAAGTCTAGAACATGAACAAAACATATTAGATAGGGTCTTAGCGCTGCATGTTTTGGAACTGAACACAGAATATGTTATAATAGAACTGGTGATAATAGGAACTGCAGATGCTGGAGAATCCAAGACAACAAAGTGTGGAGCTGGATGAACACAGCAGGTCAAACAGCATCTCAGGAGCAGGGTTTAGGCCCGAAAAGTCAGCTTTTGTGCTCCTGAGATGCTGCTTGGCCTGCTGTGTTCATCCAGCTCCACACTTTATTATGATAGAACTGGTGTTGTGTAATCTGTCAGGGCTAACTAAAGACTTCAAAGTTAAGGCATCCCTATATAGCAGTGACCACAAGTAATTGAAATGTATATCCAATTTGAAAGTTAGAAGATTGCATCTAAGATAAATATTTTAAACTTACACAATTGCAATTATGTGGGTGTGTTTTTTCATTCACTCTGAGGACATGGGCTTAACTGGCTGGGCTAGATTTTATTGTCTGTCCCTACGTGCCCTTGAGAATATGGTGATGAGCTGCCTTCTTGAACAACTGCAGTCCATTTGCTGTACGTATACCCATAATGTTGTTCGAAGCATCAAACTTATGGAAGAAGCATATTACTGTTGTTGTGAAGCTGTGTAGAGTACTTGTGGATTGGGAGACAGGAAGTTAGAATTTGGTGTTTGTAAAATTCTAGCAGGAAAAGTATTGCATGGTCCCTTTAAAAGATGACTTGCTTTTTTTCAATGAGTAGAGATGTTTGTGAGCAGCAGCTTAAAAGTTTGCAAGTACACAGAGAGCACCTGAATTACAACATTTGTATCAAAAGGCCAAACAGTTAGCAGGCCAAGTGGCAGCTTTTACCAAGACTGCAAGTTTTTGAATTTAGCCAATTCATTTGAACCTAGCATAGATACCCAAAAACAGTTAAATTTAAATTTGATGGTTTTGACAACATTGGACCAATTCTATTGTAAGAATTTGATATGTCATCAAGGGTATTAAAAAAGAGGCTGTTGGGCAAAGGCAGGAGAGCTAACTGCCACCTGCCAGAGTTAACGGCCTGAGCTCTCAAGAGAGAATTGCTGGCTCTGAATCTTAGACTCCTCTAAATCTTACAGAAAGCACCATCTAAATAACAAAGGTACCCATTGCACAACTAGTTAAAATTCCTGACAGAGGAATTGTTGGAAAAGGAATAGAGCATTCCGGAAGACACATAACTTGGATGTAATTTCAAGAGACTAAAATCTTTCTTTACGTAAGTGGGACTTGTATATATTTGAACAGCATGCCATCAGAATCTTGTTTTATTTTATTTAGCCACTAGAAGTTGCTGAAGGGCAGGTTACACTACTTTTTGCACTCCTTTTACAGATTATAGGGCAAGGTGCTCTTCATTGGGGTCTTTGGTTTCAGTTCACTGTGAGGGGGAAGGGTATCAACTTCCATTTTATAACACAATGAAAAGAGTTCTTTCCAATATTGTAATTGATCTAGCCACCTTCAGCTGCTTCCCTCCATCATAAAGTCATAAGTAGGGATGTTTATTGATGGTTGTGCAATGCTCAGCATCATTTGCAATTTCTCAGATACCAAAGCATTGTATGCACAAATGCAGCAAGACCTGGACAATAGCCAGGATTTTGCTGACACAAGCAGCAAACAATATTTGCGACACACAATGCTAGGAGGTTGCCATCTCCTGCAATAGAGAATCTGACCATCATCCTTTGATGTTCGATGGCAGTAGCTTTGCTGAATCTTCCAACATCAAAATATTAGGTATTTCCATGGAACAGAAATGGAACTGGAATAGCCTTACAGATAATTTAGCTACAAAAGCAGGTCAGAGGCTAAGAATCCTGCGGTGAGTAACCCACTCCTGCATCCCCAAAACCTGTCCACAAGGCTCAAATCAGGAGTTGAATTGCTTGGGTGACTGCAGCATCAACAACACTCAAGGAACTTGACATCATCCAGAGCAAAGAATCCTGCCTGATTAGCACCAAATCCATAAATATTCAGTCCCTCTACAATCGACAGTGAGTACTAGAATTATACACTAGCTCCAAGATGCACTGCAGTAATTCACCAAGGCTTATACAACAACTTCCAAACTCTTGACCACTAACATCTAGAAAGACAAGGACCAATAGGTACATGAGAACACCACCAACTGCAAGTTCCCCTCCAAGTCATTCAACACCCTGACTTGGGGAAACATATTGCCATTCCTTCAATGTCGCTGGGTGAAGATTCCCTCCCTAACAGCATTGTGAGTTTACCTACAACACATGACTGCAATGGCTCAAGAAGTCATCTCGCTACCCTCCTCTCAAGGGTAACTAGAGATGGGTAATAAATGCTGGCCCAGGCAGCAATGCCCACATCCCATGAAGTGAATAAAAAACATATGTGGCATGTCAGGTAATGGTAGAGAATGGCTAAAAGGTTAAATCAGGAGGAAAGCATTGCAGCATGACAATAAAGCTAGCTAGAAATGTAGAAATGGACAGCAAGACTTTGTACAGCTGTTTAAAAAAGAAATGAGACAAAAAGTGAGTGTTAATTCTCAAAGGAATGAGAATTGGGAGTTAATAGCAGATAATAAGGAAACCGCAGATAAAATTAACAAATATTTCCTCCTATCTTCACTACAGAGGATACAAACAATATTCCAGTAATGGCTGTAAATCAAGAGATGGAAGGGAGAGAGGAATTTGGCTAAATTACAATTATGAACAAAATGGTTTTAAACGAATGAAACTGTAGGCTGACAAATTTAAAAGGAAACAAAAGCCTAGTCATAATATTGCTGAGCCTAGGTAATGTTCTGGGTTTGAATTCTGCCAGAGCAAATAGTGGAATTTGAATTCAATAAAAATCTGAAGTCAAGAGTCTAGTGATGACTATGAATCTATTGTCAATGGTCAGAAAAACCCATCTGGGTCACTAATGTCCTTTAGGGAAGGGAACTGACATCCTTACCTGATTTGAATTGCATGTGACTCTAGACCCACAGCAATGTGGTTGACTCTTAACTGCCCTCTGGCAATTAGCCACAGCACATATTCATGAAGCTTAATGGGATGCTGTTGTTTATTATAAAAGGAATTGAATTTAGAAGTAAATATTTTAAGTTTCATTTACGTTCAACATCAGTGAGAACACATCTTACACTTACATAAGCTGCTTTGCTTTCCTTACCCAGAAGGGCCCTGACCCGAAATGTCAACTTTCCTGCTCCTCTGATGCTGCCTGACCTGCTGTGCTCCTCCAGCTCCACACTGTGTTGTCTCTGACTCCAGAATCTGCAGTTCTTGCTTGTTTTGTCAGATTGATGCCTGGAATGACTGGGTTGTTGTATGAGGATGGGTCAGCTTGGAGGGTTTGTTTCCATTGGAGTTTAGAAGAGTGAGGGGTGTCTGATTGAAATATATATGATCCCAATGGCCTTGACAAGGTGAAGATGGCAAAGATGTTTCCTCTTGTGGGTCAGTCCTGAACTATGGGCACTGTTTTAAAACTAAGAGTCTGTTTTCTGCCGACATCCCTTCCTGATTAGAGAAGTTACATTAGTTTACTTTCCAATTCAATTGAATCTTTTCTGAGTCTAACGCGTTTTGGAGCACTAACATCACTGCATCATCTACCTCATCTGTAACTTCTTTTAGGATAGTAGGATGAAGTCCATCAGGACATGGAGACTTCTCAGCCCACAGCTCCATTTGTTTGGTTGTGACATAGTGGGCAGCATACCAGCCCTAAGACAGAAGCTCTGGGTTCGAATCCCATTCCAGAACTTGATGGGCAAGGAAGGGGTATTCATAACTGTGACCAACTAGGTTGGGTATCAATTTATAAATCCATTCAACATATAATGGCAGGTTGTAAGAGCAAGAAAGATCCTTGGTCTGGCATGTGATGGAAATAAATTGGTGCTTCTACCATCAATGTCCATGCGTCCAGGTATACAACATGTTTCTAGAAGTGTGCGCTGCCACAGAAACCCAGAATCCTTGGAGACTAGTTGGTTCACTTGGCAACATGGTAGGAATTGATCATGTTGGAGCCAACAGCACAAACCCTATCGCAGGGTTTGATCCTCATTCTGCCTGGGATGGACTCAGGACCTGCCTTTTTGCTCCACTTGTGGTAGAGATCATGGTGCTATGGGCAAAATTTTCTTACAGGCAGGTAGAAGAAGAAAGAAGCAGCTTTTTACAAATAGTTAGAATGAAGTAAGAGTGAGCACATTATTTAAGAATAGATGGCATTTGAGGGACTATGCAGGAAATTCCATGGTGTTTTTCAGCATTTACTTTGATGAGATGAATTTTAGGTTAAAATTTAGGGTGCCTCCAGCAGCAAAATTGGCTCCTAATGGTTCCAGGAACCTGTCTGGTTCCAGTCAGGATCCTTTAATTGGTCTTAAGTAGTCATAATGAGCCTGACCTTCTACCTGTTCCCCTTCCTTCTACCTCAATAAAAACAGTGCAACCTGGGGCTGAAAATCAATAATATGTACAGACAATTATTTTTGAGACACTGAAAGCTTAAGACCCTCCCATGTAGGTTAAAAGATCTGAAATACTGCTTTAAGCCTTTAATGCTGTTTGGCCTAATTGGAGAATTACTCATGCTCTCTTCTACAATCAACGTCTGATGCTCAAATGCAGTGAACAAAGGCCATGGAGAATAGAAGTCTACAGGTGTGAAGCTGGAAAAGCACAGCAGGTCAGACAGCATCAGGGTAGGAGGAAAGTTAACATTTCAGACCAAAAGGTTGACTTTCATGCTCCTCTGATGCTGTCCGACCTGCGGTGCTTTTCTAGCTTCACATCTGTAGAGTCTGACTTTCAGCATCTGCAGTCCTCATTGTCTCCATGGAGAATAGAAGTTGTCTGCTCACAGCCTTCTATCTATCAATTCCCTTCACAAATGATTGCCTTCAAATGATAGCATATGCTCATGGGCACAGGCCGGCTGGATACTACTAAACTAGATTCTTATATAGTTATCATACTGTTATTCACAGGGTTGTAATGTAATCAGTGATTAACGACAGAAGTGAGGAAGATTTTTACCATGTTGAATAACGCACCTTTAAAGTTTTTGAGAACTTGTTAGGAAACAAACAAGCTGGCACTGCTATGTTGTACTGGTATGCCAGAAGAGCTCAGAGCATAATCATTGAAAATGCATTAGGACCTGTGAAAGGTAGTGTAATGTGGATAGATGTTTTGACTGTCACAGACTTCACGTTAAAGCTTAAGTTTCCTTCATCCCGCAGACAATCCTACATTTCACAGTTACGATATATTGACAGGATCTAACAGGGGAGCATTGGACGTTTATTTAAATAGAAACAGGGTTACTGGGAAAAGGCAGGGAATTAAATTAAAGTGCTCAGAGAGCTGTGAAGACACAATGGGCCTCATACTCTCCTACATGATAACTGTTCTGTGACGTGTGTCACATCCCATTATTGGAATTCTTTCCCTGCTTTTGTTCTGTTAACTGCAGTGCAAATGGAACACTGTCATAGACCAAAACATAAATTTCAGTTGATTTCTTGCAGCTTTCATGTCTGAACAAGCAAATTGTAGTCACAGTGGTGTTCAAAGTGAATACTATCAATACTGCTGTGATGAGCTGAAGCATTAAATATATGGAGAAAGAATCTTCAGAATCATTTGGTCTTTCTGCAATGTTTATAATGTTACAATCAAGGTTGTTTCCCTTTCTAGTGTGTTTCCTCCACTGGTCTGAAGGCAGCCAGGTTTCATTAGTTAATAACAAATAAGACATTGAAACAAAGACACAAAGATCATTGGCAAACCATTGGTTTACCCACATATATATCCTTTAGAGAAAAAAAACTAATACACAAGACTGCAGACAAACAGATAAAGAAAATGAAGCTCTGTAGGATATTAACTTGAATATTATTAAACTGAATTACAAAGTGAATAAGTCACAAATTTTCCCAAATTGAGTTCTAATACTAAAGTAATTATGCACTGCACAACAGCTGCAACTAGAATTGTTGTAACTAGTTGAATTCCCTTTGTTGGAGACAGCTCAGTAGAATCCAATGAATTCTCACTAGGAATTATCCGCAAGTGGTAAAGATGATTACAGATGGGTTTTCAGTTGTTACACTTTACAGAGAGGAGTTGCAAAGTAAGAGCAAGTGAGCAATGTGTTATGTTTTCCAGAAATGTCAAATTCTCTTTCATTGAACTGATGCAGTAGTCTTATCTGACTCGAACATGAGGCAATGTGACCTCTCTAGGAAACTTTTCCAGACTTGATTTTAGCTCCCTGCTTCTTGCGGGTGCAACATTGCTGCTGTTTATTCAGTGCTTTTTTCCTAGCGAATCCTTTATTTAAAAATTGAAGGTATAAATTTTTGGGTGTACATTTTATTTAAAGAATATTTGGATCACATTTCTTTATATTAACAACATCATTATTCAGAAATGTTAGCTTCTCGATACAGCTGAAGTATGTTTTATGCGGTGCTTTAAGCCAATACTGCTATCTGCACATAGAGTTATGTCTGGGGCAGTACAGCTGAGATTATCTGCATGTACACGGCCCCTGAGGCTGCCTACTCCATGCTGATAATGACACTCCTCAACTCCTTATATTCTGTAACACTCCCTTATTTACATTGGTAAATTGTAGGTTATTAAAAACTGTTCTATTTTAGTGCTTAAGACCTATCTCTTCACATGTTGATCCTGGACTACCGATGTTAGAGTCATGTGCTCAATTATATCATGAATTGCACACATATCATAATGCAAGGGAATGATGAAGGAAATATCCTTCATCTCTCCATTAGAGATAAGATCAAGCAAAGAAGTATCAAAACATTGTCATGGAAATAAGACAGCAATTCAGAGCTGACTAGTTCCAATAAATGAAAGTTGACACCAAATAAAATTCAATCTCCTAACCTTGAATTTATATTTGCTAGTTCCCTTATGTACCTCATCTTATCAAAACTTCGTAATCATGAACACATTTGTGAAAACTTATTTTTAACCTCATTAGTCCTGATGAAGAGTTCCAATTTATCTATGCTGGAATAAACTCACCCGGTTTACCTAATTCCTCCCTTACACTGAAGCTTTTCTGCTGACTTTCCTTGCTTTTCATTGAATCCCTACAGTGTAGAGGCAGTCCTTTTGGCCCACCATGTTTTCTCCAACGCTCTAAAGACCATCCTACCCAGATCCACAACCCCCCACGCTATCCCTGTCACCCTGCATTTCCCATGGACAACCCAGCTTACCTGCACTTCTTTGGACTGTGGGGGGAAACCAGTGCACCTGGAAGGAACCCATTCAGACACAAGGAGAATGTGCAAACTCCACATAAACAGTTGCCCAAGGATGGAATTGAACTAAGGCCCCTGGTGCTAGGAGGCAATAATACTAACCACTGAGCCACCATGCCGCCCCTATATTTCTAAGAAAGACAGCAAAAAAAGGAGATTGAATTCTCCAAGACTTATTTGAGATATGGGCAACATTTTGATAATGAGAATATCAATTGAACAATTTTAGTAGAAGCAGCGTTTTTTGAATCTCAGGCTAAAGATTTGAAATGACGGTGAAAAGCTTTCAGTTCTGAGCGAAGTTTTTCACCATATTAAGAAGTTTTTTGTTAGTTAAATAATGGTGAAATAATTAAATGATGAATGATAGAAGGTTAAGAAGTCATTTTCTTGTTTATCAAAAGTTATGTTCATTGAGAACTACGTGAGCTCTCTTATTCACAAATAATGCATCAATTGATGGAACCAATTCCTGAGCATGTAAAACAGATTGTTTGGTAAAATCATGGTCAGGAAGTTTAGGTCTAACAGATTGAAAGTGGCTAAGGTGGTTTGGGTTTCATTCTCTTTATGCGCCCCCACATGAAGCCTGCAAGACCTTAACACCACCAACACCAACTCATAACACCATTTGGCATGTCTAATTCTGATCGTCTTTGATCTGTAAAGCTTCCAACTCATCTCTAAGCCCAGTGGAATCCCAGGACCTCTTTTCCAAAAATCTTTCATTAGCTTCATATGCTGGGACCACTTTCATTCATGATCCCCCATAACACAAACCCCCTCCACTCAATATTCCCAGTCCCATCACCTTTCTTTTGTTCCCATTCTTAATATTGTAGACAAATTTGAAAGATTTGTGCTTTATTAACATTTTATCATCCCCATGTATGTTTTAGTTTAATTGAAGCTCCAGCAAAACCATATAAGTATTGTTTTTGGGGCTTACGTAGTTCAACATGTTTGAGATTGTGAACACCACTCAGTGGCCAACACATTAAGAACACATTTCTCTACAGCCTGTAGCCAGATGGTTTACGCAAAAGTGAATGAGAACGACCCTGTGTGCCATCTATAAAAAAAATCATTTCCCGGTCAATCAGTTAGGAGCCTTGTAAACAGAGGTTTCTCATTCTCATTTTCAGCTTTTATATTGATTTTCCTTCAGGTGCTTGTGATGCTCATCTGTAAAGCCCAGATCCCATGCAGCTGGTGGTTATAAATCTGTTAGAATTCCTAAAGCTAGTTTCTATTGTCTTTTGGGAGAGACTGAGTTGTGTTGTTTGCTTTGTCATTAGTAATATCTCTGCCTGGCCTAATTGATAACATTTTCACTTCTAAGTCAGAAGTTTGTGGCTTCTAGAATTCGAACAGTTAAGTTAGAACAGGAGTACATCATTGAACAAGTGTTCTATTGGCAGAGAGAAAACATTAAACCACAAATCTGCCTGCCCACATTGATGAAATATGGTAGCTGTAGAATTAAGTCCAATTAATAAATCTGGAATATATAGCTAGCTTCAGCAATGTTAACCACAAAGCTACCTGCAAATGGGAAAACCCATCTGGTTCAATAACGTACTTCAGAGAAGGTAATCTGCCTTTCTTAACTGGTCTGGCCTACATATTATTCCAGACTCACAGCAGCACGGTTGACTCTGCACTACCATCTGACTGGCAAACAGGCCACTCAAAGGCAAAGTTCGAAAGTTCAGAAGGCAATTTCAGAATGGCAACACGTGGCCTTGCCAGCAACATGCATGTCCCATGAAAGATTAAATAAAGAAAATGTACAACAAGGAGTTCTCCAGTGTTGTCTCTCAACTCCAAATTACCAAAAAAAAATTAGATGAAGGAGAAATTTATGTAACTTGTTGTTTAGGGAACCTTGGGGTAGATTGCATGTCACTCACATTATGACAACTGCATTTTAAAAGTCACAAATTGGTTGTGAAATGCTATTCAAAGGATAAGATCCATTGTAATCCATAATGTTTAAGAGCAAGCCCTTTAATTATTTCAGAATTTTCTGTTTCATGGATGAAAGTTAGAACGTCTAACCACAATTCTCTGAACTGCAAAGAGGGAGAGATTGAGAAAGAGAGATGGAGAAAGAAATGGACTGAGAGAAAGAAAGAAAGACAAAGCAACAAACTGATAAAGACAAACAGGGAGAAAAAGAGCAAGAGATAAAGGGCAAAGCAAGATGGAAAAGCAGACCCTCATAGAGAAAGAGACAAAGAGAAAGACTGCGTAGAGAGACAAATCAAATCAGCTTGTATCCTGACACTGTGTTACACTGTGCTACACAATCACAGCAGTTCTCCATCAGCCGCCATTTTCTACCCTCAGTCCAAAGGTCAAGTGAGTCAATGCCTTCTCAGTTTATTGCAGTGCCCAAACAGTCAAGTGGGGTGTCCAGAAATTGCTTAAGCCTGCTTGAAAAAGTTGTGAACATCTGGTGTTTCAAGATTTCAAACTTCCAAATTAGAGAGGTTATAGCATTTCAGGTTTTTTTTTTAAATAGCAAAGTTTCATTTATTTTGAAGGAGAAGTTATAAACACACAAAGAAACGTGTCTAGTTTTGTCTGTTTAACTCTTCCTCATGAAGCTGTACCCATTAAATATGATCACTTCACCATGTGGTGAATCAAGGTGCACTTTAATTATAGATGCAAAGGTGGGAGGATGTGTCATTTTGACATTTGTGTGGGTTGAAGATTAGATTGGAAAAATTGGATTAAACACATCAGTTTACGAAAGAAGTGACTTATCTGACAACCCAAATTTGCATATTGAACTTTGCAAACAATGTATGGAAGTCACTCAATGCATCATTAGCAATTCATGTAACAATACAATTAGGAACAATTCGCAAAAGATTAGAATTAATTAACTTAAAACAAAACACCTGTTCATAATTTTGTTTTTGATATCTTCCACTAACTCACAGAGGCAAAGCTAAAAAGGTGGAAAGTTCTTGCCAAGTAAATAGGTAAACAAAATATAAATTTTAAAAAAATTACCAGTTCATCATGTAAAATTTGTTGTAGATACACTTGCAGCGATCTGCTGAAGTATGAAATGACCTAACAGAATTGATAAGATTTTAAAAGAGAAGACAATAAGGAATTAACCAATCAGAATCTACCACCTTATTCTGATGATTAAAATTGACAGTTAATTGTTCTAGCTGCACCTCCATATCAATGTTGGTGTGACTAATCAGCACTCACTTCTCATGTTGTATGGAATGGGCTCCCTTTTTTAAAAGTCTGTTTCCGTGTCCCAGTTCTGATGAGCATGAGATGAAAAGGCTCAATTTCTTGTCTCCTTTTAGCAATGTTTAAGCTCTGTTCTACCATGTAGTCATGTAGTGAGGTCAGGCAGGGGAACGTCATCAAATATGAGTTCCCTGATTGGGGCTGTTAATCTGATCCAATGAGGGAGGCCTGGCTGACAGATAAGAACAGCAGTGTCAGAGGCTCTGTTCATTCTAAGAGCTGACTGTGAGGGATCTGAATCAATATCAAAGATGCTTCATGTATAAATAAAGGCTGATGGGCTACTGGCTTCTATGGAGTTATTTCAATTGCACTGACAGAAAAGCATGTGCCTGAAGAAATTTGTTTACAACAGTAGTCTTTGAGTTGGGGTAAGCATTTCTCATACCATGCCATTATTTGAGAAGTTTGCCTTGACTGATCCTGCCGTTGGAGCCTAGGCCCAGTACATGGAAAGGATGTGTTTCTTTAACTGGGCAAATGAGATTGGAACAGATGAAAAGTAACAAGTAATTCTCTTAATAGCTTGTGGGCCTGCAACTTTTTTGTTCTGAGATACTATCAGTTTTACTCAGCAATTCAAGAGCCAGGGGAATCTGTGTCAGGATTTTTGACTATAGTTAAGATGATTGGCAGAGGCATGTGGCTTTGGTTTAACCCTTAATGAGATGCTGTGGAGTCTGTTTGCTATGTGGGATTGTTGTTTTAGCCATGCCAATGCTGGCTTTATCATTGGAAAATGTGGCAAGTGGAGCAAGAGTTGTAAGGCATTCCTACAGAAGCAGACCTCCGAGCTGAGCTGACTGAGCAGTGAGGATACCACTTAAGTGAAGGCAATTGCACAGCCCTACTCAGGACATATCCTGAACATCAGGCTGTCCTTCATGAAGCTGGACATGAGGTTGGCGTACTCCTAATTACAGTTAGATGAGGATTTGCAAAAGTATGCTACAATGAATACCATAAGCAATTGCACTAATGCATGAGACTGCCTTTTGGGTATCATCAACCTGTGCCATTTTCAAGAAGATAATGGAGAACGTTTTATAATCTACTCCACGTTGCCATTTACGTCGACTGCACTCATCCAGGCAAGTGGGGAGTATTACATCACACTCCTGACTTGTGCCTTGTAGATGGTGGACAGGGTTTCGGGAGTCAGGAGGTGTTTTACTTGCTACAGTATTCCCAGCTTCGGACCTGTTCCTGTAGCCACTGTGTTTACATGGTGATAATGGGAACTGCAGATGCTGGAGAATCCAAGATAATAAAGTGTGAAGCTGGATGAACACAACAGGCCAAGTAGCATCTCAGGACCACAAAAGCTGACATTTCGGGCCTAAGGGTCTAGGCCCAAAACGTCAGCTTTTGTAGTCCTGAGATTCTGCTTGTCCTGCTGTGTTTACATGGTGAGTCCATTTGAGATTCTGGTCAATGAGAAACCCAGGATGTTGATATTGGGGGATTCAGTAATGGTAACACTATTGAAACATCAAGGATTGGTGGTTAGATTGTCTCTTATTGGTGATGGCTATAGCCTGGCATTTGAACATAGAACATTACAGCACAGTACAGGCCCTTCGGCCCTCGATGTTGTGCCGTCCTGTCATACCGATCTCAAGGCCATCTAACCTACACTATTCCATGTACGTCCATATGCTTGTCCAATGACGACTTAAATGTACTTAAAGTTGGCAAATCTGCTACCGTTGCAGGCAAAGTGTTCCATTCCCTTACTACTTTCTGAGTAAAGAAACTACCTCTGACATCTGTCCTATATCTTTCACCCCTCAATTTAAAGCTATGCCCCCTCGTGCTCGCCGTCACCATCCTAGGAAAAAGGCTCTCCCTATCCACCCTATCTAACCCTCTGATTATTTATATGTTTCAATTAAGTCACCTCTCAACCCTCTTCTCTCTAATGAAAACAGCCTCAAGTCCCTCAGCCTTTCCTCGTAAGACCTTCCCTCCATACCAGGCAACATCCTAGTAAATCTCGTCTGCATCCTTTCAAAGCTTCCACATCCTTCTTATAATGCGGTGACCAGAACTGTACACAATACTCCAAGTGCAGCCGCACCAGAGTTTTGTACAACTGCAGCATAACCTCTTGGTTCCGGAACTCGATCTCTCTAATAATAAAAGCTAAAACACTGTATGCCTTCTTAACAGCCCTGTCAACCTGCGTGGCAACTTTCAAGGATCTGTGTACATGGACACCGAGATCTCTCTGCTCATCTACACTGCTAAGAATCTTACCATTAGCCCTGTACTTTGCCTTCCGGTTACTCCTACCAAAGTGCATCACCTCACACTTGTCTGCATTAAACTCCATTTGCCACCTCTCAGCCCAGCTCTGCAGCTTATCTATGTCTCTCTGCAACCTACAGCATCCTTCGTAACTATCCACAACTCCACTGACCTTAGTGTTGTCTGCAAATTTACTAACCCATCCTTCTACGCCCTCATCCAGGTCATTTATAAAAATGACGAACAGCAGTGGACCCAACAGCGACCCTTGCGGTACACCACTAGTAACTGGTCTCTAGGATGAACATTTCCCATCAACTACCACCCTCTGTCTTCTTTCAGCAAGCCAATTTCCGACCCAAACTGCTATATCTCCCACAATTCCATTCCTCCGCACAAACTTTGTCACTTGTCAGCAAAAGCCTGGAGGTTGTCCAGATCTTGTTGCATTTGGACATGGACTGCTCCAGTATTTGAAGAGTCATAAATGGTGCTGAACATTGTGTAATCGTTGGTGAACATCCCTACTTCTGACCTTATGATGGAGGGAAGGTCACTGTTGAAGCAACTAAAGATGTTTGGGCTGAGGACACTACCTGATGAACTCCTGCAGAGATGCCCTGGAGTGGAGATGAATGGCCTCCAAAAACCACGGCCATCTTCCTTTGTGTCAGGTATCGTGGAATGTTCATACATCACCTGGCCTCTATCGTGATACCTTTACATCAAATCTTAAAGGGTCAGCCTTGGAAGTGGTCACGTAGCCAAGGCATAATTTTCAGGGGTGTGAAGAAAGAGCTATCATCCTCTAATGTGTTGAAACATTATGATCACAAATGAGATCTGGTGTTGAAATGGCAATATAGCATCAGGGTAGTATTAGTTTATAGGTGCCCCAAAAGAGAAGAATGCCCAATAGCATATCCTTCCAGGCCTTTGACTAGTACAGACTGCAAATACTCCCAGTTAGAGAAGGAACATTTGATGGTCATATTTGGAGTCAAGAAGTTCCACCAATATGCTTACAGATATACATTTGTAATAATAATCCCTGCTAGGTCTACTTGGAGTTGACAAGGCAGTACCAGAGCTTCAGGTTGAATTCAGTGGCTCTAATACTAAGAGTGGATCATTACAAGTTGGAACACCATCCAGGAGGCCAAGTAGAGGATGCAGATGCATTGAGTCACCTCCTGCTGGAAATTACACCACTGATGGCTTCGCCGCTGGAAGAGACAGATGATTATAAATTTTCTGGACGCTTCCAGTCACAGCTGATAACATCAGACTTTGGACACAAATGTCCCATCCTGGCAAAACTGAAACAGTTGGTGGTGATGGGGGAATCAAAAGGGCTGAAGCAACCAGAAATGTAACCTTTTGGACCCAGAAATACCAGGTCGCAGTAGAGGATGGCATATTACTATGGGGAGCAACAGTAATTGATCTGAGCAAAGGTCACTTCCAGATTCTGTCTAAACTCCACCAGGGTTATCCAGGGACTTCCAAAATGAAGAGCAGTTGCGTGGTGGCCAGGATTGGATGCAGACATAGCCTTATTGGCACAGGAGTGCCCTGAGTGCCAACAAAAATTAACAACAGTAGCTCCCCCCCTTTTCGTGGGAATGGCCAGTAAACGCTGGATTCAGATACACATTGACAATGTAGGCCCTTTCATTTTTATGTTCTTAATCATTGTGAAAGCCCACTCAAAGTGGCTGGAAATGCAGAGCTATTCAGCCCAGCGCGAGGACATGGCAGAAAAGTTGTGATCATTGCTTGTAGTACACTGACTCCCAGAAGAGTTTGTCACAGGTAATGGGCCATCATTTGCCAGCAGGGTGTTTGAGTATTTCCTAAATTGAAATGGAATTCAACATATGGGCAGTTCCATATCATCCATCATCCAATAGTCTGGCAGAAAGAGCGGTCCAAATTTTGGAGGCAAGCTTACAGAAACAGTTTCACTAGATACCAAACTGTGCCAGTTCTGATTTGATTATAGGGCCACCCCACCTGCAACTACAGGGATAGCTCCAGCAGAATTTCTAGTGGAGAGAAAAGTCCACATCAGGTTAAATCTGATCTTCCCCAACCTGGGGTTAGGGGGACGGTGAAATGGCATCATGAACACCAGTGCTGGATGCAAGGGCACACGAAGGGACAGAGAAAGTTTACTCAAGGGATGAAGTTTGGGGTAGAAACCATGGGAATGGCCCTGTGCGGGTAAGAGGCATGATCAACACCAGGTCAGTTCCAGTAACCTATAAAGTTTGGGCAAGTGTGACACTCCACTCCTGAACACAATGAAAGCTGTAAACTTGCAAACGGTGCAGGAACAAAACATGCCCGGCTCCTTGGCTACTCTGGAACGCAAGGGTTCTCACTCTCCGTCAAGCATTGAAGATGCCTCAGAATCTGAGATGGACACGGTGGATGTTGTTACCTCAACACCTTCACCACCTGAAGAAGTGAATGAATTTCTTCCGAGATGCTCTGGGCACAGGAGGTGAGCTACTGTGTGTTATATGCTGACACTACCCGAGGCAGAGTAGGAGGAAACTGACCTGGTGCCAAAGCACCCCAGGAGGAACTACAAAAAATAAACTGGTCCATGTCCTCAGACTAAAAGGAGGAGGGATGTAGTGACTCTAACGAGGGTCAGCCAGGTGGACCTCACTGAATATGAGTTCCCTGATTGGACCAGACTAACAGCCCAGTCAAGGAGCCCTGGTTGACGGAAAAACAATGAGGAGTGTCAGGGATTCTGTTCACTCTAAGAGCCGGCTCTGGGGGAGCTGGATCAGTGTCAAGGACACTCCACGTGTAAGTAATGGGTGACTTGGTGATGGGCGACTGACTTCTGTGGAGCTGGTTTACCATGCAATTATAGATATGGATTCAGAAAAGGGACATTTAGAAGCAAGGGCCGAGAAATAGAAAAAAGTAGATTACTCTGAATATTCACGTTGAATGATGTCCTAAATCACTACAATACTTTCTTGGTCTCATTACTCAAATATGGAATGTTCAGATTATGCACAATAAAAGCACTAATTGAAAATGTTAAACTTAATATTACAAACAGAAGACAACAGAGAGAGTGACAAAACACCTTACAATTTTGTTTTTATTGAAAGCTGCTCTCTACTGTGGATTGAATTTTACTAGAAATTGGCTAAAGTACTGCAAGAGCACTGAGACCTTGTCTTCCCAGCCCCACATCACTCAGGAAAGGCAGCATTACATTGTGCTGCACGGACAGCTCAAGGTGAGAAGGAATCAGTTCTGTGCCCCCTGTACAGCGTATGTGTTCTTACATTCTCTTTGTGATTTGTGGCTGTGGGTGCTACTTTTGAGTTAAACCTTTAACTTTTCTGATGAGGCTCGGGAGGACTGGGCTCAAGAATCAGCGCACTGGCCCAGGTGGGGCATAACAACTGAATAATGGCAGCTCCCACTCTGGTTACTGTAACAAATATGCTTGCATTGTACTGTGCTAGAACATCCATACAACATAATTCCTCGTTAATCCCATCAGTAGCTGTATTCTATTTCTGATTCCAATCCTGTTAGCAATTTTTTTATGAAAGGCTCCCTTATCAGTTTGTAAGGCTGGTTAAATTGGGAGTAAACTCTCCCACTTGATTTAATATGTCTGAGAAACACTTTACTTCACTGGAGCACTCAGTGACAGAAATTTACTGATGGCTCTTGCCTTCTTTGGATTCAAAGTGGACATTGCTGGTTGGGCCAGCATTTATCAGCTATCCCTAGTTTTCTTTGAGAAGATGGAAATAAGCTGACTTCTTGAACCGCTGCAGTCCATTGTCTCCAGGTAGATGCACAATGATGTTCGGGATGGAATTCCATGAATTTGACACTTCAACAATGAAGGAATGGTGATATTTCCAAGTTTTGATGATGTGGCTTTGAGGCAAACTTGCAATGCTGAAGTTCCCATTTATCTGCTGCCCTTGTTCACCCAAATTGTAGTTGTTACAGGTTTGGAAGGTGTTACATAAGGAGCGTTAATGAATTTCTGCAGCACATGTTGTAGGTGGTGCATTCCACTGCTACTGAACATCAATGGCCGAGGGACTGATTGGCAATATATCAACAAACAATCAAGCAAGCTGCTTTATCCTGGATGGTGTCAAGCTTTTGTGTTATTAAAATTAAACCCATCCAGGCAAGAGGGGACTATTCCATCAGACACCTGATATGTGCCTTGTTGGTGCTGGATATGTTTTGGGAAGTAAGTTAGTTGCTGTAGGATTCCCAGCCTCTGACTTGCTTTTGTAGTCATAGTAGTTCTGTTTCTGGTTAATGGTAATCTCTAGGATGCTGATAGTTGGGGTAGGTGATAGCCTAGTGGTATTATCACTGGTCTGTTAATCTAGAGACCCAACTAATGTTCTGGGTACACAGGTTTGAATCCCACCAGGGCAGGGAAGTTGAGTTGAATAAAGAATCTGGAACCAAAAGTCTAATGATGACAATGAAACCATCGTCAATTGTCAGGAAAAACCTGACTGGGTTTTATGGATAACAAAGTGTGAAGCTGGATGAACACAGCAGGCCAAGCAGCATCTCAGGAGCACAAAAGCTGACGTTTTGGGCCTAGACCCTTCTTGGGTCTGGGTTTTAGGGATTCTTAAAAAGTGATTCCAAACCCACAACAACGTGGTTGAGTTCATTGCTCCCTGGGCAATAAGGGATAGCCAATAAATGTTGGCCTGCCTACAATGAATAAAACAAAAATTTCAGCAATGGGGGTAATTGTCAAATGGATCATTATTAGATTCTACACAGTTGGAAAGGGACATTGCCTAGCATTTGTGTGGCATGCATGTCACCTGCCACTTGTCAGCCTAAGCCTGAATGGTGTACAGGTCTTGCTGCATTTGGCATTGACTGCTTAGGTACTTGAGGAGTGGTAAATGGTGTTGAACATTGTGTAATAATCAGCAAACATCCCCACTTCTGACATTACAGTGGAGGGAAAGTTATTGATAAAATAGCTGAGGATAGTTGGGCCTAGGATGCTACACTGTGCAACTCCTGAAGACATGGGCTGAAGCTGAGATGGCAGATCTCTAATAACTACAACCATCTTCCTACAACCAGGTATGACACAAACCATTGAGATGTTTCCTCTGCTTTTGGATAACTCCAGTTTTTCTTGGGTTCTTTGATGCATCATTTTATCAAAAGCAGTTTTGAAGTCAATGGTAGTTGCCCTCCCCTCACCTCTGGAATTCTGCTCTTTTGTCTCTGTTTGGGCCAATGCTGTAACATGGTCAGGCACTGAGTGGCTCTGGTGGAACCCAAAGTGAGCATCTGTAGCAGATTATTGTTAAGCGTTGACCATTGATGACACCTTTTATAATTTTACTGATGAATAAATGTAGACTCAAAGTGCGGTAATTGGCCAGGTTTGATTGGTCATCCTATTTGTGCAAAGGGTATACTTGGGGAATTTTCCAGTAGTGTTGAAGCTAAATTGGAACAGTTTAGCTTGAGGGTGCGACCAGTTTAGGAGCTGAAGTCTTCAGAATTATTGCCAGAATGCTGTCGGATTCTATGGTCTTTGCAGAATCCAGTGCCTCCAATCCTTTTTAGCTATTGCATGGTGTGAATTGAATTGGCTGAACACTGGCACCTGTGATGCTGGGTACCTCAAGAGGAAGCCAAGGAGGATCATCCGCTCGACATTTCTGGCTGAACACTGTTGTAAATGGTTCAGCGTTCTTTTTGCACTGGTGTGCCAGACTCCACCGTCACGGAAGATGAGTAGATTGCGCAAGAGCAGGATGGGTAGGCTTGTCTAGTTTGTTGGTTCTCCCAATATCTGCCACAGGCCCTCTGGCAGATATGTCTCACAGGATTTAGTCAGATTAATCAGCAGCAGTTATCAAACAACTCATGGTGTTACGAACAGATTGTAGATAAACCCCCAGTTGGTTACAAGTAATCACCAGGCGAGGTTCCAACTGTGTCCAATTTTGGGCCCCACACCTCAGGAAGGACATACTGGCCCTGGAGTGTGTCCAGTGGAGATTCACATGGATGATCCCTGGAACGGTAGGTTTAGTGTACGATGAACAGCTAAGGATCCTGGGATTGTACTCATTAGAGTTTCGAAGGTTGAGGGGCGATCTAATAGAAACTTACAAGATAATGTATGGTTTAGAAGGGGTGGACGCTAGGAAGTTGTTTCCTTTAGACGGGGAGAGTAGGACCCGTGGGCACAGCCTTAAAATTAGAGGGGGTAAATTTGAAACTGAAATGAGATGACATTTCTTCAGCCAGAGAGTGGTGGGCCTGTGGAATTCATTGCCACAGAGTCCAGTGGATGCCGGGACGTTGGATGCCTTCAAGGCAGAGATCGACAAATTCTTGATCTCAAAAGGAATCAAGGGCTACGGGGAGAGTGCAGGGAAGTGGTGTTGAAATGCCCATCAGCCATGATTTAAATGGCAGAGCGGACTTGATGGGCCGAATGGCCTTATTTCCACTCCTGTGTCTTATGGTCTTATGGTTCCCCAAGTTATTATGGCTCTAGGTGATATGCACCAAAGTGTCAAGCTCATGGATGAATTGGATTCATTTCTTCCTCACCTGCCGCCTTGGCTGGTTGTAACAAGGTTAATTTACAAAATTATCTCTTCCCCTTCTGTATGCCTCCTTGCAGACCAAATGAATTTGTCTTAAGAGGAACCAGGCTTCCTTGAATGAATATAGTGAGTTTATTATTGATACATGAGGAGAAACAAAAACGCAACACACAGATTTGAGATGAGAAGTGAGTTCAAAACAATGAAAACGAGAAAAAATGAATTCAGTCTCTGGATCTTAGCAAAGAGCAGATAGTGCAATGCTGAAAGCTGAGTGGTCAATTCATGGCTTTGCAAGTTGAATGAAATTCTTTTGTCCCATTTCCTTTTGACTGGCTTGCTAGGTATTCAGACCCAGGGTGAGAGAGTCCTTTACCTGTAACACAGCAGTGACTACTGGGTGGTTCTTTGACAGCAACCTTTGCAGTATGATGACCCTCAAACCCAGGCTGATGCATAGAGGCACCTAAGCCCATTGGCACTTTACAACACTCAGCTTGCTAGCAGACCTTCTTCCACCAGCATGCATAGACTAGGATTGTATTGGCTTTTAACCCCTGTTTTTTTTGTATTCTTGAAATGGGAGCACACAGACTGCCACTTTCCTCCAACTGTATTCGCCACATGAAATAACTCATAGGATATTACAGTCCAATTTGTAATGAATCCCACTCATTTAAATCCATCCCTTTGAAGTAGATTGACACTTCTTCAGGTGAGATATTTCCAGTCTTTTTCTCCACCCAGCCATTGAATTTAATCTGCAGTCATTTGACCAGTATCATTTCACTTTTAACAAACAGACATTGGAATGAAAGTTTGGTATGTCCATAGATGATCTAATGTATGACCATGGCAGAGCTGGTGGGCAGTGATGGCCTCACCATGTGTAATTTCTGCATGCTGGAACCCGCAGTGCTCCTTCCAGCAGGAGGGCTACTGGATCTGTTTGGCAGTGGAACAGTGCATACATAGGGATGATAATGAAGGAGACTGGGACAATGGCTGCAAATTATGATTTGGTGAGCATGACTGTCTGTGTTAGGTTGTTGCCTGTCTAGTTTGTGGGACAGCGCTCCCAATTTTGAAATGTCCCTAAATGTCAGAGGTTTTTGCATGGTCAACAGAGCACACTATTCTTTGTCATTCCTGGTTCCTGCCTATGCCGGGTAATCAATCAAGTTGTATTTTAATTCAATGAGTATAATCATTTGATACATCTGAGCAGCTTTGTAAGTTATGACAGGACAGGTAAGAATCCATATTGCAGTGAATCTATACCACACGTAGTCAGACTGAGTAAGAATGGCAGATATTCTTCCCTGAAGGACATCCTTGAATCAGATGGATTTCTATGACATTCCAATAATCTCATGATCATCAGTAATGAGACTTAATGTTAAACCCAGATTAATTCATTAGTTTAATTGCTGTGGTAAGATTTTAAATTCATATCTCTAGAGTATTAGTAGGTCCTTGTGGATTACTTAATAACATTGCCACTATATCATGTTATTTTTAATACTGAATTAATGGCAGAGAATAAGACTTCCACTGGAAGCTCTACAGTGAACTAGCATCTAATAATATTTTTTAGTGCACCTTTGGTTAGTATTAACTAAGTTTTTTAATAACATTTTTTCAATAATCCTATGTAAAACATTAATTGTCCAATTAGGTTAATAACAATTATTCTTGCAATATTATGTTGCTGTTTAAGGACACTTAATTATCATTCTTATAGTTGCTTATCTTAAGTATCAAAGAAATATGATTTTTGAAATTTAAGTTTTGCTAGAGGTTTTTATCAAAATAGTGACTCCATAAATTTCACTTCAAGATTCAATAAATTAAGCCTGGAGATCCAATGTGACAACATTCTACTGTAATCTTTCTTAAAACATAAAGCAAATCGCATGTTATTTCTTGTTGTACAATTTCTGTCAGATAGAAACTAGACTTTTTTTTCTGTAGCTCTTTGAAGCCTTAGCATTTGGCTGCTGAGAAAATGGACAGAAATAATACAAAAAAGTTAGATGCTGTTAAGATCAGGTGTTGCATTTAACAAGTTGTAACATGTCTGCAGTCTGTTTAACATAGAACACAAAAACACTCCTGATCCCAAAAGGATATAAATAGCGTTTAGCTGTGTTTTTCTCCCCAAACTGTTAACTCAAATGATTCAAGTGTATAATTAGAGGAGGTGGAACACTAGATTGACCAAACCTGAGATCTGAAGAAGTGAGATATTGTACTTGAAGCAGTCACTCAGTTTTTAAATCCCCAGATGGTGCCAGCTTTGCTGAGCATCTCCAGCCTTTGCTACTTTTGGATCAGATTTCCAGCATCAACAGTATTTTACTTTACTGAATTTACTGATCCTTCTCTCTCCTGGTCCTTTTTCCACTGTTTTCGACTCTGATACATGGGGACAATCATGCTGGCAGAAGTTTTAAACTAACTTAATAGAATAAAAATGAACATATGTCACAATTTATGCAACTGGATGATGGAATAGCAATAAACTCTAAACATGAAGTTGTTTTCTTATTCTGGTGTAAACAATCACAAATAACATCACAACAGCCTGAACGTAATCAATGGCTTTAGATGTTTAACCATTAATTATTTGGGGGAGAAGGTCAATTTAACGTAAGTGTCTTGGGAATGCTTAGTTTCTTCACTATCTTTGTATCAGTAAATAGCATAGCTAGAAAATTACTGTCAGCACTTGTATTTTTGCACTCTTGAATTAAATGGGCTTTCAAGTAAAGCTGCTTCAGAAATTCTATCTTCATCTGTCTGTACGTACGCAAACCACAAATTGTACTAAGGTGTACCACTGAACAACTTGCTTTCAGTGTCAGAAATATTGAATGGACTCTAATGCCTGTGCTGTTTATGTTAACATGTATTTGATGCTATACCTAGTTCATACAACCTTTTACAAATGTCAGTTTGAGTCACTATTTGAATGCAGACACAAACACAATGCAGGTTTTACTTTGATGAACAAGGACAGAGTTAAGATTATCATACATTTTTTCAGGTTGTATCGAATTTTCTTTTACCAAAGAGAAAATATTTACAGACTGTCTCTTTGCCATAATGTCAATGTAGTGGTATATCTTATAAAAGAATTGAAAATAGAACTACTGCTCCACCAGGTAATTTACACCATCATTTAAAAACATTTGATGGTGTTAGAAATTGTTTAGCACTTCACAAAATGAAACATCTTTTGATTTGGACAGTTCCTTCATTGTGCACAAAGGTCATGGGGCTGACTTTATTTTATGTTGATTTTACACCTGGTCAATTTTTTTTCCCAGCAAAACAACAGGTGAAGATATTGTAGCTAAAATAACCTTCAATAGTTTTACACACTTATAATATTGTCAGGTTTATCGAGCTCCTCTCAAATTTTTCAGAAAATGGCTGCATTGTGGCTGCTAAGTCTCACGTGTTGAATCTCATTCCAGTAGAGATACATTAGCAAATTCAGGGATGATTTCAATTGATGTAGCTCCAATTTTACATCTCCTATACCATCTGCTTTTATCCATTTTTTTACACATAATCCTTTAGTTGTTCGTCACTTTTCTAAATTAGGTATGAGCCTTGACTCAATGGTAGCAGAATCAGAAAATCATGGGCTCAAGTCCCTGTCCAGACACACACAACCCAAGCTGACTTAGCATACAACTGCATATGTACTACACTGTCAGAGCTTGCTGTCATTTGAATAAAGTTATTTTGCTGATGTCTACTCCCTCGGACATATGTAAGAAAGTCCATAGCACTATTTAAAGAAGAGGAGTGATCTCCTAGTGTCCCTATATCAGCATCATTAGGCCAGATTAGCTACCTCTTAAGTTGTTGTTCAAGAATCTTACTGTGAAATTATTTTCAACAGTGTATTTTTCTACATTACAAGAGCAACTGTACTTCAAAATTGACTGTAACGCAATGTGGGATATCCTGACATCATTAAAGGTGCTCTTCTAAATTTTCTTCTATTGCTACTGTCATTCCTAATTGGTTTCATTCTGGCAGACTGAACAATGCAGCAGAGAACTACCCCTTTATTGCCATAACTGCAAAAGAAATCAACTTATTCACCAACATTGAGAATGTTGAGAAAACATTAGCCAGTTAACTCTTCTTTGTGAAAACACAACTGGGGAATGAGTGGCATTTGGCTAGAAAGATAGCAGTGGTAACAAAGTGAACGGGAGGAGCAAAACCTTTTGAGATGGGCCCCAGGCAAGGTGTGTAACATGGATACTGATGAAGACAGGAGGGACATTTGAAACAGTTCTCCGCAGAACTGGACATTTAGATATAAATGGTGAGATTATCTGTTCGGTTTATGACTTTCAACATGTACACAACTTCAACATTGTCATGAAAATAAGGTTTGCAACAGTGACTACTGAAAAAATTATCAATTTCTCATCCAGCCCTATGTACACAGCCTGTTCACCAACAGCCCATGGCTGATCATAAATACCATTGTTTCTCAGGATTGTCAGATTTAATAGAGAGGAGCAAATAATTAAAAGCACTAGCATTAGACTCAATACAATGATTTACATTCTTCTAAAACCACTGTACAAACTATGACCTGTACAACTATGTTTGCCAGGACTGAATGTTAAATGGTAATATGTAGCGCTACTAAAATAAAACCATGAATTCATTTCAATGAATTCTTCACAAATGCCAGCCTGATAAATGCATCAACAAATAAATAACTACAAACAGTAAGGAACAACATCCTATGTTTATAGTGATAATGGGAACTGCAGATGCTAGAGAATCCAGGATAATAAAGTGTGGAGCTGGATGAACACAGCAGGCCAAGCAGCATCTCAGGAGCACAAAAGCTGACCTTTCGGGCCCAGACCCTTCATCAGAGAGCATGATGAAGGGTCTGGGCCCAAAACGTCAGCTTTTGTGCTCCTGAGATGCTGCTTGGCCTGCTGCGTTCATCCAGCTCCACACTTTGTTATCCTATGTTTATAGAGTGCTTTTGAAATAATGAAAAGGGCTACATGGGAGCTTCATAAAATAAGTGTGACACCAAGCTGTGGTAGGATAAATAGGACAGAACAAAAAGCTAGGCCAAAGTGATAGGTTTTAAGACGTGTCTTAAAGGAGACAAGTGAGGAACAGAGGCAGACAAGGGAGGGAATTTCAGAACTTGAGGCCTGGGTAACTACAGGTATATTAACAAATGGCAATTGTAACTGGCAATGCATAGGGCATCCAGAATTAGAGACATGCAGATATCTGAAAGGATAGTGGAGTTCAAGGAAATGACAGAGATAGGGTGGAGGGAGAATACAGAGGCGTTTTTAAATGATGATTAGAACTTGAGGAGCTGCTGCAGGTCAGCAAGCACAAGTGATCAGAGAATAGCATGTGGCAAGTTAAGAAATGGGTAGCAGAGTTCAGATGACCTCATGGTTAAGGAAGGTAAAAGGTGGGAGACCAACCAGGAGTATTCTGGAATAGTTAGAGGGAGTGCAGGCATTAAGATTTCTGTAGATGAGCTGAGATGGGTATGAAGTCAAGAGTCTTAGCAATGGCACAAATACAAGTAGGCAATACAACTGAGGATCAAATGCAACACCAAGATTGTGAACAGCGTGGCATAATCTCAGACTGTTGGAGATAGGAATGGAGTCAGTTATTAGAGAACCAGGATAGAAAATAATGGCTTCATCTCTGGTACCTAATTCAAGAAAGCAGTTCACTCAAGAAAGCTTACTACTTGGGAGAGATCTGGTCTTCCAGATTTCATAATCTCAAAGCTGCTCTTCTATAAATTAATGCTTATTATACATGTTTAGAACTTTGTGCCTCAGTAAGCTTTCTTGAGTGAGCTGCTTTCTTGAAATGCTATCGTCCATTTAGTGTTGGTAAAGCCATGGGGCTGTTGGAAATTAGGATTACTTCCAGTTAGGTGTCAGCAGAGATGAAACCATTGTTTTCTTGGTTCTCTAATAACTGATTGCACTCTTATCTCCAACAGTTTGAGATTGTGTCACACTGTTCACAATCTTGGTGTTGCATTTCATCCTCAGTTGTATTGCCTACTTTTGCTTGCTGCATTTATTGACACGATAAGATTTTTCATTTCTGACAGTCTGCCAGTGCAGGATGAACTGTAATTTCTTTTCCTTATTTATTCATTCATGGGATGCAGGTGTTGCTGGGTAGGTCAGCATGCATTCCCCATTCCTTAATGCCCTTCAAAAGGTGGTGGTGATCTGCATTCTTGAACCACTGCAAGCTATGGGGTGTAGGTGCATCACAATGTTGTTAGTGGCATAAGTTCCAGGGCCTTGATCTAGTTACTTTGTAGTAATAGTAATTGAAATGACATGCCTCTATGGTGCAATATATTGGTTTGTGATGTGGCGTGATATCTTGATCTGACACTAGCATGTTGTGATGCTTGTGTTAGTTGCTCCAACAGCAGAGATGTGAGTGAAATAGAATTGAAGAATGCAGTGAACCTTTGTTATAACACCTGTATTTAAGTGTACATTTTAATCACAGGCACTTCCTTGTCTGGGCTCAATCTAAGGAATTCATATTTACTTTAGCACACTTTCATCACAGGTGACATGTTGCAAAAAAAAGAGCTCTAAGGTGGAGAGTGAACTTTATCCCACTAGATCACCTGCCATGATACAGTGATGACATCATAAGTATGACCCTTTAAAATTACATTACACACCTACTACAAGACATAGCACAACAATAATATATTTCCAAGTCAGGATGGTATGTAGAGGGAAACTTGCTTGCCCTGTTCACACAGCAATCTTATTGGTGTAAAGAATTAATGGGAAATATGCAATACCAGTGATGTCAGATCACATGACAACATTGCCTTCTGTGAGATGCTTCTATCTGAAACCTTGTTCGTGACGTTACTTGTATTTGAAAAATGTTTAATTAAGTTCACCAATAGCCTAGCCTTCCATAGTGTTTGTTAGTCCTAACCAAGTATATAACCGAAACTAAGACCCAAAATTATGATAACCTGGGGATAGACCAAGTTTAGTGACACCAAATCCTGCATCAGAAGCCTCTGTGTGCAGCTGCCAATGTGATGAATAGCAAGCACCATTCCTTCTCTACTGCAAAGTCCTGGCTCTCATATGAGACACCTAGGAAGAGAAATAAGTCACTTAGCCCCTCGAACCAGTTCTGACAGTGCGTGAGATGACGATGATCTGTGTCCTAATGCCATCTGTCTTTTGAGGACATCCCTTAGTATCTTTGTTTCACAAAAATATGTCAATTTTCAGTTTCAGGTTAACTATCTGTCAAACACCATTTTGCTGCCACTTCCAAATAGGATCCCAAACTTGTATTATTCCTTGCATTTAGACTGTTTCTTAATTTTAGTCCTGAAAGATGTGGTTCTAATTTTAGAGAATGCTCCTTATTCCTGTCACTGTTGGGAAATCTAAAACACGAGGAGGGCTGCCCTACGGACTAATCATTTATGATTATTTATGATTGATTTATGATTGAGATTGAAGAAAAATTACTTCACTCAGAGGTTTGCTCCATTGTCGCAAATAGTTAAGGTTGAGATTTATAGTATTTTGGTCTCCTAAGGAGTCAATGGATATATAGAATAGCTGGAAAGGTGGAATTGAAGTCCATGATCGCTCCATTATTTAGTACAATCTGGACAGGCCATTCTAGATTATAAAATGTGAGGCTGGATGAACACAGCAGGCCAAGCAGCATCTCAGGAGCACAAAAGCTGACGTTTCGGGCCTAGACCCTTCATCAGAGAGGGGGATGGGGGGAGGGAACTGGAATAAATAGGGAGAGAGGGGGAGGCGGACCGAAGATGGAGAGTAAAGAAGATAGGTGGAGAGAGTGTAGGTGGGGAGGTAGGGAGGGGATAGGTCAGTCCAGGGAAGACGGACAGGTCAAGGAGGTGGGATGAGGTTAGTAGATAGCTGGGGGTGCGGCTTGGGGTGGGAGGAAGGGATGGGTGAGAGGAAGAACCGGTTAGGGAGGCAGAGACAGGTTGGACTGGTTTTGGGATGCAGTGGGTGGGGGGGAAGAGCTGGGCTGGTTGTGTGGTGCAGTGGGGGGAGGGGATGAACTGGGCTGGTTTAGGGATGCAGTAGGGGAAGGGGAGATTTTGAAACTGGTGAAGTCCACATTGATACCATATGGCTGCAGGGTTCCCAGGCGGAATATGAGTTGCTGTTCCTGCAACCTTTGGGTGGCATCATTGTGGCAGTGCAGGAGGCCCATGATGGACATGTCATCAAGAGAATGGGAGGGGGAGTGGAAATGGTTTGCGACTGGGAGGTGCAGTTGTTTGTTGCGAACTGAGCGGAGGTGTTCTGCAAAGCGGTCCCCAAGCCTCCGCTTGGTTTCCCCAATGTAGAGGAAGCCGCACCGGGTACAGTGGATGCAGTATACCACATTGGCAGATGTGCAGGTGAACCTCTGCTTAATGTGGAATGTCATCTTGGGGCCTGGGATGGGGGTGAGGGAGGAGGTGTGGGGACAAGTGTAGCATTTCCTGCGGTTGCAGGGGAAGGTGCCGGGTGTGGTGGGGTTGGAGGGCAGTGTGGAGCGAACAAGGGAGTCACGGAGAGAGTGGTCTCTCCGGAAAGCAGACAGGGGAGGGGATGGAAAAATGTCTTGGGTGGTGGGGTCGGATTGTAAATGGCGGAAGTGTCGGAGGATAATGCGTTGTATCCGGAGGTTGGTAGGGTGGTGTGTGAGAACGAGGGGGATCCTCTTGGGGCGGTTGTGGCGGGGGCGGGGTGTGAGGGATGTGTCGCGGGAAATGCAGGAGACGCGGTCAAGGGCGTTCTCGATCACCGTGGGGGGAAAGTTGCGGTCCTTAAAGAACTTGACATCTGGGATGTGCGGGAGTGGAATGTCTTATCGTGGGAGCAGATGCGGCGGAGGCGGAGGAATTGGGAATAGGGATGGAATTTTTGCAGGAGGGTGGGTGGGAGGAGGTGTATTCTAGGTAGCTGTGGGAGTCGGTGGGCTTGAAATGGACATCAGTTACAAGCTGGTTGCCTGAGATGGAGACTGAGAGGTCCAGGAAGGTGAGGGATGTGCTGGAGATGGCCCAGGTGAAGTGAAGATTGGGGTGGAAGGTGTTGGTGAAGTGGATGAACTGTTTGAGCTCCTCTGGGGAGCAAGAGGCGGCGCCGATACAGTCATCAATATACCGGAGGAAGAGGTGGGGTTTGGGGCCTGTGTAGGTGCGGAAGAGGGACTGTTCCACGTAACCTACAAAGAGGCAGGCATAGCTGGGGCCCATGTGGGTGCCCATGGACACCCCCTTAGTCTGTAGGAAGTGGGAGGAGTCAAAAGAGAAGTTGTTGAGTGTGAGGACGAGTTCAGCTAGGCGGATGAGAGTGTCGGTGGAGGGGGCCTGGTCGGGCCTGCGGGACAGGAAGAAGCGGAGGGCCTTGAGGCCATCTCCATGCGGAATGCAGGTGTACAGGGACTGGACGTCCATGGTGAATATGAGGTGTTGGGGGCCAGGGAATTGGAAGTCCTGGAGGAGGTGGAGGGCGTGGGTGGTGTCACGGACGTAGGTGGGGAGTTCCTGGACCAAAGGGGAGAAAATGGAGTCCAGATAGGTGGAGATGAGTTCGGTGGGGCAGGAGCAGGCTGAGACGATGGGTCGACCAGGGCAGGCAGGTTTGTGGATTTTGGGAAGGAGATAGAAACGGGCGATTTTGGGAAGGAGCTCCTGAGATGCTGCTTGGCCTGCTGTGTTCATCCAGCCTCACATTTTATTATCTTGGAATCTCCAGCATCTGCAGTTCCCATTATCTCTGAGGCCATTCTAGATTACTCCTTTTGTGTCCTAGATGGACCAATAAACAGAAATAGTTTCTCTCAAACTAACATTTTTCAAAAGATTTGTTCATGGGATGTAGACATTGCTGGTTAGGCCAATATTTATTGTTCCTCCTTGATAATCTGAGATGATGATGATGAGCTGCCTTCTCCTATTACTGCAGTCCTTGACTGTACAGACAACTACAATGCTATTAGGGAGAGAGTTCCAAGAACTTGGCCCAAAAAGAGAGAAGGAAAGGCAATATAAGTTCCAATTCAAAATGGCATGCACCTTTTTGGAGGTAAACATGCAGATGGTGGTATCCTGATACACCTACAGCCTTTGAACATATGGATGGTAGCAGTCATAGGTTCAGAAGGTGCTGTCAGATGAACCTTGACGAGTGAATGCACAGCCTGTTGTAGATGGTGTATACACTAGTCTCCATGCTTGTCAGTGATAAAGGGAGTGATTGTTGAAGGTTGTACATGGGATAACAATCAAGCAAGCTGCTTTTCTCTGGGTGGTGTCAATATTCTTGAGAGTTGTTGGTATTGCACTTGTCCAAGCATGTGGACAGTATTCCATCATGCTACTGACTTGTGACTTGGAGACAATGGTCAAGTATTGAGGAGATGAGTTACTTGCCACAAAATTCCTCGCCTCTGACCTGCTGTTGTAGAAACAGTATTTATATGGTGAGTCCAGTTAAGTTTCTGGTCAATGGCATTCCACAAGAGTTGATAGTGGGGAACTCATAGTGATTGCTCTTCGATCGTTGATGGTATTACAATGTTTAGATTCTCTTTTGAAGATGATCCTTGTATGTTGCAAATGTTACTTACCACTTTTCAGTCTACGCCTGGACATTGTATATGAACAAATAGAAACATAGATTCGTAGAACATAGCAATAGGAGTAGGCCATTTGGCCAATCAAGTCAGCTGCACCATTTAATATGATCATGGCTGACCCTCTATCTCATCATCATACTCCAATTCTGTCGTTATATACATTTGCCTTTAGCCTCTAAAATTCCACCTGTTATAGACAATAGACAATAGGCAATAGACAATAAGTGCAAGAGTAGGCCATTTGGCCCTTTGATCCAGCACTACCATTCATTATGATCATGGCTGATCATTCACCATCAATATCCTGCTCCTGCCTTATCCACATAACCCTTAATTCCACTATCTTTAAGAGCTCTATCCATCGCTTTCTTGAAAGTATCCAGAGACTTGGCCTCACAGCCTTCTGGAGCAGAGCGTTCCATATATCCACCACTCTCTGGGTGAAGAAGTTTTTCCTCAACTCTGTTCTAAATGGCCTGCCCTTATATTTAAACTGTGTCCTCTGGTTCTGGACTCATCCATCAGCAGAAACATGCTTCCTGCCTCCAGAATGTCCAATCCTTTAATAATCTTACATGTCTCAATCAGATCGCCTCTCATCCTTCTAAACATGGTTATCACCATGAGTCACATCTCAAAGCTCTATGGACATTTTTAACTTGTAATTCCAAAATGTGTTTCATGAAAGCAGGCTGATACAGTCAAAAATGCTGCAATTGAGTTAGGTTAGAGAATTGGAGAAAGAAACCTATGGAATGTCAGACATAAAGGTGCTTCAAACAATAATTCAAAGGGGACAAGAGGTACGTCGAAGCAGACTGGGCTATGATCTTTTGTGACTATAAAGATTTAGAAGGCTGGCAACCCCTTATTCAACAGCAAACCACCTCCCACAGATTGTGTCTAAAACTCCTGACATATGTTGTTTTCTCTTTTTAGAATATAAGGCCAAGAGGTAAACTATAAGTTCAAATTTTGCTCAAGTGTGCTAATGGGACTGAAGTTCTCTTGTGTGTGTTAATGGGATTCAGGCACTCATGTGCACCATTGGGATAAGTCACTCCTGTGTACTTACTAACCTGATCTCAAGGGATAGCATGCTGTGAAGGTGACAGTCAATGAACTACCCTTAGTCAGCTCTGTATAGGAGTTGGGAAGACATGTTGATGTATGGTACATTGTAGAGAGGTGTAAATCTTTTACGCAGAGGTTGGTTCACGTGTGGAATCAACTTCCTGAGGAAATGGTGGATGTGGGCACAGTTACAGTGTTTAGAAGACACTTAGATAAGCATATGAATAGGAAAGGTTTAGAGGTATATCCACCAGGAGCTGGGTCTAGATTAGTTTGGGATTATGTTTGGCATGGGCTGTTTGTACCAAAGGGTCTGTTTCCATGTTGAGTGACTCTATGACTGTATGTAGTGATTGACTGAGTGTTAGAAGTCAACTAGCTAGCAAACCAGACAATAGGAAACTTGACATCTATCCCCCAAATGCTGAAATTCAGTCACAATCAAAAGGAATAAGATTAGAATCTTCATTTTAGTGCAAAACCAAATTTTGAAACTGCCTATGCAACTACGCTACTGGTAACCTGCACTTGAATGGTTGCACCATGCAACTATTTGCATTTTTAGACATTGTCAGGTAGATGAGAGTTGGAACAGTATTGGAACATCTTGGTTCAGGGTGTAGATACTTCTGCTGAACAATTCTTCAGTACAATTCCTGAATTCTGTCAGGGTCAATAATCTTTGCAGCAGCCAGTATCTTTAGACATTCCTTGCGATCATGTAGAGTGACTCAAACTTGTTGAAGACTAGTATCAGTGAAGCGAGGTAACAAAGTATGAGGCTGGATGAACACAGCAGGCCAAACAGCATCTCAGGGGCACAAAAGCTGATGTTTCGGGCCTAGACACTTCATCGGAGAGGGGGATGGGGAGAGGGAACTGGAATAAATAGGGAGAGAGGGGGAGGCGGACCGAAGATGGATGAAAGAGAAGATTGGTGGAGAGGAGAGTATAGGTGGGCAGGTAGGGAGGGGAAAGGTCAGTCCAGGGAGGACGGACAGGTCAAGGAGGCAGGATGAGGTTGGTAGGTGGGAAATGGAGGAGCAGCTTGAGGTGGGAGGAGGGGATAGGTGAGAAGAAGAACAGGTTAGGGAGGCGGGGATAAGCTGGGCTGGTTTTGTGATGCAGTAGGGGGAGGGGACAAGCTAGGCTGGTTTTGGGATGCAGTGGGGTAGGGGGAGATTTTGAAGCTTGTAAAGTCCATATTGATACCATTGGGCTGCAGGGTTCCCAAATGGAATTTGAGTTGCTGTTCCTGCAACCTTCGGGTGGCATCATTTTGGCACTGCAGGAGGCCCATGATGGACATGTCATCTGAGGAATGGGAGGGTATCTCAGTGAAGTGAGGGACTTCAGGAGGAAACCACGAGGAAGCATCCACTCAGTACTTTCAAATACTTACAAATGCTTCAGCCTTGTCTTTTACAATGATTTGTCAGGTTAACCCATCATGAGAAAAGAGATATTTACGGAGCATCCACTTCTTGTTACCTGTTAAATTGCCCATGACCCTTCGTGACAGGATATAGCATTACTGTAGAGTTTAGATGTAATGTATTGGTTATGGTGTCCCTTAGTCCTGTCTAATTCATGTTGTTTGATATGCAAACAGTCTGTGTAGTAGCGTCACTAGCCTGGCATCTCATTTTTAACTATGCCAGGTACTGCTCCCAATCAAACCCTCCTGCATTCTTCATTGAAACAATGTTGATCTCCAGGCTTCTTGAAGGTGTCAATGAGGCTTCTGCCACAATGTTACAAATTGTGCTTGAATACAATTTTCCTGTTGCTGATAACCCATGCCACCTCATGTATTCCCAGTTTTGAGGTACTAGATCTATTATGCTTCAGCCCTATTTCGCACAGTGGCCACTAATACTGTCACAGATCGATCACAGAATTCCAGTCAGGTTTACTCCTATATTGTTGTTTTCTAGTCTTCTTGATATAAAGCCTAGAAATTCATTAACTTTTTTGATTACTTTGAGTATTCATGACATTTTAATGATCTGTGCACTCATATTATCATGCTTCTTTGGACCTCCACTGATCCTAGTTTTACATAATTAAAAAAAACTGCATCAATTTCATGGCTTCAGCTCCCTCAGCCTTGTTAAGTTTAATGTTATACAAATATAACAGTGATTATAACTATGTTTTCTGCAATGGCCTTCACATTCTTTGGGGCTTTCGTCATAAACTGCTGCACAACCAGCAGGAAGCCATCAGAAACTAATGGCATTATTCACGGTGTTTTCCCTGAATACTGGTTGTCCTGCCAGAGTCACAGCAGAGAACCAACTGAATTCCTGTAAACAGGGCTGATGAATTTGAATTTAAATGATGAGCAACTTTGTGAAGTGTTTGGTCTTTTTCAGTAAAGATTCTTTCATAGTTGTGTTCAAATAGGGGTGTTGTCATTGTTTTAACCTATCACTGCATCTCAATATCTGTTGACATGCATGCTGCTGTAAGATTACACTCAAATTTAGGTTTTCTCAACCCAATGTCACCTGCTAAAATTTACATTCATATTTCTTGTTGTTTGCAAAAGAAGTGTTTCTATTCCTGGTTGTTATACAGCGTTATGTTGTAAATGGGTGGACATCAGATGAGAACTGTGAGGTGTGGAGCTTTCATTTACCTGACACTCATGTGAAAGATATGCAAATCAATGAAAATGATGGACAGTAAAAGCCCTACTGTTTCATTAGCTTGTCCCATTATAATTATTATAGCAGAACTGCAGAAAATGGATCATTTTTCACTTTTGAGCAGCCCAATATTGCTTTTGATTGTTTATCATATTATTTAGAATCATAGAGATGTACAGCATGGTAACAGACCCAATGGTCCAACTTGTCCATGCTAACCAGATCCTAATTAATCTAGTCTCATTTCCCAGCATTTGGCTCACATCTCTCTAAACCCTCCCTATTCATATACCCATCCAGATGTCTTTTAACTGTTGTAATTGTACCAGCTTCCACTGCTTCCCCTGGCAGCTCATTCCTTAAATGCAGCAGCCTCTGTGAAAATGTTGCCCCTCAACTCAGGTTTAAGCTGAGCGGGGCAAGATTTAAAACAATGCCCTCTAGTTTCAGACTCCCCTACCCTGGTGAGAAGAACTTGACTATTCGCCCCTCGTGATTTTTTAAACTTCCATAAGGTCTTCTCTCTTTTTGTTATTTCTTTTTCTCCCTTTTTCTTCTTACCTTTTGCCTTCTCTATTGAGATCACTCCACCACAGTAAAGCTGCTGATGCTTGGATTCAAGTCATGTTGTCACTTATTTTTTCATTTCTTTTATCTACAGTATGAAAAAGCACAGGTGTTATCAGGAGATTAGGCAATGGTGAGAGAACAAGCAATATTGCAAGGTCAGTCCAATTTCACATTTCAGTTGTGCTCTAAATGCATTGTTTATGACGTGCAGCAAACATGATTGAAATCGATGGTCAGGATATCATGTACCTGTAGTCAATGATGGGTTGCACACCCTGACAATGATTGTCCCTTCCTATTTTAATGTGATGCAGATGGACTTTTGTCACCTTGAACAATTTGGCCATATGGATAAAAGCAAAAAAACCAAGGCAGAAAGGACATATGGTCTAATATTGTGGATGGCAGGGCAAAGAGAAAGCAAGGGGACAAGGGCAAACAAGTTGCCCAGAGAAAAGGGTTTTTGTGTATCCCTTAGAGTGCCTAGTCTAAATGGCTGCATATTGACTGGAATGCTATTAGCTAGGGACAGATTCCTTAATCCATCGTGAAATGTGTGCTGCGTTGTAAAATACTCAACTCCTGGGATATCAGCAGGTGTATGTATGTCAACATCTCACTATCTAGAGTGGCACCTTGATATAATTGGCTTTAAACTAAAGGGATTGTGAATGTTTGCAGACATAGAAGTTCTTGCCACTGAATATTTACAATCTTGTCTTGTTATTCTTCTCCTCCTATATTTAATTACTAGGTACTTGAACAGCTCTGCACAGTCCACAATAACACAGTCCCAGTCTGGTGCTTTTTTCCATTTCACATTTTAAAAACATAAACAAAAGCTGTGGATCATACTAATGATTAATGTTTGGACTTATGCCCTTTTCCACATGTATAAAGGAGCTGCACTTGGTTATAGTGGCACAATTTTAGAATTTACTAATGACGAGACATGAAAAGTGTTCAATTCCATTGGAAAATGATCTTCTGTGACCAGAAGCTCAAACGGACTCCTATATTAGGAAAACTGAAATCCAATTAAACTTCATAAAGAGAAATGTGAGGTAATATGTTCTGGGGAAGGAATATAAGGAGTGGAAGAGCAGAGAGAATTTTCAGATCAATAATTCTTTAAAAGTGATAACACATCTGTTCAAAGAGAATAGACAGTGCCCTCATTTCAATAAGATGTACAAATAATGCTTAACCTACACCATTCAATGACTATGAAAAACTTAAATTGTTGTGTCCAACATTGAAGGTCCTCCACAGCTAAAGCCATATCTAGGATGCAAAAGTGATTGCCAATGATTAAATCATAGTCACCAGGTCTTAATCTCGGAACTCCCTTTCTGATCTCCCTCTTGCAAGGGCAATTAGGGCTAGGCAGAAAATGCTGAACTCGGCTGCAACATGCACATCCCATGAACAAATCAAAAAGATTGCATGAGGGGTAAAGGGAGATATGAGTAAAGTTAGTGAAGATAAAATGTTTGGAATACTGACATTAATGCATATGAAGTTGAAATCCCACTTTCCATCATTAATACCAAGCATTTAGTTTTATTTAGGCCTTTGAGTTTTAGACAAAAGTCATGGAAGTAACTGCTGTCTGGATTCATATTATTCATATTATTCACACCCAATTCACAATATAGACTGCAGAGAATTTCAGTCGCAGTCTTTTGTATAAACCGTCAGAATGATTGTCAATCCAGGATGTGAAAAGCAAAACGGTTTTTTCAAGGTTGGAATTACAGATTTTATTAATCAACAACATGTGATGCCTTGCTACTAATTGCAGGTAGTTAAGAAAAAAAAACATACATACTTGAGATTTTTAAAATTATTTTTCTTTGGTTCATGAGCCTGAGAGACTGGATGAGATAGTAGGATGGATACTCAGAACAAAGAACTCGTCCTGCAGGAACTGGTCCTTCAGCAGCAAGACTACTCTGACAAATGATGCCTTGCTAAACTTAAAAGCTTTTGCCTCGTCGCGGTCTGTATCCTTCTTTTCCCTGCCAATTAACGTACCTGTCAAGATGCCTCTTGATCATTGCTATTGTATCTGCATCCAATACCTCCTCTGGCAGTGCATTCCAGGCATTTACCAACCTCTGTGAAAAATCTGCCTTTCACATCTTTAAACTTACTTCCTTTAACTTTAAACCAGTAATTGATATTTGTATGCTGGCAAAACTATCCATTCCATCCATGCCTCTCAGAGCTTTGTGAACCTCTACCAGGTCACATTCATGTGCAAACAAACCGCTTTTGTCTAATCTCTCCTCAAAACTAATACTCTCCAAACCAGGCAATATCTTGGTAAACTGTTTCTGCACCTTCTCCAAAGCCTCTACATTCTTCTGGTTGTGTGGTAAACAGAACTGCAGGCAATATTCCAGATGTGCCATAACTCAATCTCTGTACAGCTGCAATATGAAAATCTTTCCTTACCAGTACAAAAGCCTGTCAACACAGGATTGTCTGTCCGCTGACTGCAAGTGAAGTGGAAAATATCAATTCAATGGGTATGGCACAGCATTATCCTGAATTCAGCAATTAACTTCATCATTCAAGCAACTGAGTGGCAATTTCACTCAGAAATCTGCTACATCTTTGGCAATGTGTTCCAGATTGCAATGAATCACTGCATGAAAGAAGTTATTTCTCTGTAAGCCATGATGTTGGAATCAGTCAATACACCGTGGAGCTGGAGGAACACGGCAGGTCAGGCAGCATCAGATGAGCAGGAGCGTTGATGTTTTGGGTCGGGACCCTTCATCAGGAGCCCTGATACATCGACTCTTCTAAACCTTTGATGCTGCTTGACCTTGTGTGTTCCTCCAGCTCCACATTGTATTGACTCTGATTCCCCATGTCTACATAGCTTCTTTTAAATTACATTAAGTCTGTGGCCTCTCATTCTTGATCTCATCAAAAGTAGAACAATTTTCCCCTGTCTGCTTTGACCAGGCCCCTCGTTATTTGGAATATATAGCAAGTTTCCCCCTCAACACTCTCTCCTCCCTGAGATAAACAGGATAAATTGTGAGGGTAAAGGAAAAGTAGCTGTAAACTTGAGGTGATCCAAAACTGTGTTCTAACTCTCAGTAATTCATGTTCACTCAGTATTTTTGTGTATGCTGACTTTATATTGGCCCCTGGTTAAACAATTGCTCAATTTCAAAACTTTTGCCCTTATTTCCAAATTCTACCAATGGTCTCACTATTCAGTACCTCTGTAATCTGCTCCAGTTCCACAAACATCTATATTTGGTCTGATGGCATCTGATTTTACTACCCTACAATAAAACAGCTATCAAGACCCTAAGCACTCAATTTCTCTCTTCAAACCTCACCACATCTCACTTTCCACAATTAAAATATGTTTTAAATATCTGTCTTTGACTGAACCTTTGGTCAACAGCCCTACATCTTTATGTAGCTGAATGTCAAATAAAATCTGAAAATGTTCCTCCGAAGTGGTTTGGTGCACTGAGCAATGTTAGAGGTGAAATTCAAATGAAAGTTGTTACTATTAAGCCTGATGCTCATTGATGGGACAAGCAAAAGAAGCTTAGCTCTGCATCCAGTTCTGCTATAGCTTGTTGCTGAAATGAGAAGTATTCAGCAGCTAACATCCTCTTTAGGGCAAATACCAAAATGAAATAATGGAAACTTCATTTATCAGATTTCTTTACCATCCAGTCATGGAAAAAAATAATAAATATCAAAGTTGAAACAAAATGATTATGTAAGTATCTCTCAATACTCATCTTTTTGCCTCTTCTTACTATAAGGTGAGGTTCCCACCTGCTTCAAGAAGACCACTATCATCCTGGTGCCAAAGAAAAATCAAACAATGTACCTTAATAGCTATTGCCCAGTGGTGTTGACATCCATCATTATGAAGTGCTTCGAGAAGTTAGTAATGGCACACATCAACTCCAGCCTACCAGATTGCCTTCATTCGCTACAATTCACCTACCATTATAATAGGCCTATGGCAGACACCATCACCCTGGCCCTACACTCATCCCTGGAACATTTGGATAGCAAGGGCAACTTATGTCACACTCCTATTTATTGACTTCAGCTCCACCTTCATAATTCCAATAAAACCCATCTCCAAATTCCAAGACTCGGCACGCTGCTTCCCCTGCTGCAACTGGATCCTTGACTTCCTGGCCTGCCGACCATGTCACTAAGGATGGCTCTCAATACTGGTGCCATGTAAGGCTGCATGCTCAAGCCTTTAATATACTTCTGATACACTCTCAAATGTGTGGCCAAATTCAGCTCTAACATCAATTACAAATTTGCTGATGACAGAAGTGGTTGAGATCTCAAACAATGATAAGGCAGTGTAAAGGAAAGAGATAGACAACTTAGTAGCATGGTATAAAGACAACAGTCTCTCCCTCAATGTCAGTAAAATAAAGGAGCTGGCAATCAAACTCAGGAACTGGAGTGGACAACAGACCCCTGTATGTATCAATGGTGCTGAGGTGGAGGTTGTAGACAGTTTGAAGTTTCTTGGAGTAAATATCACCAACGATGTACCTTTGTCCATTCAAGTCAGCAGTACAGTCAATAAAGCGCATCAACACCTCTAATCCCTCAGAAGGCTGAGGAAATTTGTCATGTCCACAATAAATCTTACCAATTTTTATAGATAGATGATAAAAAGCATCCTACACAGATGCTTCACAGTTCGGTATTGCAATTGGTCTGCCCAAGACGACAAGAAATTGGAGTTGTAAGCATTCGCTGAATTTATCATGAAAACTGGCCTTCCTCCCATTGACTCCATCTACAATTCCTGCTCTCTGAGAAAAACAGCCAACATAATCAAAGATCCCTCTCACCTCAGTTATACTCTACCCCATCCTCTTCCTTCGGGCAGAAGAGACAAGAGCTGGAACACAAATCGACAGATTTAAGAGATAATGGGAACTGCAGATGCTGGAGAATCCAAGATAACAAAGTGTGGAGCTGGATGAACACAGCAGGCCCAGCAGCATCTCAGGAGCACAAAAGCTGACGTTTCGGGCTCCTCCCTCACCCCCATCCCAGGCCCCAAGATGACCTTCCATATCAAGCAGATGTTCACCTGCACATCTGCCAATGTGGTATATTGTATCTATTGCACCCGGTGTGGCTTCCTCTACATTGGGGAAACCAAGCGGAGGCTTAGGGACCGCTTTGCAGAGCACCTCCGCTTGGTTCGCAACAAACAACTGCACCTCCCAGTCGCGAACCATTTTAACTCCCCCTTCCATTCCTCAGACGACATGTCCATCATGGGCCTCCTGCAATGCCACAATGATGCCACCCAAAGGTTGCAGGAACAGCAACTCATATTCCGCTTGGGAACCCTGCAGCCCAATGGCATCAATGTGGACTTCACAAGCTTCAAAATCTCCCCTTCCCCCATTGCATCCCAAAACCAGCCCAGTTCTTCCCCTCCCCCCACTGCATCACAAAACCAGCCCAGCTCGTCCCCTCCCCCCACTGCATCCCAAAACCAGCCCAGCCTGTCTCTGCTTCCCTAACCTATTCTTCCTCTCACCCATCCCTTCCTCCCACCTCAAGCCGCACCTCCATCACCCACCTACCACCTCATCCCGCCTCCTTGATCTGTCCATCTTCCCTGGACTGACCTATCCCCTCCCTACCTCCTCATCTATACTGTCCTCTCTTGTTTTCTCTCCATCTTCGGTCTGCCTCCCCCTCTCTTCCTATTTATTTCAGTTCCCTCTCCCCATGCCCCTCTCTGATGAAGGGTCTAGGCCCAAAATATCAGCTTTTGTGCTCCTGAGATGCTGCTTGGCCTGCTGTGTTCATCCAGCTCCACACTTTGTTATCAACAGATTTAAGAACAGGTTCTTCCCTGCTGTTATCAGATGATGAATGGACCTCTCATATTAAAGTTAATCTTTCTGTGCACCTTCTCTGTAGCTGTGACACTATATTTTGCGTGAGTGATAATGGGAACTGCAGATGCTGGAGAATCCAAGATAATAAAATGTGAGGCTGGATGAACACAGCAGGACAAGCTGTGTTCACCCAGCCTCACATTTTATTATCTTACACTATATTTTGCATTCTATTTTATTACCCTGATGTATTTACGTAAGGTATGATTCGCCTGGTTAACACGCAAAACAATACTTTTCACTGTATATTGGTATATGTGATAATAATAAATCAAATCAAACTTTGGGCTCAGAATGGAGAGGTAAATAAGGGCTAAGCAATCATAACGAATGATGATGTCAATGTGATCTCACTTTTTACTATTCCTTGGTATGTGGTTTGGGAGACCTGTGATACATGTTGGTTTATACCAGTTACATGAGTCAATCAATTTTTACTTGTGTGATAATAACATTAGTTAAGAAGGTAAATATGTTTTGTGAAACATATATGTTTCATGATGGCATGTCTCAAATTATGTTTCCTTTCTAATGTGTCCAGAGAATTTTACCTTATCTTGGAAACTGTTAATTGCAAATGCTACCATGACAATAATTTCTATCCCTATTAGAAAGAGGTTATTCTTGTAAGTAAGGGTTGTAGAAACTGCAGATGCTGGAGAATCGTAGATAACAAGGTGTAGAGCTGGATGAACACAGCAGGCCAAGCAGCATTGGAGGAGCAGGAAGGCTGATGTTTTGGGCCTAGACCCTACTTCAGAAAAATTCTTTTAAATAATATGGACAATAAGGATATGTATAATGCATTTACCTAGCTCCAGCACTGCCTTTTGATAAAACTAATTAACCAACACAGACAATTTTGATGTTCCAAATTTGCAAACTTTGAAAATAACTTAAACACTGCTGAAAATAAATCACCTTTGGCTTATACTGAAATGAAATGAAAATGCAGAGAAGCTCTACAGGTCCAGCTGAATCTGGGGAGAGAGAAACAGAATAAACATTTTGAGTCCAAAACAACTCCTCTTCAGAACTGAAATGGGCTGGACAATGATGCTTTTTAATGCTAATTAAAGCAAAATACAGGAAATCTGAAATGAAAAGAGAAAATGCTGGAAAACTCAGCATATCTAGCAGCATCGACCAAGCGAGCAATAGAGTTAACATTTTGACTGACTTGATACATATTTTTTACCAACACTACAAGGAGCTGGAAGATGCTTTTATGCTGGTGACAGAGGTGGAGAAGGAACAAGTGGAACGGATCATTACGGTGCCTAAAGACAAAGGAAAATGGAGTGCTAACAGGCAGCATCACTATTTTATTTCAGATTTCAGCATCACTATTTTATTTCAGATTTCTAGCAGTTGAAGGATTTCCCGTTTATTTGAATGCTTATACTGCTTGGGAACATGCTGTAAATACTGTTAAAGATTTACACCAATAGTTGTCATGTAGGTACCAATGACATTGATAAAACTTGGTAAGACACTCTGAACAGAAAGTATAAGGGACTAGGCACTATATTAAAATGCAGCATCTCAAATGTTCGAATTTCTGGATTATTATCTGAACAATACAAAAATAGGCATTGAGTACATTAATCTAGAGAGATAAATGTATGGCCCAAAGACTGGTCTGGGAGAAGTGAGTTCCTGTTTGCGGGGCATGAATACCAGTACTGAGGGAAGTGGGGACTGTGCCATTGGAATGAACACATGAGAAATGCTGAGTCAGTGTAATTGCAAACCACAAAACTAGGTAGCTAAATTTAAAGCTGACACCAAGGATGTAGGAAAGTATCAGAGATAATGGGAACTGCAGATGCTGGAGAATCCAAGATAACAAAATGTGAGGCTGGATGAACACAGCAGGCCAAGCAGCATCTCAGGAGCACAAAAGCTGATGTTTCGGGCCTAGACCCTTCATCAGAGAGGGGGATGGGGTGAGGGTTCTGGAATAAATAGGGAGAGAGGGGGAGGCGGACCGAAGATGGAGAGAAAAGAAGATAGGTGGAGAGAGTATAGGTGGGGAGGTAGGGAGGGGATAGGTCAGTCCAGGGAGAATGGACAGGTCAAGGAGGTGGGATGAGGTTAGTAGGTAGATGGGGGTGCGGCTTGGGGTGGGAGGAAGGGATGGGTGAGAGGAAGAACAGGTTAGGGAGGCAGAGACAGGTTGGACTTGTTTTGGGATGCAGTGGGTGGAGGGGAAGAGCTGGGCTGGTTGTGTGGTGCAGTGGGGGGAGGGGACGAACTGGGCTGGTTTAGGGATGCGGTGGGGGAAGGGGAGATTTTGAAGCTGGTGAAGTCCACATTGATACCATTAGGCCGCAGGGTTCCCAAGCGGAATATGAGTTGCTGTACCTGCAACCTTCATGTGGCATCATTGTGGCAGTGCAGGAGGCCCACGATGGACATGTCATCTAAAGAATGGGAGGGGGAGTGGAAATGGTTTGCGACTGGGAGGTGCAGTTGTTTATTGCGAACCAAGCGGAGGTGTTCTGCAAAGCGGTCCCCAAGCCTCCGGAACGGAGCCTCCGCTCGGTTCGCAATAAACAACTGCACCTCCCAGTCGCAAACCATTTCCACTCCCCCTCCCATTCTTTAGATGACATGTCCATCATGGGCCTCCTGCAGTGCCACAATGATGCCACACGAAGGTTGCAGGTACAGCAACTCATATTCCGCTTGGGAACCCTGCGGCCTAATGGTATCAATGTGGACTTCACCAGCTTCAAAATCTCCCCTTCCCCCACCGCATCCCTAAACCAGCCCAGTTCGTCCCCTCCCCCCACTGCACCACACAACCAGCCCAGCTCTTCCCCTCCACCCACTGCATCCCAAAACCAGTCCAACTTGTCTCTGCCTCCCTAACCTGTTCTCCCTCTCACCCATCCCTTCCTCCCACCCCAAGCTGCACCCCCATCTACCTACTAACCTCACCCCACCTCCTTGACCTGTCCGTTCTCCCTGGACTGACCTATCCCCTCCCTACCTCCCCACCTAAACTCTCTCCACCTATCTTCTTTTCTCTCCATCTTCGGTCCGCCTCCCCCTCTCTCCCTATTTATTCCAGAACCCTCACCCCATCCCCCTCTCTGATGAAGGGTCTAGGCCCGAAACATCAGCTTTTGTGCTCCTGAGATGCTGCTTGGCCTGCTGTGTTCATCCAGCCTCACATTTTGTTATCTTAGGTAGGAAAGTATGTTGTGAGGAAGACATCTTGAGCTTACAGATCTCGGTTGATCAAGTGGTCAAAAATGTGGCAGATGGAGTACAAAGTTAGAAAATATGAAGCTATTTACTTTGGCAGGAACAATGAGAAAACAGTGTTGATTAAATGGAGAACCTTGGTAGAAATCCAAGGTGCAGAAGGATTTAGGTTTTCTCTTGCATGAGTCACAAAAGCTTTGCATACAGTTAATCAAGAAACTGTTGGGATGTTATCTTCTTATTTAAAGGAGGATATAAGTGTTTTGGAGTCCTATCGTTGAGGGTTGCTAGATTGATGCCTGGAATGAATTGATTGTTTGAGAGTGGGTTGTGCAAGCTGGACTTGTTTCTGTGGGAGTTTAGAAATGTGAGTGAATGTCTTGGTTAAAATGTGAAAGGTCCAAATGGCCCTTGACAAAGTAGATGCAAGAAGGATGTTTCCTCTTCTCCATGAGACCAGAAATGGGGGCATTGCTTTCCAATTAGAAATAACCAATTTAGTACAGCGATGAGGAGACATTTTGACTCTGAGAGTTGTATAACTTTGGAACTCACTGCCTCAGAAGATGGAGAGGTGGTGTCATAGAATATTTTTAAAGCAGAGGTGGGTAGATTGGGCAAGAAAATCAAAGGTCATGAGGGGTCAATGGGAATGTGGAATTTGAAAGACAAAACAGATAAGCTATGATCTTATCGAATCTCGGAGCAGGTCCAAGGAGCTGAATGGTTTCCTTCTGCTTCTATTTTGTATCTACTGGTGCAGAGATTGAATTGGGACTTCAGTTGAGGAAATGACTTGCACAATAGATTTCAGTGAAAGCAAAACCACCTAGCAATTCCTTGTTAATAAGCAGAGTGCAATAGGGAAGTGGTATTTTCATGGGAATTGTTTGGAATTTTCTTGGTGCAACATATCCTTTCTCGGTACAACACAGTGAGGACGGCTTATTACTGATGTAACCATTTCATATTGATCATGAAAATTACAACATGAATGATTTCCTGTTTTAAATTAATAGTTTATTACATGGTAACAGAGCTTGAAAAAGCAACTCTTATCAGCATACTGTATGGTTGAAAATACTAAATATTTTCCTCACTAAAATTTTAAGAGACTTACCTTAATGCATCAAAAACTTGCTGACATGGTTTCATAACTATGTGGTTACTGTCTGGTAATGCTCAGAAAAATAAAGTGTTTTAGATGCTGCAACTTTTAAAAAGATATTTAGAAAAGACTGTTTTGGACTAGCTCCAGGGCCAGGCTCAACTGTGGATTTCAGTCTGGGTTTCCTTCCGGACAGACTAAAAGGCAATCCGCAATTTCATGTTTCCTTATCCAGGAAATAATGAAGTTTTGTTGATAATTTGTTGAGATTGTAAATTAGCCATTGACCAAAACAAAAGTTAGTAACCACAAGTGGGAGGAGAACTGTTTTTAAGGTGCTAATGCCTTAGATGGATTCTGACTTAGCTGTTTGAACAGGTCACGTGGTAATATTGGCCATTTTATCTTGAGGGAGATAATGAGGGAGAGAGAGAGGAAGAATAAGGATCCAAGAATCTTCCATCTCCCAAAATCTGCTATTATGCTGAGTCCACCTGTGTTCGAAGATGCAAATAATTCAACTACAAATGCCATCACAGATGACGAATTCTGAGTTCAAGTCTTCAATTTCTTCACTTTGAAAAGAGAAACCTTCAAGCAAGTAATAGGCATGCAATGTTGGGGGACTTCATCCCTATATTCTTATAATCTTTGTATCTGTAATTTATCTAATAACAGCACTACGCTATTACCTAGGAACTGACAATAAGAAATGTGTAATAATTTAACATTCAATCTTGTTTTAAAGTTCTGATTTGCGGTATCCTCAGTTCCTTCAGTGTTTTAAAGTTAGTTTTGCTGTTATTTTGTTTTAAATTGAAGCACTAATAAAACTAAGTCTAAACAAGCTATATTCATTCACAGTTCACTGGTCACAAAGCAGGCCTGCCTGGTGGTTGTGACAGCAATCAGATCCACTTGAATATATTTTTCATCAATTCCTCTTTGCTCATCGTCTGTTGCTGAGACACTTACTGCTGCTTCAGTTGTAATCCAATAGTGCGATACACTGAAGATAATGTAGCATTTGAATATAGAAACATTTTTTTAAGGAATCAATTCACTGCCAGCAGTTCTGGAATTGTTTCCACTGCTAAGCCAATCTCCAGTAGAACTGAATTCCAAAACAAAAGAGATATGCAGAACTTATTTAAAGCTTTTCATAGTACTATGTAGAATACTTTGAGTTGTTCTAATTTGCACAGAACAAAACAAAAGGCTGCAAAATGTATTTGTGTAGTGTGCTTATTTTCAGTGTTGTAGGTGTGATTATGAGTAATAGATGGGGAAAGAGTGTATCACTTTGGGTAGGCCAGTCATGTGAATAATATAATTCTGAACCAAAATACTGCAGAGCAGGCATAGCATGGTATCATTCAGAGATAATAGCATGGAGCTGGAGGAACACAGCAGGCCAGGCAGCATCAGAAGATCAGGAAAATTGACGTTTTGGGTCAGGGTCAGTCAGCATGTTTCTTTAGTCCAATTCTAATAGCACCATTTTTTACCTCCAGCTAACATCCCCTCTCAACCTCAGAGTCTCGTCTCACAGCTTGTAACAATGGAAGCTATTCAGTCATGGCTATCACACCAATCAAGTGAAGAGCACCATGCTCACTGACACACCTCCCTTTCTCTTATTGAATAAACTGCAGCACAACTAGAGGCAGCAGGAACAAACTACTAGGATACAGCACATCTGAATGTCCTTAGTCCCGTGAAGGAGATAGTAATCACCATTATTAAAGCAGCCATAGATGAGACCAAGCCTCATGGAGGTGTTGAATGACAGTATCCTCACAATTCTCCTTCTCACATCCCATTTATCCCTCACTCTACAATTTCTTCAGCTTTACAAGTTGCAGATCGTGTAACTATGTTCCATCTACTTCCTCTAGTTTCCATTCTCTACCCACTGCAATCCTACTTTTGTGTCTTTCTTGTTAAAACATACACAATTCTTACTGGCGTCAACAGAACAGATGCAGGAAAGATGGTTCCCCTGGTTGATTGGTCTAGAACAAAGAGTGCATTCTCAGAATAAAAGGTAAGTCATTTAGGACTAAGGCATGGAGGAATTTCTTCACTCTGAGGATGGTGAATCTTTGTACATTTCTGTCCCAGAGGGCTTTGAAGATTCAGACATAGCTTATTCCAGACATCAGCCAATGTCTGGATATTAAAAGCATCAGTGGATATGGAGATAGTGCTGGAAAATGATATCAAGATACAAGATCTCCCATTATACATTTCAATAGTGAAGCAGACTGGAGAGGTTGAAAAGCCTACTTATGGTCCTATTTCAAATGTTCTTATGCTCTTTTCTCTTTTACTGATAGCCAAGAATTACAACTTTGTCAGCCAGCAATAGAAAAACATTGCATGAAAAGCAGAAATACAGTGATAATAAAGAAACACCATCATCCAGCTTAACATTCCAACTGTAAGGTCAGATACTGACACTGTATAGACTTGAGTAGTTTCCTGCTAAAAGGGACTATCAATTGGAGTGGGAAGGCAAGGCTAGAGGGTTTATTTTCCTACCACTGCTTTGATTTTCTGTAGATGGCCAAGTGTCATAGCTATGTCATGAATGAAGTGACTCTGGCAGCTGCCAGTGGCATTTTACCAGTGGTGGATGGGCCTTCTACCACATGGAGAAACCACTCAGGAATCTGGCTTTGTAGCTCAGCAGGATTGGGGTGAGTTTGGGGCTTGGTGCTCAGCTAATGGAGAGGACTATGGCTCACGGATTCAGAGGTTAATAGATTCATACAGTGTAGAAAAGGCCCTTGGGTCCATCAAATCTACACTGACATAACTACCACTAAAAAACTCAATTTCCTGCCCTTGTCCCATAACCTTGAATGTTATGATATTTGAAGTGCTTTGAATATTTTTTAAAGGTTATAAGGCAGTGCATTCCAAATTCCCAGCACCCACTGATTGAAAAGGTTTTTTTCCATAATCCCCTCAGAATCTCACACCTCTTACTCTAAAACTATGACCTCTCGTGATTAACCTCTCAAAAGGAACAGTTCTTCTCTACATCGACACTGTACATACCCTTTATAATCTTATACACCTCAATCACTCTTCTGTGCACCAGAGAAAACAATCCACGCCTATCTAAACTCCCTTGAATGTTCAATTGCTCCATCTCGAGCAACGCCCTGGTGAATGTCCTTTCTACTCTCCCTAGTGCTGTCACATTCTTCCTGTAGTGAGGTGACCAGAACTTCACACAGTACACCAGCTGTGGCATGACCAATGCTCTGTACAACTCTGACTTGCTCTTATACTCCATGCCATGGCTGATGAAAGCTAGTGTCCATATGTCTTCTTAACTATCCTATTCTCATGCTTTGCCAGCTTCAGGGATCTGTGAGTAATAACCTCACGATCCCTCTCTATCTCTAAGCTATCCAGAGCCTTGCCATTCATTAAATGCTCCCTCATCTTATTTCTTCTTCCAAAGTGCATTGCCTCACATTTATCAGGGTTAAACACCTTCTGACGCTACTCTGCCAATCTGACCTAGTTATCTATGTCTTCCTGTAACCTACAAACATCCGCTTCACGATTAACCATTCTATCAATTGTGGTGTCTTGTGCAAATTTGCTTAACAATCCCCTCAAATTTTCATCTTTATTATTTGTATCGATAACAAATAATAAGAGCCCATAGTACTGATCCTTGTGGTACACTATTGGTCACCAATCTCTAGTCACTCAAACAGGCTTCTACCAATGTCCTTTGTATCCTATTACTAAGCCGGTTTCTGAAACATCTTGGCAAATTTCCCTAAATTCCATGTGTTTTAACCTTCTCAATCAGTCTCCCATGTGAGGCCTTGTCAAAAGTTTTGCTAAAATCCATATAAACTACATCTACTGAGCTTCCCTTATCCATAAACATGATCACATTTTCAAAAAAATCTAACATATTTGTTAAGCATGGACTCCCTTCAACAAAGCCATGCTGACCATCCTTAATTATTCCATGTGTTTCCAAGTGGGTATTAATTTGCTCCTTCAGGATTTTCTCCAGTAGTTTCCTGACCACTGACGAGAGGTTCACCGGTCTGAAGTTTCCTGGTTCATCTGTACCACTCTTTTTGAAAAGTGGAACCACATTTGTTGCCTTCCAGTCCTCTGGCACTTTGCCAGTGACAAGAGAAGAATTTAAAAAATTGTGTCGCAGCCTCTGTAATTTCCAGCCTCTCCTCCTACTACAGTCTGGGATGCAATTCATCTGGGCCAAAGGATTTTTCCTTTCTTAAACCTATCAGAGCCTCCAATACCTGCCCATTTCATATATCAAACTGTGCAAGTTCCTCATGGTCCCTTTTCCTGAATTCTATACTTACATTCTCCTTTTCCAGAGTGAAGACTGAAGAGAGCTATTCATTTAAGACCCTTCCAATATCCTATGGCTTCACACACGGGTTGCCCCCTTGTTCCCAATTGGGCCCTACTCTTTCCCTGGTTAACCACTTGCCTTTAGTGCATTTATAAAATATCTTAGGATTTTCCCTAATCCTATTCATGAATCCTTTTTCAATCCCATGTTGGCTCTTCTAATTGCTTTTTTGCTCCCTCTTGCACTCCCTGTATTTGTCTAGGGTGAAAGCTGAATTTCTCCCTTTGGACTTGCTAAAAACCCTACTCTTCTTCTTTATCCAGTCCTGAATTGTCCTAGATATTTCAGGTTCTCCGAACTTATTGCTCCCAAATTTCCCTTTAAAGGGTATATGTTGGACTTGTACTTTCCCAGCAGCTTTTTGAATGTTGCTCTTCTGCAGACTTATCCGCAAGGAGCTATTCCTAGTCTACTATGGCCAGATCCTGCTTCCTTGTAAGAAAATCCATCTTACGCTTAACCAAAGTCTTCTTTTGTAGGCCATCTTTTTCCTTGTCTAGAACAAATTCAAACTGTGCCATGTTGTGGTTGCTATTGCTAAAATATTCCCTCACTGCCACATCAAACACTTGTCTGGCTTCATTCTCCAGAACCAGATCCAACACTGTGTCATTGCCTGTTGAGCCTTCAACACAATGATACAAAAGCTCCTCAGGAAACATTTCAAGAAATCTGCCCCCTCTAAACCCTTAACAGTATGATTATCCCAACTTGTATTGGGAAAGTTGAAATCCCCAGGTATGTCTACCCGATTGTTACTCATACACACTTCCGAACTGTTAACATATTTGCTCCTCTATATCCCACTGACTCTGTGGAGGCCTATAATAGCCTTCCCGTAAAGTAGCTACCCCCTTAACAGTCTTAAGTTCTATCGATAATGCCTCGTTTGAGGCCCCTTCCAAGTTACCATCTCTCCTAATTGCAGTAATTGACTCCATAATAAATAACGCTGTACTACTAGCCTTTTTATACCCCCTCTGTCTCACCTAAAGGTCCTATATCTTAGAATGTTGAGTTGCCAGGCCACCCCCTTACCCTCAGCCATGTTTCTGTGATGGCAAAAATATCATACTTCCGTATGTCAATCCATACCATTAACTTATTAATCTTACCTTTTACACTCTTTGCATTGAAATAAAGACCATCTAGCCTTGTCTTACTCTCTTGATGCTCAACATAGCTGAACTCATTGTCACTTGCTTCCTTTGCTGTAGCATGTCGTGTCTCGGTTTCATTAATATTTTGAGCCCCTTTCCCCTGCCAGACAACTTTAAACCCCTCCTAAAAGCACTAGCAAACCTACCTGCAAGGATATTGGTCCCAATGTGGCTCAGGTGCAGACCGTCCTAATTGTACATGTCCTAACTTCCCCAAAATTGTTTCCAGGGATCCAAGAATCTAAACACCTCCCTTTTGCACCAACTCCTCAGTTTTGTCATTGCAGTGAAGCCCTCACAATTTGGATGGCAGCTTCAGGACCCACAAAATTAGTTTTAGGGACCGTCATGGACACTAGTCTAGTTCTGAGGATAGTGTACGTCATTGTATCCTTTCACAAATGGTGGCACTGCTGAGACTAAAGAACTACTAGTTTGGAGGGCAGCTTCTAGAGGTGAGCATTCACCTTTAAAAAAGAATTTGGAGTTCCAATGCAGCTCAATTGCTGCCAGATGGGCCTTAAGTGGGATTGGGATCGCCTAAATGGCCTGGGGGTGAGGAGTGGATGGGAGTGGTGGGCGGGGGGGGGGGTGCGCTTTCAACTTTTCAGGCCATAACTAGAGACCCAGCCCCTGGCAAAAAACACACTATCAGTCATCTAATACAATTAACCTGTGACAAGGCAAGCACATGTGCCAGTTGGCTGATGGATTTACAAAATAATGCTCTTACTGCATTGGTATGCCCGCCAAAGAATTGTCGCCAACAACAAAGAAAAGCACCAACTTGGTGCAGAGCGTAGTGTCTACTTTTCTCAATACAGAAGTGGTAGAAAACTGTGTGATTATAATTGTGGATGCAGACATAATGCACGCCTCATATTCTATAGTGGCACAAGAAAATGACACTTAAAGTCTAGTTTGCAACAAAAGCTCAGGCTCCTATCACATCAAGTTTAGACGGCTGCATTTCTCCAGAATTTTGTGTTTTTGGTTCAGATTTCCAGATTCCACAGTTTTTTTTTTGTTTTATTTGTTTGTTTAATTCACTGCCACTTGTCTTCCAGGTATGCTCGCCTTGAAGAAAAACAGAAAGAACTGCAGATGCTGTAAATTTGGAGGAGAAGAAGACCCCTTGAAGAAATTCTGCTCTTCTCCAACACGATTTCCTTTTGAATCTTTGGCTTGTTCACCATCATTACTTTTAATCTCCCTGTTGGTGTTCGATAAAGTGTTTGCCAAAACTTGGTTTCACAATCACGTTTCCTTCATCACTGACTGTCTCCAACTCTGCTTTACCTTTCACAGATTCCAACTGAAGGTTCCATTCTTCACGTTTCAAATCCACCCAAAATTATAGGTATCTTTGAGACAGCATGGTGGCTCAGTGGTTACCTGGTACCACTTCACAGCACAATGGACCCAGGCTCAATTCTAGCCTCGGGTGACTATAGGTCTGGAGTTTGTACATCCTCTCCGTGTCTGCATGGGTTCTTTTGGATGTTCCAGTTTCCTCCCACAGTCCAAAGGTTTTCAGTTTAGGTGGATTGGCCATGCTAAATTTACCATAGTGTCCAGGGATGTGCAGGCTAGGTGGATCAGCCACCGGAAATACAGGGTTATGGTGAGGGAGGGGTGGTTCCAGGTGCAATGCTCTTCGGAGGGTTGTTGTGGACTTGATGGGTTGAATGTCCTGCTTCCACACTGTAGCAATTCTATGAGACATACAATGCTCTTCAGGCAGCTGTTTCCATTGCATCCTGAGAAGCAGACGCAGTGCCATGAGCTGCCACATGCACAATTTCGAACTCTCTTTCCATCAACCCTGGCACATGCTATCTCAAACCTGTCCAAGACCATAGTTCTATTTTATTGCTTTGTCTAATTTAATACTCTAAGAAGGTATTTCCCATCCTTTCACATATTAAGGAACATAAAATCCAAAGACTCAAGGGTACCCAAAAACCTCCATATTCTATCACCCCTCCCCTTTCCTCCAAATCCATCCCTTCAAATGATTCCATTTCTTGCAGCCTATTCACTACACCCCGGACTGCCTCTTCCTGGATACTGAATGATATGCATTCAGCAAAAGACTTTGTTTTGTACCTTTACCCCTCCACCTCAATTAATCGTGGACACACATGACTCTCAATTCCTCTTCTGTCATCTTCACATCTACTTCTATTTCTTTGAGTCTTCTCTCTGCCACACAGACCTTGATACCCATCTTTCTGGACCATCTCCGTCTGGCCTTTTACTGGCACTTCGTCTCTTCATTGAGAATTGCCAATGTGACATTGTCTGCCTTCATTTCTCAGTTCCCTTTATCCACCTTAACCTGTCTTCCTCTGACCTTGCTGTTCCTTCAAGCCTGCTGTCACTGGTGTCCTCTGACATGTTGACCTGTACCTTGCATATGCTGAGCGCCAATCTACAGTCATTTCCTCCTCCTTCCCCTTGGATCATAATCCTACCACTGAACATCAAGCTGTTATTTCAAGGACTGTCACTTCATCTCCTCTCTACTCCATTCCATCTCATGGTCTTCTTCCTTTCTTTGCACATTCATTCCCCCATCAAAATGGTTTGAAGACTGTTCAGTCCCTGCTTGAAAAGAGGCCTGAGCAGTCTCTAACCAAGGCCATTCTCTGCCTGACTTTAAACAACTTCTCTAACTCATCTCACTTCCTCCAAGTCAAAGGGGAGTAATGAGTAACCACGCAGGTCCAGTTATGCCTGTATCTTTGTGAGATATGTAGAAATTCCTTGTTTCAATTCTACTTGGGGCTCCCACCTATAACTCTTTCTCTGATATATTGATGTCAGTGGTGCTGCTCCTTGATCTCATCTGGACTTGGAAAATTTAATCAGTTTTGCATCCAATTTCTATCCTTCTCTTGTCTATCTCTGACTCTTCCCTTCCTTGTCTTCTCTATTTCCATTTCTATAAATAGACAGGTAATCAATATCCACTAAAAACCCACTGACTCCCACAGTTACTTTGAATACATCTCCTCACAACCCTGCTTACTGTAAGGAGTTCATTCCATCCTCCCAGTTTCTCATTCTCCGTCGCATCTGTTCCATCAACACCAACTTACACATGGGCACATCCAGCATGTCTGTCTTTATGCCCTCTCCGTTCTCCCCCCACCACTACCACTCCCAACCCCTCAAAAGTCAAGCATGCCTGACTGATCTCCTGCATGTCTGCCCTCATCTCTTTCCTTCTCTACAGAGTAATGAGGATTCCCCTTGTCCTCACTTTCTACCAGACTAGGCTCCATATTCAAAGGATCACCCCGCCATTTCCTCCATCTCCAGCAGGTTGCCACTATCAAACATATTCTACTTTACATTGGTGAGACCAAACTTAACTCTGTTCATAGGAATGGCCCTGACCTTTCACTTGCATACCATGTCAATAATCCACTTTGTCCTCATGTTAACATTTTTGACCTGGGCCTTTTTTCCAACAAAGCATAACATACAAGCTCAAGGAACAAGACTTCATCTTCCACTTAGAAACATTTCAGCCTCTAGGACTCAATATTCAGTTCAACAATTGTATTCTTGATTTTTTTTAACATCTTCCACCCCTACTATCCTCCAAATTATCACGTACACACACAGCTGTATCTTGTTTGTGTCTTTTTCATTTTCTCCGAAAGTAGACCCATTTTCTCCTTTGCTCACTTTCATTTCCATGCTTTTTTGCATTTCTGCCTTCCCTTCACCACCAGTAGGAGTCCCTTAGTTTTGGGGCTCCGAACACTCTGACCATCAGTTCTATCTTCTCTTCCTGCAAAATTAAAAGTGCAATTTTCAAACCATTTTCAGCTTTGAAGGAGAGACAACTCAAACTCAAAACATTAACTCTGTTTCTTTTTTCGCAGATATGGCCAGACCTGCTGAGTTTCTCCAGCATTTTCTGTTTTGATATCATAAGCATTTCCAGTATTATCTAATGCCTGCCCCGATCTCAATCTCTCAAAGAATTCTGTATTTCATTTGCAATTTGAAATAATTCCCAGATTAAAATTGCTGCACTTTCACGAGCAATTTGACCACCTCTGACCTGTGAAAGGGCCTTCTATGCACTGTGAACCGAAAGTTCCGAATATAATTCATGTGAAGTAATGTCAATGCCTTTGATTTTAAGTAACTTGTAACTTCTCTCTTTCTCTTTCTTTCTTCCTTAGATACACGTATGAGTGAACATGTGTTACGCACCATTTCCTGGAGTTTTGAATGCATTAATCAAGCCTAGAGAATTTTCTGTGGTTCAGTTCCAGATTAAACTTTGAAAACAGGGCTTGGGAAAGCACATCACTGCTGATTTTCAAAAGGAAAATGAAAAATAAGACTTAAAAAAGAACCACCTCTGTTATGGATAGAAGAGATGAACAGTAAAACTTACGACCATAAGAACTAGAAGCAGAGGTAGGCAATTCAACCCCACAGGCCTGTTCCGCCATTTAATACAATCATGGTTGATCTCGTCTTGATCTTGGCCTCAAATTAATACAATACTCTTCACTATCTTGTCTATGACATAAATTTCACTTCTTGTTTTTAAGCAAGTTTAATTGAGTTTATTTTCTTTCAAAGGAATTACATTTTGTGGGTATTAAAGTGGAAATACATTCAATTTGCAAAAAGCAGCAATTTCTAATTCATTAGCAATAGTTTGTCGAGTTGGCCTGTCAGAAATATTAACCAGCAGACTATATTTGTCAGGTTACAAATTAGTTCCTTTGATTTTTTTACCCTTCGATTTTTCAGAATTATATAATAAGAGCTACACTTTCATAAATTAGCGAATCTTTGGCTGACTAAAATCTAGCTGCTGTGGAAAAGAATAAATGATACAGAAAAAAAATGATGAGCGAAAGGATACAGAATGATTTAGCTATTCTGCAACTTCTATGCTGACAAAACACACTCAAAACTAAATTACTTGTTACAACCTGGCACTATGAAGGCGATAGGGCAAGTTGATAAGGTTTTTAAAAACATTGTAATGCGATCCTTGGCTTTACAAATAGAGGTATACAGTACTAATGGAAGAAAGATAAGTTAAACCTATATAAAACATCTATCTGGATATCAGCTAGAGTATTATGTCCAATTCTTGGCACCCAGTTTAAAGAGGTTCACAAAGCCTTGAAAAGGGTGCAAAGATGATTTACTGGAATGATAGCAAAAATTATTGACTTGAGTATGGAACAACTACAGTAGTTATGTTACACGAGAGATACCCCCTCTATAACTAAAGTTAAGCAAATTTTCCAGCTTTGTATGGCCTTGGTTACTACAATCCAAGTGTGAGTACCTACCTGCAATTTGCACAATGAAGGTTTTCTCTCTCTCCCTCTGTCTTTGATTCTTGCAGGCTGACCCTACCATTGAGGTTCATTGATTCTTTTTAGGAAATCTGTAACTTAAACTTTATAGTAACTTCCTATATATGTCCCTGTCCCACAGCCAATCTCCATTCTAGAATTGGAAGTATGGCCACATACAAAATATGACATACCAGCACTTTGGAAAAGTCCATCTACCATTAGTGGAACTGCGTGGTCATTATTTATTAGTGTGAATGTCTTGCACCTTCCTTTCAGCGAAACTACCTGAGCTTTTTTTAAACAACAAAGCCACCCAGGCTTGTTTGCAGCAGAATTCAGAGGTGGCCTCATGACCCTTTATTCTTCTATCTTTACCCTCAATTAAAGATGCAGTCCCAAACATAACAATCTTATAAATTTCATATTTATAACTTAGTCCAAGAAATTCTTTTCATAATATAGATAACAGCTTCTTGGAATTCTGTCAAATTTTAATCTGCCTCAGGCACTTTAGTACAATAACACTAGAGTGAAAGTTAATTGAATTTTGCCAGAAAAACCATTGTTCTCACAAGGAAAACAACTTTAAACATTACACTGAAATGATTCATCACCCATTTTTGTCAAGAAAATAAGTTACATAGGGTCTTCAATGTTAAGTTCTTCTTGGCAATCAGTGTTAATGTATTAACATTCTTGCAAATTCAAGGAAGATGTGGTGTATAGCTGGTGACTTTGATAACTGATTGAATGATGCCTAACCTTAAATACTAATCTTATCAAACTTTGAGTGAACTCTCTCGCACTTAAAGATTTGAATAGATTCTTGTACTTTCCCTTAGTTGACTGGTTTGATCGGTGAGTTGATATGCGATATGCTTTGTATCTTAGGAAAACAAAACTACTTTTATGTTAACAACTCACAGAGCAGAAGTAATCTATAAACTTAAAGTTTATATTTATTTTTCCATCAGTCTTAATTGTTTCCACGAGGTTATCTCACCTCATAATCAAAATTTACGAAGCCGACTACCAACAAAGCATCTCATGGGCACCTTCTTCGGTTAGCGAAAACAATTCAGTGCAATCTGATAGCACATTATTTATTAATGTAAAGTTGATTAAAAAAACAAGTTCTGCTGTTAGCAGTAAAGAGTTAGAAAATGCCAAGTTTAATCAGTAATCCTTGGCGCTCCTTTGCGAGCAACAGAATATAAGACTAAGAATTGTGTATATATGCAGTAAATTACAAATGTAACTTTAGGCTAATATACATGTATAATACAAAGTTCTACCCATTAATTTCAAGCCACCTCTTCTTCAGTGGTGGGACAGGCTGTGGACAAGGAGTTCAGAACTTGAAGTGGAATCCATACCTGTCAAGTTTCCGCATAATTGACACATTGAAATGGAGTTACACTCCATTTGACAGGCTATTCTGCTCCACTGTATTGCACACCCAGAAAGTCGGATTGCAATCATCTCCAGTAAAATAGAGCTTCAAAAATAAAGAAAATGCTTTTTCAGCCAAATTTAGGGTTTGAACATCCTTTGAGTGGCCTGATAGTGCTACAACTGTTAGAGCTTTAGCAGAGAGGTTATACTTATTTCATCAGTACAGGACTATGTGCAGACAGAGTATACATTCTATCTCCAGTATCTTGAGAGTGGCTATTTTGAGGCCTGAACACTGGTAAAAACCCCACCCTGCTCCAAAAACCTCATTGAGGAATAGTTTTTCTGATATCCTATTCTACCTATGTACTCAATTAGAATTGTCTTTAAAGCATAATTTCTTGACTTGATATTTTCTACTTTCTGGAATTCAAGTCGGAAAAGTGTGAAGTGATTCATTTTGGAAGATTGAATTTGAATGCAGAATACAGGGTTAGTTGCAGGATTCTTGGCAGTGTGGAGGAACAGAGGGATCTTGGGGTCCACGTCCATAGACCCCTCAAGGTTGCTACCCAAGTTGATATGGCTGTTAAGAAGACATATGGTGTGTTGGCTTTCATTGGTAGGGGGATTGAGTTTAAGAGCCATGTGGTTATTCTGTAGCTCTATAAAACCCTGGTTAGACAACACTTGGAATATTGTGTTCACTTCTGGTTGCCTCATTGTGAGAAGGATGTAAAAGTTATAGAGAGGGTGCATTGGAGATTTACCAGGATGCTACCTATACTGGAGGGCAGTTCTTATGAGGAAAGGTTGAGGGAGCTAGGGCTCTTCTCATTGGAGTGAAGAAGGATGAGAGGTGACTTGATAGAGGTGTACAAGATGATGAGAGGCATAGATAGAGTGAATAGCCAGAGAATTTTTCCCAGGGCAGCAATGGCTATCATGAGGGGACATAATTTTAAGGTGATTGGAGGAAGGTATAGGAGAGCTGTCAGAGGAGCTTCTTTACACAGAAGAGTGGTGGGTGCGTGGAATGCGCTACCAGCAGTGGTAGTGGAGTCAGATACTTTAGGGACATTTAAGTGACTCTTGGATAGGAAGATGGATGACAACAAAATGTAGGGTATGCAGGGTAATGTGATCTTAGAGTAGAATAATGAGTCAGCACAACATCATGGGCCAAAGGGCCTGTACTGTGCTGTACTGTTCTGTGTTCTATGTGTACTCTATATTGGCTGAACTAAATTTGGTTTAGTGGAAACATTGCATTTAACAGATTTATATCACAGATGTAACAGCACTCTACAAAGTTAAGAATACTAGTGGGGCATTTGAAAATTCATAACTCAATATGTCGTCAAAAGAAAGTTTCTATTGTAGGCATCCGTCCCTAACTTTTATGGGTTTTAATTCTCAAGGTTGCTTTTTCACAATGCGCCTTTATGCCATTTCATTGTTTGTTACAACATGCAGCATTAAGCATGGCATATCAGAATGATTGTAACTATAAATACAGCTTAATGTCATTTCTTTAACTCTATGCCATGTTCAAATAATGATTGGAGTATATACGTCGCAACTGATCTTGAATGTAACAGATTCATTAACTGATTGCAGTTGAGTTTCTTTCATCCTATTGCATGGAAATACCATGATAACTGAGCACAGATTCCTTGCTGCCCATTTCTTTGTTTTCTGTAACCATCTTCAACAAGATCAGTGTCTACCTGAGTGCTAAGAATTCTGGGATAGCTATACGAAGCCTTGCTCATGAAGGAATAAGAATGGAATCTGCCGGTACTAGCCACTGATAGATTGTTGTTGGGGTAGAGTATTGCTACCATTTTCCTTCCCAAAAAATATTTTTTAATCGATTTATTTGGACTTGTTATGATACATGTCAATGGCCCCCATAACTGAGTTGGGATTCCTGCATGGATTTTCAGGCCCAGGGGTAGAGATAGGAATAGTGCACCACCATGGAATGCCAGGATATGTACAGATTGCAGGCAAGAGAAAAGAAATGAAGGATGTGGAACAGAAGCCTGGACAGGAAACTGCACTGCAGCAGCTGGAAAGACATGGAGGGTATTTCCTACAGATGACTCAAATGTAGAATGAGGTCTGCATGAGGTCTGGTCCCAGTGAGAGATACTGCCAGAAAGCAGTCAGCTCAAATGGATGTCCAATGCATGTATAAGCTGCCTTGGCACTATGAGTGCCCTTGGGATTAGTGACGCTGTTTGAAGGCTCTGCATGGCTTTGGCTATGAGCTGGACAGTAACTGACACCAGCTCAGCAAATTGCAGTCATCCATCCCACTCCTCCATCACCCAGCATGTCCTGGAGTCTGGTCACTGCAGCAGCCCCAGCTTTGCCCTCCATCAGCCGCTCAAAGCTGGACCAGTGGAGGTACAGATTTCTGAGGAATGGCTCCTGAACTACAGCTCTTACACCTGAAGGAGGAGAACTCTACTTGAAGCAAAAGTGCTCCAAATCCATATCAGGCCTCAGAAAAAGACAGTCAACTCCCCTAAACAGTTATGAAGGAATGGTCCTTGAACATCCATTAACAATTATGCATGTTATAATTGAGGTAGCGCAACCACAGGGAGAATTATATGGCCATCCAGAATCCCAACACCGAGTCACCCTTTATTTACTCATAGAGAGTCTACAACATGATCCAGCTCCCTCAGAGTGAACACCATGTCCGACAGTCCTGTTCTTATCTATCAGCCAGGGGCTCCCTTATTGGGGCTATTAGCCTGGTCCAATCAGGGAGCCCATTTTCGCAAAGGTTCACTTGGCCGACCTTGTTATAATTACTGCAGGTATCCCTGTAGAGTGTGAGGCCAGGAAGTCACCAATGGACTGCAAACACACACCAGCAACTGGCCATCCTTTTTAATAGAGGAACTCAGAACTTCAGCAGCAGCTGAAATGCGAATTTTTGTCCCAGTAGAATTCCATAAGTGTCCTTTGTGACAAACTCTGAAGGAGGAAACCAAATGAACGAGCAACACAACTCAGTGGCAATCATTTGATTCATGATCAGCATTGAAGCCTGTAGAATAATGCTTTGTAATCCTGTCTAGCGCCATAGGTGAAGGCTGGCATTCTTAACTAGGACTCCTTAGCAGGGTTACAATGGATTTCTGAGTAAGGGTAATGAGTGGCACCCCAGGTGCAAGATCTCCTCTGGCAGGGAATCCACCTGCCACTGATTGACTGAGAATCTGGAACATTTTCCCTGGTCGATCCTTGCAAGTGATGTCACAAGTCGATCCTTAAAAGTGATGCCTTGTTAGACTCTCATGCCCTCCACAGACTCCACATGAGCCCATGCATAGGAGGGAATCATCATCAGTTTGAATTGACAGGTTTATTTTCACATCTAGCCCATGCTGAGCCAAACCTGATAACAATCCTCTACAGGAGGCCCAAGAATGCCCCAAATCAAAGGGGTCCCATCAGGACCCATTAACCTTAATTAGATACACTACAGCAATGCTCAGAAGTCAGATCCAGATAGCAGACTATGCCTTGAACCTGAATACTCCCAGATTCTGAAATAAATAATTAATCCAGGTCCATAACCACCCACTTGTGATGAAGGGACAGGAAGGTGATTGACAGACCAGTCCTCTGGAAAATGTGTTTTGAATGCTGGACCAAATAGATATTGTTATATATATTCTGGCCCAGGGTCATGTAGGGCTGCTCAAGGTGGACTGTGGGAAAGCATGATGCCAGGGTTGGAGGATGCTATCCTGGCAAAGATTTTGTAACTCTTGCTGAAGATGAAAGCTGGATTCCATATTTTAAGAAGGTGACTATCACCTCTCTTTGGCCGGAGAGCTGCAACAGTTCTCAGCCATGAGAGGAACGTCTCCCCGACTGTTTAACGTTCCTCCGTGACATGTGTGCTTTCATTCCGTCAAATAACATACAACGCCCTGTGCAACTCCATGGCCAGCCTGTCCAACCACGGAGTTTTGCCCCTAGAGAGCTGTCTGAGAGCATCAACAAGCTCCTTAGACTTTTTGGAGCACTTAAAAGCCTGGTGCCACCAGGACCAACCTGTCCTAGTTCTCCCACTAGTGGAAATATCTCTTCCACATGCCCTCCATCCAGACCTATTCTGTAAGTTACAATGAGAACCGCTGCCATCTTTCTGAACTCCATCGGGTACAGACCCAGCATCACCAATTGCTTACATTATGCTAAGCCCTTCTTTCTGCAGTCATTCTTGTATACTTCCTTTGGAATGCTTCCAGAGCCAGCACACCCTTTCTTAGAAATGGCATCTAAAACTACTCACAATATTCCAAATGCATTCTGACCATGGCCTTATACAGCCTCAGTAGTAGATCTTCACTCTTGTGTTCTAGCCCTTTTGAAATGAATGCTAACATTGTATTTGCCTTCCTAAATGCCAGCTGAGCCTGTATGTAACCTTAAGAGAATCCTGAACTTGAACTCTTGAGTCCCTTTATGCTTCAGATTTTCAAAGCCTTTCTCATTTAGAAAATAGTCTACAACTCTATTCTTCCGATCAAAGTGTGAAACATCACACGTTCCCACATTGTATTCCATCTGACACTTCTTTACTCCTAGTCTGTCCAAGTCCTTCTGCAGCCTTCCACTTCCTCAACATTATATTTCCCCTCACCTACCTTTGTGTCATCTGCAAACTTAGAAACGCTTCCTTCACCCAAATTGTTAATGTACAATGTGAATAGTTTTCCTAACACTGACCCCGGTGGAACTCCACTAGCCACTGACTGTCATCCTGAAAAAGACTACTTTGTCTCCACTCTCTGCCTTCTGCCAGTTGGCCAATCCTCTATCCATGCTCGTACATTGCCCCGAACACCATGGGCTCTTATCTTATTGAGTCACCTCCTGTGTGGCACCTTCTCAAAGGCTGTGTTAAAATCCAAATAGGGCAACATGATGGGTTTGGGCCTAGATTTGGGCATGGCAGGCTCGGGGGTCGGGGTCGGGGTGGTGGTGGTGGTGGTGGGGGATGTGTGGTGAATAGTGTTGAGGCAACTGTCTCTATGTTTAATCTTCCTTTGCACTTTTCATCCCTCAGATTCTATCCCTATCTGATCTCTTTGTTAGCTCTGATGGCATTGACTGCTGGTAGAGGCTCCCTTTGAAGGGTATGAGGCAGATTGGTGAGGGCTAGGAGCAACAATGGGTGCTGCAATCACCTGGATGGACTTGGCAGCCTTGTAGCAGGAGCAATTCCTCCTTACAAGCACTACCTCCTTGCAAGTGTGGCCCTGCATGCCTTCCGACGGATACTATAGGTGAGCCCATCAAGTGTGATGGTAAATCAGCCCTGGACAACCTCCTCCTGGGCCAGATTGATGTTGGCCTAGTGGCAGATGGAACAAACTTGTTCAAAGGAAACCTGGCTCAAGTTAAATGTAGGTATAGTTTCTCCCAGAGAAAAAAAGGAGTTCGTTCAGAACAGTTAAGTAAGTAAGTTACAGTAAATATTGTTAAAACTCAAGCACACCTGGCATAGAGAAGAGAGAACCAGTTAACATTGAGTCCAAGAACTATGTTCTGAAGCAAAGTCTTTGCTGTCAGACCAGCTGAGTTTCTCCAGCATTTCTTGATTTTATTACAGGTTCCAGGCATCAACTGTATTTTACTTTTATTTAAGGAAATAAGTTGCCTTGGTGAAAGAGTTTATTTGTGGAAATTTCAGACCAGAATAGTTAGAAACTTGCATTGGTTATTCAAAGCTGAGGAAGTTTAAGCTCTCTAATGACAATGTGGAATGGCTCGAACCTGGAAGGCCCAGATGAAGGCTGGAAAAGATCAAAACAGGTGACAGCAGACTAAACTAACTCATTGGCAGGTAACAAGAGCAGTGGTGGTATGATGAAACTTGAAAGTTGTCATCCTGAGAGAGGACAGTTATGCATACACCAGAGGGCCACTAAGACTGTCACATGCCAGTGCGTCAACATTCTTCATAACCTGCTTGAAGATAGTGTACAAAGACTTGCATCCTTAAAAATCTACCTCTGTATAAAAGGGACAGCCAGCTGCTAGGTTATTTTATCCTGGGCTTTCAGAAAACAGATCCATTGTTTAAATGGTACTTACATGACACTGTAATTAAATATACCAAATTCTCATGATCTACATGAGATGGGGCATGGAATTCCTGCAAGTAATAAACAATGTGGACACGACTCCAATGTAAAACTCCTATGTGCCATGATGGGCCGTGTGATCAGATTAGATGGGTCAATGAAGAATAAAAGGTCTATGGGGCTGCCATTGTGATTATGTGGATCCACAATTAGTGGCAGATAGCAAAGATTGAGTTTATTCATTTCAAAATTGCAAATGGCATTCTGATATTGTGCCAATCTTTACACTTTTAAAATTCCAATCTTATTCATTGGAATAAGTATGTAGGCAGCCAAATTAAAAATTCTCTACTCTGGGCTTTTAATTTGCAATGTTAGGGGAGGTTTCTGTGAGTTTTGCACCAAGTTCCTTGTACAATTTGTGTGATTTTGGCAGAACCAGCACATGCTTCAATTTAAAACAAAGGTAATTAATTTCAAAGCCACTTATTGTGTCCTTTCTACAATCTTAGGAAGCATGGACTGGGAGCAGTTGTTCCATGGTAAGGGAACTATAGACATGTGGAGACTGTTTAAGGAACAGTTGTTGGGAGCGATGAGTAAATATGTCCCTCTGAGACAGGCAAGAAGGGGTAAGATAAAGGAACCTTGGATGACGAGAGCGGTGGAGCTTCTTGTGAAAAGGAAGAAGGTAGCTTACATAAGGTGGAGGAAGCTAGGGTCAAGTTCAGCTAGAGAGGCTTACATGCAGGCAAGGAAGGAGCTCAAAAATGGTCTGAGGAGAGCCAGGAGGGGGCACGAGAAAGGCTTGGCAGAAGGAATCCGGGAAAACACAAAGGCATTTTACACTTACGTGAGGAATAAGAGAATGATCAAAGAAAGAGTAGGGCCGATCAGGGATAGCATAGGGAACTTGTGTGTGGAGCCTGAGGAGGTAGGAGAAGCCCTACATGAGTTTTTTGCTTCTGTCTTTACGAAAGAAACGAACTTTGTAGTGAATGAAACCTTTGAAGAGCAGGTGTGCATGCTGGAATGGATAGAGATAGAGGAAGCTGATGTGCTGAAAATTTTGTCAAACATTAAGATTGACAAGTCGCCAGGCCCGGACCAGATTTGTCCTCGGCTGCTTTGGGAAGCGAGAAATGCAATTGCTTCGCCACTTGCGAAGATCTTTGCATCCTCGCTCTCCACTGGAGTCGTACCTGAGGACTGGAGAGAGGCAAATGTAATTCCTCTCTTCAAGAAAGGAAATAGGGAAATCCCCAGCAATTATAGACCGGTAAGTCTCACGTCTGTCGTCTGCAAGGTATTAGAAAGGATTCTGAGGGATAAGATTTATGATCATCTGGAAGAGCATGGCTTGATCAAATACAGTCAACACGGCTTTGTGAGGGGTAGGTCATGCCTGACAAACCTTATCGAGTTTTTTGAGGATGTGACTAGAAAAGTTGATGAGGGTCGAGCTGTGGATGTGGTGTATATGGACTTCAGTAAGGCATTTGATAAGGTTCCCCATGGTAGGCTCATTCAGAAGGTCAGGAGGAATGGGATACAGGGGAACTTAGCTGCTTGGATACAGAATTGGCTGGCCAACAGAAGACAGCGAGTGGTAGTAGAAGGAAAATATTCTGCCTGGAAGTCAGTGGTCAGTGGGGTTCCACAGGGCTCTGTCCTTGGGCCTCTACTGTTTGTAATTTTTATTAATGACTTGGACGAGGGGATTGAAGGATGGGTCAGCAAGTTTGCAGACGACACAAAGGTCGGAGGTGTCGTTGACAGTGTAGAGGGCTGTTGTAGGCTGCAGCGGGACATTGACAGGATGCAGAGATGGGCTGAGAGGTGGCAGATGGAGTTCAACCTGGATAAATGCGAGGTGATGCATTTTGGAAGGTCGAATTTGAAAGCTGAGTACAGGATTAAGGATAGGATTCTTGGCAGCGTGGAGGAACAGAGGGATCTTGGTGTGCAGATACATAGATCCCTTAAAATGGCCACCCAAGTGGACAGGGTTGTTAAGAAAGCATATGGTGTTTTGGCTTTCATTAACAGGGGGATTGAGTTTAAGAGTCATGAGATCTTGTTGCAGCTCTATAAAACTTTGGTTAGACCGCACTTGGAATACTGCGTCCAGTTCTGGGCGCCCTATTATAGGAAAGATGTGGATGCTTTGGAGAGGGTTCAGAGGAGGTTTAAAAGGATGCTGCCTGGACTGGAGGGCTTATCTTATGAAGAGAGGTTGACTGAGCTCGGTCTCTTTTCATTGGAGAAAAGGAGGAGGAGAGGGGACCTAATTGAGGTATACAAGATAATGAGAGGCATAGATAGAGTTGATAGCCAGAGACTATTTCCCAGGGCAGAAATGGCTAGCACGAGGGGTCATAGTTTTAAGCTGGTTGGTGGAAAGTATAGAGGGGATGTCAGAGGCAGGTTCTTTACGCAGAGAGTTGTGAGAGCATGGAATGCGTTGCCAGCAGCAGTTGTGGAAGCAAGGTCATTGGGGTCATTTAAGAGACTGCTGGACATGTATATGGTCACAGAAATTTGAGGGTGCATACATGAGGATCAATGGTCGGCACAACATTGTGGGCTGAAGGGCCTGTTCTGTGCTGTACTGTTCTATGTTCTATGTTCTATCTTCTCAGCTCAAGTTTTCAGCTCAAGCCCCACCCACAAAATCTGCCAATGCCAGCAACAGCCTCTACCACCCCACCCCCATTCCTTGATCAAACTACAAAATACTAAAGATACAGGGGTTGTCCCACTGAAAAGGTATTTCAAATTGTTATCATTTTCCTTAGTGCACAGCAGGCAGCATTTAACACATTTTAAATGCTTTTCTTATCAAAAGGTATATATTTTAGGAAGAAACTGGCTAGTGGATAGTAACGTATGACACAATGATAGGTGGAGGAGCAGGTCATTTTGAGGAAGTGGAGAGGCTGCAGAAGGACTCGAACAGACTAGGAAAGTGAGCAAAGAAGTGACAAGATGGAATACAATGTGGAAAAGTGTGAGGTTGTGCACGTTGGGAGGAAGAACAAAGGTGCAGACTATTTTCTAAATGGTGAATAGCTTCAGAAATCGGAAGCATAAGGGGACTTGAGAGTACTAGTTCAGGATTCTCTAAAGGATATTTAGAGGTTTAGTTGGTAAATAGGAAGACAAATGTAATAAGAGATAACAAGATGTAGAGCTGGATGAACACCGCAGGCCAAGCAGCATCATAGGAGCAGGAAAGCTGATGTTTCTGGCCTAGACCCTTCTTCAGAAATGCAATGTTGGCATTCATTTCAAAAAGATTAGAGCATAAGAGCAGGGATGTCCTTCTGAGACAGTATAAGCCTATGATCAGACCGTATTTGGAATATTGCTAGCAGTTTTGGGCCACATATCTGAGGAAGGATATGAAGGTCTTGGAGGTGGCTCCAAGGAGATTTACGAGAATGATCAACAATAAAGGGCATCATATGAGGACTAATTGAGGACTCTGGGTATGTACTCAATCAAATTTGGAAGGATGAGGGGGAAACTTATTAAAACTTTAGAACTAAGATGAGGAGGAATTTCTTCAGCTGGAGGGTAGTGAATATGTGGAATTAATGGTTGCAGAAGGCTTTGGAAGCTCAGTGTATTTAAGACAGAGATAGAGAGATTCATCATTAGGAAGGAGATTCATCATTACAGGGAGAAGACAGGAGAATGGAGTTGAAAAACATATCAGACATGATTGAATGTTGAAGCAGACCTGATGGGCTAAATGAGCTAATTTAGATCCTATATCTTATGAACTTAAGGGGTTATGTAACTATTTGTTACTTAAGCACAGATTTTTGAAGCCACTTTCAGTGATTTTAAATCAGGCTAACCATAGGCAGATGTCTGTGTGCTCTCTTTGAACGCTCTTATTTTTGATGATGTACCATTTTCAACTGTATCAATAGACCTGTACCAGGGCACCACTCTTACATAATTCAAAAAATGCTTTGAGATGGAAAGCAAAAAACAAAGAATGCTATTACATGATCTTTGTTCATTGGTTCAAAAAAATGTGCATTTGTTAATATTCAAATAAACTAATCATAAATTTGAAGCAACTTCCATGCCACATCCAAAGTGGAAGCTCTCTGCCCCTGAAGCTTTGCAGCCAGTTTGGCTGCTCTTGTTAGGCATGGCAGAAGTGTTTGTCATCAGCATAAGTAATACGCAAAACAACATCAAGGAATTAGTGAAATTTAATTGTCCAATTCTGTGACATGGAAAGTACCACTTACTTCCACCTTAATTCTTTGTCTACACACAGTTCCACAAGTAGTTTGGTCAGATCCTTGTCCCATAAGAGATGCTTCCTGTGTGAGGTTTGACAGTGAATAATCTCAAAGTGTAAAATCTGCTTTATGAAAGGACCCTGAAATAGGAAATAGCCTATTTTTAAATACTATCCTGCACTAGTTTTAAGCTCCAGCCATGAATTTACACGTCCCCTTGAATGTCAGCAGCCAATTCTAACTCTGGATTCCTCCCAGCTAAGCTTAAACTTGACTGGGCCCAGTAAGTGAACATGATACTTCCAGCAGGAGTCACTCGATATTAGTTGAAAGCGGGAATCCTGATTTTCCTCCTCCTGCCCCAGGAAACAATGATCCAATTGTAATCCTTCAGCTGCCAACCCTGCTGGAATCAGCTAACACAGCACTGACCAGGAATCAACCCAGTTCAGCTATTCACTGGCTTAACCAGATGAGTCATCAGAGGAGGCCTTTCAATTCCTTTTTAAACAGAACCATAATGTAAGATTAAACCACAAATCAATGAAGATGAAAAATAAATGCTTTTAACATGTCATGCAAAATCAAAGAATATTCTGGTTTTCTAATCCAAGGCTGTATGAAAATCATTAAAATGGTAGTGCAACTTTAAACTGATTTACTGGCAGTTCTATCATGGCACACTTTTTGGGTGGTGTAAGGAAGGGTTTCGGGCTGCCAACCGTTTAGTTGGATGATCTGGTTTTCAAGTGTTCCGTTTCAATGTTTCAAACAAGTGGACAATTCCCCAAAACAATAACTTGAAATCGAAACATTTTTTTAAAAAAAATCTGATTTCCTTAAGTGAAATCAAAGGTTATTAATGTTATTACCTGCATCCATATTGTTCTTTGAACTTCTACTTAATGATCCTGTAAGCATAAGTGTGTTCAAAGTGTTTGTGTTGTTATATCTATTTTTCATTATTTATTGGATTTTTCCAAAGGTTGATGACTCTACGACTGGACTAAGGAAAAGAAACTTAGCAGCATGAGCTTAATTGTAGGCTCGCAGATGGCAAGATCCTATCATCTAAATTAAAGGAATAATATCTGAATTGGAAGAACAATATAGTTAAGATTTTGAATTATTTTCTACTAACAGGAGAGGAATAAAGAAGAGTTACAAAAAAAAGCTAAAAGAATGAAATCTTTGTTGAAAGAGAGGCTTCAGTCATACAGAGACTTGATCCAACTCCATCTGGAATTTTCATTTCAGTTTTGGGCACCAAGCCTTTGGTCTTGCAGGCGGAAAAGCACAAAATCACAAGAACGATACCAGGAATTAAAACATTAAATTATGAGGAATGGCTGCACAAAAGAATATACTCTGCTATGATGAGAAGATTTTGGGGTGATACAAACAAGACTTTTTTAACTGTAAATAGCTTTATGATAGGGTATATACAGGGAATTCATTTCATTTGATGGGAACTTGGTACCAATGAACAGGAATCAAGAAATAAAGTGCCCTATATACTCCTGTCAAAGTATTGTTTCTCCACCCTCTCCCATCTGTTTGCTCTTGCAATGGCCACATCAAAGACCATGCCTGCCAACATCACTATACGTGAGATATATAGTAAATGAATGATTTCTTTGACCAGAAGTCAGTGTACATTTTAATAGAAGATCACTCCAGTATATATATTGTATGACTATTTCCATTTCCTTATTTATTATTCCTGAAAGTTGGCTGACTCGAGTTCTCTATCGAAACTGTCTGTTATGACCATTGTGTGTTTCCAACTTGTACTCTTTTTGTTTTCAGACTTTCTACACCTACAGGAATTTGTTTCTAATTGTACCCCTGTACTAATATATTGCCATCACAGGTGGAATTTTGTATTGGATCTCCTGAAGTGAATCCAGGAATTGTTCAGTTACATCATGGGATCAGCAGTGAAGTTCTATAGTATCATAGAGGAATGTCTCCACATAGATTTCCCTGGTTACCTTTGGCACTGCAATATTGTGTGAGACCCTGTGAATTATGTCCAAACTAAATGTTTAGACCTATGCAACAGGCTCCAGTCTATAAATGCTTATCTCCCAGCTGTGATGCTCAGGAGGATCAGTAGATATGACCCTGCTCCTGGCTGTTTTGAATCCTGGCAGGTTTATTTTCAAGTTATAGCTGGCTGTATGAGACCTGTATGTTGGAAGCCAGTGTCACTAATGTGGTTGAACATATAAGCAGCTTATAATAACAACGTCTAAAGCCATGAGCACAGGAACAAGGCAGCTCTAAATTTCAATTATTATAATGATATCAGTTGAACATTTGGTAAATTTAGCTCAATCTGGTTGCCTTTTAAGAGGTATAAATTAAAGAACACTCAAAATATCAGAGAAATAACGTGGGCTTACTATAAACCAAGAACTTAAGGATGTAGCTCTGGAGTTAGTGGATGCATTGGTGGTCATCTCCCAAGATTCTATAGACTCTGGAACTGTCCCTGCAAATTGGAGGGTGGCTAATGTCACTCCAATATTCAAAAAGGGAGCTAGAGAAAAAACAGAGAATTATAGGCCATTGAGCCTAACATTGGTAATGGGGGAAATTCTCAAATCCATTGTCAAGGATTTTATAGCAGAGCATTTAGAAAACAGTGATAGGAATGTACATAGTCAGCATAGATTAATGAAGGGGAAATCATGCATGGCAAATCTGTTGGAATTCTATAAAGATGTAACTAATACAGTTGATAAGGTGGAGCCAGTCAATGTGGTATATTTGAATTTTCAGAAAGCATTTGACAAAATCCCACATAAGAGATTAATTTACAAGATTAAAGTGCAGGGAAGTAGGGGAAGTACATTGAGATGGATAGGAAACTTGTTGGCAGAGAGAAAACAAAGTGTAGGAATTAATGGGTCCTTTTCAAATTGGCAGGCAGTAACTAGTGGGGTACCACAGGAATTGGTGCTGGGATGCCAGCTATTCACCATATATATTAAGACTTGGATGAGGGAACAAAATATAACATCTCCAAGTTTGCAGATAATACCAAGTTGAGTGAGAGGGTGAACTGTGACGAGGATGCAGAGATCTTTCAGCATGATCTGGACAGGTTGGGGGAATGTGCAAATCAATGGCAGATGTTGTATAATTTGAATAAATGTCAGGTTATTCACTTTGGAAGCAAAAGTAAAAAGGCAGATTACTACTTGAATAGCTGTTAATTGGGAGTGGGGAGTATGCAACAGGACCTGGGTGCACCAGTTGCTAAAGGTAAGCACGGAGGTGCAGCAGTTAGTAAGGAAGGCACAAAGGTTTTAGAGTAGATTTGTATCTTGGGTTGTGGATGTAGTGGTTGGTTGTTTGGATTGCCAAGCTGGTTCATTGCTTTTTTGCAGACATTTCATTAACCTGCTGGGTAACATCGTCCCTGCAGCCTCTGATGAAGCGCCGTTGTGTTTAAATGACAGGTAGGAAAATACACTGGTGCTTCATTGGAGGCTGTACTGATGATGTTACCCAGCAGGGTAGTGAAATGTCTGTGAAGGAAGGCAAATAGCATGTTGGTCTTCATTGCAAGAGCTTTTGAGTACAGGAACAGGAATGAGTCATTGCAGTTGTACAGGACCCTGGTGAGGCTACATCTGGAATATTACGTGCAGTTTTGGTCTCCTTATCTGAGGAAGGATGCTGTTGCTCTCAAGGGAGTGCAGCAAAGGTTTCCCAGGCTTATTCTGGGGATGGCTGGTCTGGCATATGAGGAGCGATTGACTAGGTTGGGATTCTTTTCACTGGAGTTCAGATGAATGGGGGGGGGGGGTGCGGAATCTCATAGAGACTTATAAAATTTTAACAGGACTGGACAAGATAGTTGGTGGGAATATGTTTCAGATGGTGGGTGTGTCCAGGACCAGGGGCCACAGTGTGAGGATTCAGGGTAGACGATTTAGGATGAAGATGAGGAGGCATTTCTTCACCCAAAGAGTGGTGAGCCTGTGAAGTTCATTACCACAGGAAGCAGCTGATGCCAAAACATTGAATGTATTCAAGAGGTGCCTAGATATAGCACTTAGGGTGAATGGTATCAAAGGTTATGGGGAGAAAGTAGGATTAGGGTATTGAGTTGGACAATCAGCTATGATCGTGAAGAATGGCAAAAGCAGGCTCGAAGGGGCTAAATGGCCTCCTCCTGCTCCTACCTTCGACGATTATATGTTTAAATGCTGACAAATGGATCCTTTTAAATTAAAACATATTTATCAGAACCAATTTTTCAAATGTTTATGACTGACAGGAAGCCTCAAATGATCGCGATAAATATCAGGAAATCAGTCTTTATATATTATGCACAGTGGGTTAGAATTTGGTAAACCCTGAAATGTGGGCGTGCATATCACAGTCAGTACCTGCCTACATGCATTCAGGTTGAGGTGGGCAACACGCAAACCTCATGTACCCACCTCATCTGTGGGATTGTGGCATTGATGCTAGTGACTGCTGTGTTGCCGTTCTGTTCTTGAATGCTGCCTGTGTTACAGCCTAAAGCAACAAACCCTGGCAGCATTCTTTGTAGGCTCTGTGGTATAACCAGCCTGCTTTTCTTAAAGCAGCCAGTATCTTCAAGTGAAACTGTGCAAGGCTATTGCTGCACTGTGAATTAGTGCAAAGTAAAGTCAAGGGCAGCAACATGAATCTGTATTGACGGATGAAGTGCTGGAGGTATTATTGTTGCAAATGGGTGGAGAGATATCGTGGCCCAGGTTCTAGGACACCCTTCAAGGCTTCCTTTGGAATGAATGGAAGAGATCGTTGAGAAGATCTTTGCGGGGAGACTAGACCAAGATTCATTGAAACAGCACCAAAAAACATTGAATTATCTCACAGATTATTAAGGGCCCTGGGGAGAGTTATCGAATAGAGAAGTCTAGTGGTACAAGTACCTAGTTCCTTGAAACTGGCATCACAGCTGGACATGGTGGTAAAGAAGATGTTTGGCACTCTTGTCATCATTGGTCAGAGCATTGAGTACAGGCATTAGGATGTCACATTGCTGCTGTACAAGACATCGATAAGGCAAGATGTGGAGTGCTGCTTACAATTCTGGACGCCTGCTGTAGGAAGGATGTTATTAAACTGGAGAAGACCCAGAAAAGACTTCATGGAATTTACCAGGACTGGAGGATTTGAGTTATAGAGAGAGGCTGAATAGGTTGGGACATTTTTTCCCTGGCGCATTGGAAGCTGAGGTTTATTTAGAGGCTTATAAAATCATGAGAGGGATCAATAAGGTGAATAGGCATGATCTTTTCCCCAAGGTGGAGGAGTCCAAAACTAAAGGGCATGGGTTTAAGGTGAGAGGGTAAAGATTTAAAAGGGACCTGGGGGGCAACTTTGTCACACGGAATCTGGTGCATATATGGAACAAGCTGCCAGATGAAGTGGCAGAGAGAGGAACAATTACAATATTTAAAAGACATTTGCACAGGTACACAATAGGAAGGATTTAGAGGGATATGGACCAAATATGATTGGTTCAGTTTGGGAAATTTGGTCAGTATGGACGAGCTTGACTGAAGGGCCTGTTTCCATGCTATATGACTCTATGGCAGTGAGTTTATCCTCACTTGACAAAGTCTATTTGCTATTACACCAACTGTTCATGCTATTCACTGCATTATACCCTGATCACTTACCTAGTAGTACCTTCTCCACTCAGGACTCACACCTCATATCCAAATATCCCCCTTCACCCCTCATCCTCACCCACTGAACCACTGCTGCCAGCCTCACACCTCTTCTCACTGGTTCCAGGTATCTACAGCTTTTCATCTACAGCAGGTGTATCACCCAAACCCAGAGGAGACCTACAGGGAGAATGTGCAAATTCCACCCAGAAAATCACCCAAGGCTGGGGTTGAACTCAGGTCCCTGGCACTGTAAGGCAGTCAGCTAACCATTATTCACTGACAAGAAAGACAGCCACTTGTGACTATAAAGGAGCATGGAAGGGTCTAACATAAGCCTTCCACACAGTATCACACCAAGCTTTCTGTCTCTACAGTCTTTGTTCCATCTCTTCAACATGTTGCAGATCCACTAACTCTGCACCCACAAATCTTCAGTAAATAATGCAGGGGCAAATGTTCATCATCCAGTGTGTGACCACAGGATCACCGAATCTGTTGATATCAGAATAGCACTGAAACACATTCTCTGGAATGTCATGGAGAGGCCATGTGGGTTGCACAGAAGATGGCTTACGGCACATGGGACACACACAGAGTGACACAAGGCCTTTGTGCAGAGTTAATTAAGACATGCCACAGAGAACAACTCCTAGCCCAGTCAGTTAACTTGACAGTTTATGTTATGACCTTGGTTTGGGCCGAAGACATACCATATTTTTTCACGGTGAATTAAACTTTCATTCACTTATTCCTGCTTTTATGCCTGCTTCCTGTGTATTTTTTTAAAATTCCTATCAGACATGTGATTTTTACATGACCTTAAGGGAAAAGAAAGTTGAAGTGCAGCAATGAGAGTATTCCATAATTTCTCTTGCTTACGTTGGCAGAGCACATCCATTTTAAAGTTACAGACTATTTTAGTTACTCTTTCCGTCCACATTTTAACCACTTACAGTCAACACGGCTTTGTGAGGGGTAGGTCATGCCTTACAAACCTTATCGAGTTTTTTGAGGATGTGACTAGTAAGGTTGATGAGGGTCGAGCTGTGGATGTGGTGTATATGGACTTCAGTAAGGCATTTGATAAGGTTCCCCATGGAAGGCTCATTCAGAAGGTCAGGAGGAATGGGATACAGGGGAACTTAGCTGCTTGGATACAGAATTGGCTGGCCAACAGAAGACAGCGAGTGGTAGTAGAAGGAAAATATTCTGCCTGGAAGTCAGTGGTGAGTGGGGTTCCACAGGGCTCTGTCCTTGGGCCTCTACTGTTTGTAATTTTTATTAATGACTTGGACGAGGGAATTGAAGGATGGGTCAGCAAGTTTGCAGACGACACAAAGGTCGGAGGTGTCGTTGACAGTGTAGAGGGCTGTTGTAGGCTGCAGCGGGACATTGACAGGATGCAGAGATGGGCTGAGAGGTGGCAGATGGAGTTCAACCTGGATAAATGCGAGGTGATGCATTTTGGAAGGTCGAATTTGAAAGCTGAGTACAGGATTAAGGATAGGATTCTTGGCAGCGTGGAGGAACAGAGGGATCTTGGTGTGCAGATACATAGATCCCTTAAAATGGCCACCCAAGTGGACAGGGTTGTTAAGAAAGCATATGGTGTTTTGGCTTTCATTAACAGGGGGATTGAGTTTAAGAGTCGTGAGATCTTGTTGCAGCTCTATAAAACTTTGGTTAGACCGCACTTGGAATACTGCGTCCAGTTCTGGGCGCCCTATTATAGGAAAGATGTGGTTGCTTTGGAGAGGGTTCAGAGGAGGTTTACCAGGATGCTGCCTGGACTGGAGGGCTTATCTTATGAAGAGAGGTTGACTGAGCTCGGTCTCTTTTCATTGGAGAAAAGGAGGAGGAGAGGGGACCTAATTGAGGTATACAAGATAATGAGAGGCATAGATAGAGTCGATAGCCAGAGACTATTTCCCAGGGCAGAAATGGCTAGCACGAGGGGTCATAGTTTTAAGCTGGTTGGTGGAAAGTATAGAGGGGATGTCAGAGGCAGGTTCTTTACGCAGAGAGTTGTGAGAGCATGGAATGCGTTGCCAGCAGCAGTTGTGGAAGCAAGGTCATTGGGGTCATTTAAGAGACTGCTGGACATGCATATGGTCACAGAAATTTGAGGGTGCATCCATGAGGATCAATGGTCGGCACAACATTGTGGGCTGAAGGGCCTGTTCTGTGCTGTACTGTTCTATGTTCTATGTTCTATGTTCACTCAAAGATCCTGCTTGCTGCAGCAAATGAAACACCAGTTGCAGGCTGTTCTGTGTACCTATGAAGAAAGATCTATGAAGCAATTCTGTTTATCTCGTTAATGTTCACCTTTAACCACAGACATCTAGTTAGGCTTGATTCGTAGAATAGTTACTTTAAGATTATCATATTTACAGATACTTACCAAAAGAATAGCAGAACCTTTTATCCCTAATGAATGCCACAGAGATAAATGCAAAGATTAAAATTGTGTCAATATCCGAAATGAAAGCATCTCAAAATAATTAGAGCTACAATATTGGGATGTTCTGGTGCATCTGTCCATTCAAGATTTTCCCACTGGAAACCCTTAATTACACGATCACTGTTACGACGTGCAATGAAAATTGCAAGACTTTTCACAGTAAATCAAAATGTTGTATGAGCAATCTATATGGAATTAAATTCCATCTACCAAGGGCTAACAAATTGCTACAACTGATGTATTCCTGGTTAGTCTGTCACATGCCACTTTCCGTAAACCTCAGGTGTGCTCCTGAGATGTTGCTTGGCCTGCTGTGTTCATCCAGCTTCACACTTTGTTATCTTGTCCAATGCCCAGCTGCCTGCAACTTAATTCATAACAAGTCTATGAAATCTGTGCTCACAAACCAATGTTGTCTCCTAGTCAAGAAACAAATTGATTTTAAAATGATCATCCTCCTTTTATATATCTTCCATGGGCTCACCACTCCCTATTGCTAAACTCCTCCAGCACCACAAACCCTTTGAGATATTTGTACTCATCTGGTTCTATCCTCCCAACATCATCATGCCTTCAGCTGTCTGGCCACAAAGCTCTGGATTTCCCTTCCTTCCATACTGCTTCTTCCCTCTTGCAGCTGCCTGTTTAAAGTATAACCCTTGGCTGATAACTTGGCCACCTACTTTGATATGAATTAGTCCGGCTTGGTGTCAAATTTTGTTTCAAAATGCCCTTGTAAAGTACATAGGAATGCTTTATTTCAGTGAGGATGCTCTATTTCTGCCAATATTGTTGCCTGTAACATATAGCCCATAAGCCCCATATCAACAGTCAATGAATCCATTATGACACCAATGCATTTATTTCAAACTGCTAAGGATCAAGTCTAAAAAGACCTTTCATGTATTAAAATAAACAAATTCCATATTTGAAATAAACTATTTTGCAATGATGTCATGTTAAATTCTCTTGCTCGGTTAAATGTTTTGGTTTAAATACTTCATAATTCTATGATCAAGATAAAAGATGATTTCTTGTTACCTTATTAGCAGTCCAGATTGTAAAATAATTTCTATTCAGACATGGCTAAGAATGTCGGTGTGTATGAAAGCGTGTGTATTTTGATCTAATTAGTCCAATCTCTCTCGAATGCTTTGCACCGATTGAGGCCACAATCTTGGCTTGTTTAGCAACTTTTTTTTGATTTAATACACCAGTTTGTCATAAGACCATAAGAGGTAAAAGCAGAAGTAGGCCATTCAGCCCATCCAGTCTGCTCCACCATTCAATGAGATCATGGGTGATCTGATAACCCTCAAATCACTTGCCTGCCTTTTGTCATAGTCATTAATAAAAAAAATTGTTCATCTCAGCACTGAATAAAATTAATGACCTATCCTTTATAACCTTCTGTGGTTAGATTTTCCACATATTCAATACGCCGAGAGAAGGAATTCCTCCTATCTCTGCCTTAAATGGATGACTCCTTATTCTAATTAAGCCCTCTGGTCCGAAAGTCTCTTAAAAACGCTTTCTGCAAACCATCTAAGAATCTTGTATATTTCAATAAAGCTGCCTCTCATTCTTCTAAACTCTAACAAATACAGGCTCAACAAACTCAACCTTTCCTCACTAAACAGTCCCTCTATATTAACACAGTGAATCTTCTTTGAACTGACTGCAATGCCAGTATATCTTTAATTAGATAAGGGATCTAAAGTTGTTCCAACTTCCACAAGTAGTTGGGGTCCAACTACTTCCTTGTATAGTCTTCGCAAAAGCCTCCCTACTTTTATACTTCATTCCCTTTGAAACAAAGGCCAACATTTCATTTGCCTTCCCTATTTCATGCTGAACTTGTGTGCTACCTTTTCATGGTTCATGCTCAAGGACAACTAAATTCCTCTGTGCTGTAGCTTTCTCCAGTCTTTCTTCATTTAAATAATATTCAGCTCTCTGTTCTCCTTGCCAAAACATATCACCTCACGTTTCCCCACAATATATTCCTTCTGCCAAGTTTAACCTACTTGCTTAACCTATCTAAATCCCTCTGTAAACTCCTTGTGTCATCCTCACCACTTGCCTTTCAACTATTTTTGTATCATCTGCAAACTTGGTGATTTATGTTCCTCATTCAAATCATTAATATGTATTGTAAATGATTGTGGCCCCAGCGGTAATCCATGTGGCACTCAACTAGTTTAAGGTTCCTTAAATGCAAATGAAAATGCATCTCTTAACCCAACTGTCTGACTGCTATTAGTTAGCCATTCATGTATCCATGCTAATACACTACACTAGCACAATGGGCTCTTATCTTAGTGTTAACGGGAACTGCAGATGCTGGAGAATCCAAGATAATAAAATGTGAGGCTGGATGAACACAGCAGGCCCAGCAGCATCTCAGGAGCACAAAAGCTGACGTTTCGGGCCTATGAAGGGTCTAGGCCCGAAACGTCAGCTTTTGTGCTCCTGAGATGCTGCTGGGCCTGCTGTGTTCATCCAGCCTCACATTTTATTATCTTGGGCTCTTATCTTAAGTAGCTTAATATGTGGTACTTTAATAAACACCTTCTGAAATCAAAATAAACTACATCCACTGCTTGCACTTTATCCATTCTACTGCTAACTCTTCGAAGGATGCTAGTAAATTTGTATCAGGCATGATTTCCCCTTTATGAAGCCTTGCTGACTCTGCTTGATCATATTATGTACTTCTATGTCTTACATCTGTTTAATAGACTAGAACACATTTTCAGTAACAGATGTTAAGATAACTGGCCTGTTTTTTGTCTCCTTTCCTTTTCAAATAAGTGTGGTACGTTGGCAGTTTTCCAGCTCTCTGGAACTTTTCCAGAATCTAAAGATTCTTCAAAGATTACTACTAGTGCATCCACTATCTCTCTCTGTTATGATATTACTTGCAAGTTTACCCTTCGAGTTTATTTCCTCCCTCTTTATTATTGTTTGTCAACACCATTTGTTGGTTTCTAAAACTTCCCCAATCCTCTGAATTATAATGTGACTTACACTGATGTATGAGGATGTGGGTTGGGTGCATATTTCAAACAATGGAGGGGAAGTTTTATCACGTCACAATCAGCGTTCAAATTCAAGTTGTGCACTTAATCTCTCATTACATGCAATGTAGCTATTTTAACAGTATTGGGGAAAAAGCTGAACCTGCTGGGTTCAGATAGAAGCCTCATAAATGTATCCAAATTGAAAGCAGATGTTAATTGTACTCTCTTAATTACCCCAGTTAGGGCTTCCACTAGGTGTTAACTAAGTTTTACGATCAAATCAATTTAAAATTTATCCTCCCTAAGCCTGGAGGAACAGGAGTAAGGAAAACCCCATCCACACCTTCCTCCACCACCCCCCAACCCGATGTACTGGGCAGTATTATCTCGCTGTCAACTTCACTGAGACAGATTAGCTAGTCCTTATCACACTTTTTATTTGTGATAATTCACTGTGGGTAAATTGGCTGTCATATTTTCAACATTAACATGTTGACCTCACTTCCAAAATAATTTATTGGCTATAAAGGGCTTTCGGGCTATGAAAAGCACAATGCAAATTTGAGTCTTTCTTGCTCTTCTTATGAAAAACCTTTTCTGCAAAATCTTGCCACATACCAAATCACCCTCCTACTTCAACCACTAAACTGGCTGCTGACTTTCATAAGCCCAAAGCTGCCTTTGGAAGTTCATTTCCAGGAGGCATCTAGTGGATGTTTTAGGAGACAATCCCTTGTTGTGGGATGTTAATACAGGCAGCAATGAAGACCCCCAACTACAAGCATCATGACTTGGAATTTAGCGCCCACTTAGAACTTAAGCAGGTGGAAATTTGACATGGCAGGGTGTGTGCAATTAAACGTAAGAGCAGGTTTACAATCATGATGGGAAATTGTTTCCCGACTCTTAACTGGATACATTTGGTGCACATCCCAAAGACAATCCCACAAAGAAAACTTGCCAATATTTTGACCGACTTAAAATCTTCAAGTGCATCTTTAGATTATTTCCATCTAAAAGTTTTCATTGTCAGGAATACTTTCTCAGCAGATAATACTTGGTTTAGCTGGCGCAGTTCAGTGAAGCCATGGCAGAATATGGATTTTAAGCTGTGAAGCTGACAGAGTCCAAGCAGAAGCAGAAAGGCAAGTCCAAATTCTTCCAGAGAGGCAGATGAACAATTTGAATATATTAATCAAAGAATTCAGGTGATATTGCAAATGTGCATTTATATTTACTGACACAGGGACAAATTTCCCAAGTTTCCTGAAACTCAACATTGAATTCAATATAAAGCCACAATGAAAACCGGAAGAACTGTGGATGTTGTAAATCAGGAACAAAAACAAACTTTCTGGAGAGGCTCAGCAGGTCTGGCAGCATCTGTGAAGAAAAAAATCAGAGTAAATGTTTCAGGTCTGGTGACCTTTCCTCATAACACCAGCACTCTGACTTTTCTTCACAGAGGCTGCCAGACCTGCCGAACTTTTCCAGCAACTTCTGTTTTTGTTCCTAAAGCCACAATGACATTGATAAGATTCACTAAAAGTTAGGGGTAGAACATCAATAAATATTTAGTACTTAAAATTGCTTGCTTTCTTCCCACTAAGAAAGGGCTTCTTGAGAGTGCTTTTAGTGAGAAGCCAATTCCTACATTTTGGAGGTATTCAAGACCAAGCATTGCTAGTGCCATGGCAACTTCAGTATGACCTCAGACAAGCAAAAAAAATGATCAACAGCAGCTGCAGTAACAACATGAAAAACTTACTTTGGACTGTCCTACAGCCAGACAATGCAAAAAAAATCAGCAAAGAGGGAAGCAGACAGAGAAGAAGATACAGTTCGCATAACAGCATATACGGGCAGAGACTCAATTTGCTTGCACTCTTAGAAAAGCTTCATTGAGAGGCTGAGATTATCATCTACAACAACCTCTTGCATCCTGCTTCCTCTTATTGCCAGTGGTGGTGAAAGTGACCACAGTCTCCTACTTTTTTGCCTGATGTCCAGGATCTCCCATTTAGCTGCATGTAAACACATCAGGGTATTGACGGATTGTTTGCCCAAAACATTATGTATTTCACCTGTGATTACATGAATCAGAATGAGCTGTTGTTTAGGTTTATGTCTCTAATTGACTATCCACAGAGACACTGTGATAACAACTGTGCACACATTGCAATCCACATGTCCCAAGGCCACTCGTAACACATTTCCACATTGCCGTCCTGGGGTGTCAGCTTAAATCCTACCCTAGCTGTTGAGATGTTCTTGACAATGACCTCTGGGTGTTGGTGCCCATGGAAATTTTCATCAAAAACTGTTGCATATGTATCCGTACTAGGGAAAGCTTGGCCACTGAGAGAGAAAGTAGCATGTTGTATACTGGCAGAGAAGGGCATCAGGGCAACAGATGAAAAACAGGAACAGTCTGAATAAAACTCCCATTTCCCTGTTTTCTTATGGCATTAGGTCTCATGAGGCTTCATCACTTCACTATCAGTGGGGCCATCGAATTGTATCAGGAACAACTTGAGAGGCAATGGTGAATGGTGATGATGGTGTGAGGAAGTGAGTAGAAAGAGAACAATAGGTGTGCTTGTGAAGAATGTGGATGATTGAAAAGTGATATGACTGAGTGGACTTGAAAAGATTTGCTCGGGTGTTGTGCTTATTTGCACAGCAGGATATAGGTGAACAGAGACCGGCATTCAAGTTTTCCTGATCTCATTATATCATTGAATCCAAGAATATGCTGAATGTTCCTGTTGCTGAACTTGTTGAAAACACATAGCCAAACTATCTTTGAGACAGCAGAGATAATGGGAACTGCAGATGCTGGAGATTCCAAGATAATAAAATGTGAGGCTGGATGAACACAGCAGGCCAAGCAGCATCTCAGGAGCACAAAAGCTGATGTTTCGGGCCTAGACAGCAGTTGGTTTATTCCTCCCATTATAAAGAATATTTCTCAGCTGTTCATCAATGTCACCAATGCTGCAACAGATGAGCTGATGCTAAAGCTGTATTTAGCCTTCAAACATCCTGAATCTATGCTCTACAGTTGACTTTCTAAGTATTTGGGAGTTGGGTTGATGTTGTATCGATTATAACATGATAATGCCTGCTACCACACGGTTTTGCCAAACTCATTGTAATTCAGCAGCTGCATTAAAATGACACAAACAGAAATGCGCTGAAAGTTTCTTCCCCAGGTTTCCTAGCTAGCATTGAATCTACTCAACAGGTCCCCTGCACCACCAACACACATACATACACACACACACACACACACACACACACACACACACACACACACACACACACACACACACCCCTTGTTCATCCGCGTTGCTGTGAGTTATTGAAAGAGCCATTAATATTCTATTAAAACATGTTCTAAACAGCATGGGCTATGCACTGGAGCTGTTCCATTCTCAGCACAAGTAGTCCACACTTGCTGTTTGATATTTATTATTTTGCATATACATTCCTTTTCCTTTAGGGAATGATTTTTGATATTCATTCAGCTGTTTTGGTCTTGTGTCATTATTTTGGTGTGTTGCCAGGCACTCCTAACAGCCCTTGTGACATCATGGCAACTCCAGGCCAGCATCCTTTGCACAGCATTTCCTCTCTTTGTGTTTGTAGTGAAAGTGTATGGCAAAATTGCTCTTAGCCCTTTCATGTTGTGTCTGTGTAATCACGCAACCTGAGTGGGAAATGCGTCGCTAGTGCAATCGTTGAATCTTCTCAACATTAGTGACAGTGTGAAGTGTGATTCTTCATGTGATATTAGACATAATCAAGTGAAGTAAAAATGGTAATCATGTTGGCGACATTTTCCGCCATCTTGAATTGCAGTCAACGGCCATTTGTTCCATGCTGCAAGAAATCAAACAGATCAGCAAAAAGTTAGACATGTTATGTTGCATTCAATGTTAAAGATAACACAACACTGCAGTGAAGCAGTGGAGATAATGGAACATAGACTGGTCAAGTGGCTTGGCGATCCTTATAAGAACAATATGCCAATCAACCTTGCCCTTATCCAGCAAAAGGTTATCAGTCTTTGTGAAAACATCAAAAAATATAAGATAGCTCTACTATAAATCCCTGTAAAAAACGAGAAACCTTCGGTACAAGCGGTGGCTGGTTTATTTGTTTCCAGGCATTGTATGGCATTAGAAATGTAGTGTCAGAGGGAAATCTACTTGTGCTGACACTTCCAGAGATGCTGCCACTGATTGCATAGGACAGTGACTATGACCCTTGTAAAGTTTTCAATGCCATTGAGACAGGTACCTATTAGAACCTAAAGCTCTGCCCATAAGAAAAATGGTTTTCAGGTTTTGAAAGAATATCTCATTCTGCTAATAGGTGGCAATGCAAAATACGACAGCAACCTATGCTCATTTGTCATAGCGAAAGGCCCGAGCAATGAATAATTATGACGAGTCTTGTTTCCCCGTCTCCTGGAAAATACACCATAAGGCATAGATAACTAGGCAGATTTTCTCTGACTGACTCATGCACTACCTTATGGATGAAATGAAGAAGTATTATGCCGAGGAAAGGTTCACACTTAAGATCATTCATTCCTTCATTCATTACTCTCATTTCGGACAAGGCCAGTGTGTCTGATTTGGACCATGAGGTTCTTTTGCCAAATGTCCAACTTGTGTTCCTACCTCTGTGAACGATATCTATCATTCTGCTAGTGGGCCAGAGCGTCATCATAATAATGAAAACAGGTATTCGAGGGAAACTATCTGTCCAAGAGTTCTGATAGAAACATAGTATTATTGATGCTGATAACCTCATACAGCACCATTGATGTTAAGTCTCAGTTTATCACATGAACAGTGAGTGGAAGACACAGTTTCTGTGGGCAGTGGGCAACTTTGGTTTTGAAACAAGTGCCATGCTTAACAAGGGAGTTAATTCGACATGGCAGATGGGTTCTGGGGAGATGGAAGATGCTGATGTCATGTAGTTACTCAAGTCCCATTCTGAAAGTCTCACTGACAGGGATCTGACAGAGATGGATGCACAAGCACTCAAAGAAGAGAATTTAGATGATGACGATGATAATGTGCCACTGGAACATGAAAAGGGCCTGACACTAAGGTGCTTGCACATTCACGGGTATGTTAATCATCTGCCAGATCACAGCAGCCACATTGTACAGCTGATAACTGATAGCTTGTCATGTTGCCGAGAGATTTACAATGGTAAGCCTTGTGAAAGAAGACAGCCAACACTGGATGTTTTCTTTTAAAGAGCAGCAACTCTGAAACCTGCTAAACTCGAACTCATCATGGAAAAACAGATGGTCAGGGTTACAGACTAAGCAGACAGGGATAAAGAAGGTGGAAACGAAAAAGCTGCTTTATAAATGCAAGTTATTCTCTTCTTCCATGATGAAATAATCAGGGGGAATTCTAGCTGTGAATCATCAATGATGAGCAATCAATGTGACAAATCTATTGTGAAGAAACTCGCTACATTGTTACAGAAAGGAAGCTAAAATCGATGACCAAGTCATCCCAGGTCACTTTCAAGTATCTTGCACCATTACAATGATGATTCATGGGGTGTTGACACATTCCAATCACTTTGTGGTACACATCCATCTGTAATTGTAGCATATGACACTTACCTCAGCAAAGTTTCTAAAATCCAACTTTTTACTTATCGATTTTTTGAACTGTCTTCTTACCATACAATTGTGCATAATGGACAATATATTCTGTTTTGTTTCTTCTTCAACACACTGGTGAATTAAACAGTTTTCACTTAGTGACCACAAAAGTAATTCCAGTTCCAACAAAATCACTGTACAGATTGCCTTTATTATAATATCAATTTTGCAGAACTGATCAAGTCAAAGACTGCCAGACGTAAACAGATTGTCTCTTTGTATATTTCTCTTCTAAGGAGTGTCGGGAATTCTGAATTAAAAGAAGGAGTAAGGTTCATTATCTCAGCTTACCATTTGAAGTGCACAATTGACGTCAGAGCTGTGCAGCTATAGAATGAATCAAAAATCATCCAGAGGTTCTATTCTCTTTTGTTGCCAAGTAAACCTTGCTGAATTGTGCAAGTATGTAGATATTAGTTGGAAGCTGGATCAACCTTGATTATAATGCCAGCACATTGTTTAAGATCCTCCCAAAATTACAGCTATGGTTCAGTGGTTGCATTTTTGCCTCCAGGTCACAAGGTCATGAGTTCAATCCACACTCTAGAAACCTAACTAGTTCATTGCCTGAGTGCAAAATATTTCACTGGGGACAACATTGTCAGGTTAATCTGCTGAGGAAAATTGACTGCCAGTAACTAAACCCTTTTATTTGATTGTCCTTCATTTAAAATTATGAGGCTTGTCATTCTTGTTACTTGATTTTTCTTTCTGTACTTCTCCCTAAGAAATATTTAATGCCAAGAATGTAGATATAAAAATCTACCTTTCAATTTGAAATGCTGCCTCATTTGTGACAAAGTTCTTTGGGATATCCAGAGGTCAGGAAAGGCATTGCTTTAGTGCAATTTCTAATCTGAAAATTTTCAACATTGTTGAATTAATTTGTTTCAGTTCAGGGTTTGCCAATTTTAATTACTGTACAAATCACGCAGAAGAACAGAATATTGGGAGAATATGGGCTTTGAGCCAGTTCTATTCCTGGTGTCTTGTGGTCAATATCTGGAACTTTTTGTCTGCCATTTCGCATGCCACAGTTTTATTTATTTATCACAGTAGAAACACAGGCTTAATCTATTTCATAAAAGAACAGCAATACAATACAAATAGCAATCCAACAGTTAAAGCCGGGACCTTTCACAAGAACATTTGCAGATCAGAACGGTTAGCGTTTTATATTTTGTTTTCTTTTAGAGTTCACGAGCACTTGAATAAAGTATGCCACTGTGTAATAACGGATGGCGCCGCCATTACAGAAGCAGATCTTGCATGTTTGTAAATGAGTATTTGCCTTTGCATGTGCGAGGCATTCCTTTGTTCTGATCATAAAGGCCCTAGATTCACATGCCTCTCTGCCAGAAATTGCTCCCATTCTCACTTGAAAGCCATAACAGGCTTGGTAGCATAAAGCAATAATTTTATCTACAATTTTTACTACTTGAAATGACTATGGATTCTCAAGCATCAAAAGAAAGAATAGCAATGTAACTACAGTCAAATGGAAGATAAATATCAGTGAAACAAAGGTAGCTTTTGTTCCCCGTTTCAAAGGATGTTTTGATTATTTTGTTACTCATCTGTATATTCATTTGTTCAATATAATATTGTACTTCATGGAAATAACATTAAAGCTTCACATAACATCAGAACAAAACAACTGCATTTTACCCTAGATAACACGATGCAGAGCTGGATGAACACAACAGACCAAGCAGCATCAGAGGAGCGGGAAAGCTGATGTCAGCTTTCCTGCTCCTCTGATGCTGCAATATAATATAAACAAAAACTTGTCAATAATGTTTCAGTAAGTGCCTCCTTCTGCACTGTGACAATTTTTGATTCTGTGATATGCAGTTATTACGCATGTGAGTGTGTCAACATAATGTTCACTGTTGAATTCAAGGCTACTTAGAGATATATTGATCAGTTACTTTACATTATTTCTCATCTGTTGTGCTAGGTCATCAAAATTTAAGAACCATATTGGGAACGATCAGCCTAGCATAGGGCTGGAATCTATTTACTCCGTGGCATGAGAATAGAAAGGGAAAAGGGTTTTTTTTAATATAAAACATAAGAATTGGAGGGAAAAAAAGCCTTTTGGTTCTTCAAATCTGTTTTATCATTCAATAACTTTGTGGCTAATTTGATTGTGGTCTTAATTATATCCTCCAGCCTGTGTCCCATAACCCAAAATTCACTTGTTGATGAAAAAATGTCCAACTCATAATTGAATGACATAAAATCCTATCTACATGACACATGGGGCATAGAATTTTGAAGTCTAACACTTCTCTGAGTAAACATTCCTCCTCACTAAGTAGTCTCTCATTTTGATAATGTGCCTCCAGTTCTAGGCACACCCATATGGGGAAATATTCTTCCAGAAAGTGTTAATCAATCAGATTCTTTTACTAAGATCAACTCTAATTTTTTTTCTAAACCTAATGAATACAGAGCCAACCAGCACAACATTTCACAATGAAACAATCTCTCCAACCTAGGAATCAAATCAGTGAGCCTTCCTCGAACTGCCTCTAATGAAAGTATATCTACTATCCCTTTCCCAAGGCCAACTGGGGGTGGGCTGAATGGTGGTTGAGCCAAGGATGCTACACCCTGTAAAAGAGAAAAAAAAGTCCCCAAAATAAGGGGATCAATACTGCATGTGTATTCTAGGTATTGTCTCACCAATGGCCCACAGAGTTGTAACAAGGGTCATATAGTCTTGGAATCATACAGCACGGAAACAAATTCTTCAGCCCAAATTGTCCACACTGACCAAGTTGCCCAAACCACGCTAGCCCCATTTGCCTGTGTAGGCCCATATGCCTCTCAACCTTTCCTATTCATGTACCTGACTGTCTTTTACATGTCGTAACTGTACCTGCTTCCACCACTTCCTCTGACAGTTTATTTCACAGACAAACCACCATCGGTGTGAAAAAGTTACCTCTTGTGTCCCTTTTACACCTTTATCCTCTCACCTTAAAAATTTTCCCTGTAGTTTTAAACTCCCCTATCCTAGGGAAAGACCTTTGCTATTCACCTTATTTATGCCCCTCATAATTTTATAAATCCCTATAAGGTCATTCCTCAATCTCCTATGCTCCAGTGGAAAAAGTCCCAGTCTATCCAGCCTCTCCTTACAACTCAAGTCCTCCAGTCCCAATGGCATTCTTGTAAGTCTTTTCTGCACTATTTCCAACTTAATATTGTTCTTCCTATAGCAGGGCAACCAGAACTGTACATAGTACTCCAAAATGGAGTCACCAACTTTCTGTGCAACCACAATATGATGCCCCAACTCCTGTACTTAATGGTCTGACCAATGAAGGCAAGTGTACTGAGGCTTTCTTTACCACCTTGTCTACCTGTGACGCAACTTTCAAAGAACTGTGCACCTGCGCTCCTAAGTGTCTCTGTTCGGCAACACTGCCCAGTGACCAATCATTACCCGTATAAGTCCTGCCCTTGTCTGCTTTATCAAAATGTAATACTTTGCATTTATCCAAATTAAACTCCATCTGCTCCTCTCCTTTCCCTTTACAATTAAGACTAATGTTTAATTTGCTTTCTTAATTATTTGCTGTACCTCCATAGTGACAATGTAAATGATGCAAAATGACCCCAGAGCCATCTTCACCACAGAATTCTGCAGTCTATCTCCATTTGAATGATACTCTGATCTTCCAACCAAAGTGGACAACCTCGCATTGTTGCAAATTGTACTCCATCTGCCAATTTTTTATCCATTTACTTGGCCTTTCTATAATCCTTTGCAGACTCTCATGTTCTCCCAACAACTGTTTTTCTTGGCTAATGTTGTTTTGTCAGCAAATTTGGCTAAAATACAATATGAATTTCATTCAAATCATTTGTAAATATTTGAGGATCCAAAACTGATCTCCATGGCACTGCTCTACGTACGGTTTGAAAACCTGGGAATAAACTATTTATCCTGATTCTCTGCTTCCTGTTTGTTAACTTAACTAATCAGCCATCCCCTCCAATATAATACTTGCTACACCATGAGACCTCAGGTTGTGTTGTAACTTTTTATGTTGCACTTTAATGACTGCGTTTTGAAAATCCAAATACACTACATCTATCAGACCCCTCTGACTTGCTTGCTTTATTTTTGAAGAACTGTGATAACTTTGTCAAACACAATTTCTTTTCCATATAACAGTGTTGGCTTTACTTGATTGTATGATAATTTTCCAAAGCCATTAATTATTTGATAATAAATTTCAGCATCTTCCCAATAACTAATGCTACAGGAAAATGACCTACAGTTTCCTTTTTCTGTGCCCCTCCATACTTGAATAGATATGTGACATTTGCAGTTTTCCAATTCACTGGAATCTTTCCAGAATCAGGGGAAATCTGGAATATTACAACCAAAGCATCCTCTGTCTCTGCAGTCACTTTTTCTATGACCACAAGATAACCCTGCCATTGCTCCAGGGAACTTGTCATATTTTGGTTCTATTAGCTTTCATAGTACTTTTATTCTACTAATATGGGATGTTTAAGTGCCTCCCGTCACTTTGTTCTGGAATTTTTGCATATTGCCATTAGAATACATTTTGTGCCTTTCAAGTTGATGACAAATAATTGTTCAAGCCCTCTATCATTTTTTAAATTTCCCATTCTTCATCTATTAGGGGGGCAATGTTCTCCTTAATTATTCTTATCTTTTTCATATACTTATAGAAAATCTCACTGCCTGTTTTCATATTTCTTATAAGTTTACAAGTCCTTCAGATTTCTCACAATTTTTAACCACCAATTTCCAAAATCTGTCTACCATTAGCCTTTGTACTTTTGTATGCCTTATCTTTCAATTTTGTGCGATCCTTATCTTCCATGGCTAGCCACAGAGGTTGCCTTATTCTCCTAGACTCTTTCTTCCTCTGTGGAATACAACAATCTCCTTAACTGTCTGCTACCGCTTCTCTGGCATCTTAAGTTCTAACCCATTTTCAATAAGACTGTAGCCAACCTTATTTTCATAGCTTTGTTATTGTCTTTATTTAAATTTCAGACACCTATTTTTAACTCAAGGTTCTCGCCCACAAACTGAATGTGAAATTCTTCTCTTGCTCGCTCTTGTTTTGGAAAGCCTTTCCTATGAGATCTTTGCGAAGATCAATGTAGGGACCTGCAAACCAAAAGAAAGAAGTTTATAGAATCACTCCAAATGAAGAAATTACTGAACACTTTACTTCTTGTAACATTTACTTCAACATGAATCAGAACCAAAATAAGTCAAGCCTAAATTAAAGGGCAAATCAAGTTGCATATAAAATAGTGTATCCAATAATTACATCTCATCAATATTCTAGGCAGTCCACTTTACCAGAATGGCACCAGTTTCAGTCGTAAAGCTCTTCCAAGTTTGATTCTTCCTTGGGCAGAATGCCAATTCACTTTCTTTAAGGATGTAGCCAGTCCTCTGTAAGCAGCAGTTTTCACTAAAACAGAACCCGTGGGTTCATTCCTTCTGCCTAGCGGATTCTGAACTGTTAGATCTGTTTTGAGCCTATTCTATTCAGCGCAATGGTGGTGCCACACAACATAATTGAACGCTCTGCAGTGCAAAGCTGGAACAGTACAGTGATCTACTTCACCAAAAAGATCATGAACAGATGCATCTACAGCAGGCAGACTAGTGAAGGTTAGATCAAGTAACGTTTTTCAATATTATGATTTTATCAGAACCTACAACAGGCTCAGTCTAGCAGAATTACCAGGTATCAGTAGCTTCGCTTGTAGTGAGGTTACCTTCACTCTGGTAATGAGCATTAAAGTCCCTTCTCCAGAGTAAATTCTGTATCCTTGCTACTCTCAGTGCTTCTTTCAGTTGGTTCAACATGAGTAAATATTGACCATCAGCTGACGTCAGACAGTATGTGGTAATCAGCATGAAGATTTCATGCCCATGTTTGAGCCTTTGCATTGAGAGTTAATGTAAATGGAGTCAATGGGGGAAGATCCGCAGGGCCACACCTGCCAAATCATTTATTATTGTGTCACCACAATATAGTTGGTCTATCCTGCCTGTGAGACAGGGCATATCCAGAGATGAAGATGGTGGAATCTGGAAATTTGGCTATAAGTTATGAGTCAGAATGGTGCTGACCATTGTGCAATCATTGGTGAACATATCCACTTCTGACCTTCTGATGGAGGGAGGGTGATTGATGAAGCAACTGAAGATCTTTGGACCTAACACACCATCCTGAGGAACTCCTACAGAGATGACCCAGAGCTGAGATGACTGACCTCCAACAACCAGAAACATCTTCCTATGTACCAGCTATTACTGCAACAAGCAAAGACATGTCATCCAACTCCATTGATTCCAGTTTTGCCTTGGTTCCTTGATGTCACTCTCACCCCACACTCAGCTCCTTTCTTCATGTTTGAACCAAGGCTGTAATGAGCTCAGGAGGTGAGTGGCCCTGGTGGAACCAAACTGGGCATCACCGCAGGTTGTTGCTGAACAGAAGCTGCTTGATAGCACTGTTAATGACGCTTTCCATCACTTTACTGATGAGCAAGAGTAGACTGATGGGACAGTAATTATTCAGGTCTTATATGTCTTTTTTTGTGCACAGGACATAACAATTTCCCACATTGTTGGGTAGGTGCCAGTGTATTGTAGTTATACTGGAACAACTTGGCTAGGGATACTGTAAGTCTGCAGCCTTCAGTACTATTGTCTTCAGTATTATTGCCGAAATGTTGCCAGGGCAATATTGAATTCTTCCAACTCATCCTTGCCATTATGTGGAGTTAATTAAGACTGGCAATGAGGTCATTAATTCAGCACTTCTGGCTAAATATTGTTGCAAATGCTTCAGCCTTATATTTTACATTGATGTTCTGGACTCTCCCATTATTATTCCAGTAATTTTTTTCATTGCCCATCACCATTCATGACTGGATATGATAGGACTGCAGAGCTTAAATCTGATCCATTGGTTGCGGGATCACTTAGCACTGTCTATCATTTGCTGCTTATGCTGTTTGGCATGCAAATAATCCTGTCTGGTAGGTTCACCAGGTTGACATCTCAATTTTAGGCATGCTTGGTGTTGCTCCTGGCATGCCCCCTGCACTGTCCATTGAACCAGGGCTGATTCCCTGGCTTGACGGTAATGGTTGAATGTGGGATATGCTGAGCCATGAGGTTTCAGATTGTGCCGGAGTACGATTCTGTTGCTGTTAATGGCCCACAGTGCCTCGTGGATGCCCAATCTTGAGTTGCTAGATTTGGTCGAAGTCTTCCCCATTTAGCACGGTGATAGTGCCACACAACACAATGTAAGATATTTTCAGCACAAACATGGGACTTTGCAATAAATTGCAGTACTGAAGTTGCGTCACTAATTGTTTGATTTTAGTAAATGTTGCTTCTTGTCCTGTGCTCCAATACCACCGCACATCCTTGGCAGTGAGTTGGTGCAATGATTCAGGTTCTGATGACAAATGAGCAAAAATTTTGTCCAGTGATTAGCAAATCCAATAAATCATTGAACTGCTTTTACAACCATTTATCTTCACGTCTCTACAGGTCTCAATGTTCCAGGGTCTGGTTCTATTTCTGTCAGTACACAACCCATGTATTTGACATCAGGCATCTTTAGTTGCAACCTTTCCTCTTGTTCAGCTTCAGGTTCATCTGGTAAGCTCTGTCTAGCTGTTGCACTAAATTATTATTACAGTCATTGTTGGATTCTTCCATTGTGTCTCCATTAACAAGCTGATTATCCACTCCAGGTCACTCATTAACTATCTCACAGTGCCAAATTTGATATTACTGTGGAGCTATGCATTACCAAACAGCATGCACAGCCCTGCTTCTCTTGAGAGGTATCCAAACTGTGGTCAGAAAGCTGCTGCTTTCATCCAGCTTCACTTGCAAGTAACCATTCCTCGTACCTAGGGTAGAGAAGATTTTTTGCCTTTTCAAGTTGTAGCAAAATTTTTTTGGTTTCGTTTAGATAGGGCAGTGAGGTCTCATTAGAAATTTATTTAGATCCCCTTGGGTTGAGATATGCATTCGGATTTCCATGTTATTTCACTGTTATCATGCTGCTAATCCGTTTGGTAGGAATTGTCAATTCCTTGACTACGGCCTCCTTTTCCAAATATTCTACCTTGTTTTTCAGGATGGCCTTAACAAGAGCTGGAACTTCCCTCAACAGAGCTCTTTTGAACTTATACTCTCGTCTACTTTGAGATAGTATTCATACAGAAACATAGAAGATGGGAGCAGGGGGAGGCCATTCAGCACCTTCGAGCCTGCTCCTCCATTCTTCACGATCATAGCTGATCATCCAACTCATTACCCTACTCCTGCTTTGTCCCCATAACCCTTGGTCCCATTCACCCTAAATGCTATATCTAGGTACCTCTTGAATACATTCAATGTTTTGGCATCAACTACTTCTTGTGGTTATGAATTCCACAGGCTCACCACTCTTTGGGTGAAGAAATGTCTCTTCATCTCCGTCCTAAATCATCTACCCTGAATCCTCGTACTGTGACCCCTGGTTCTGGACACATCCACTTATTGGGAACATCCTCCTTGCATCTACCCTGTCCAGTCCTGTTAAAATTTTATAAGGCTCAATGAGATCCCACCCACCACCTCAATTGTCTGAACTCCAGCAAAAGCAATCACAACCTAGTCAATCTTTCCTCATATGTCAGACCCTTGTACCCCTCTAGGATCTGATCCATAGCCCTTGAACTAATGTGGAACAACATGCTGAATCTATTTTTGTCGCATTCAGAGTTATTTGTTTAAGTTTTAGACTTGTTTCTCTAAGATGAGTGGCTTTTTCTTGCTGTTTATGGCCAAGACCTTGATGAGGTCTTCATTTTTGAATCACTACATTCACACAGCTCTGTGAAGGTCATATTGTTGCAGAACGCATCGGTGTCAACAGAAAGCAGGCTAATGGAATGTATGGGCGTATGGCAGATGAAGGCTAAAGCAGAGAATTGTGAAACGATATATCGTGGTAGGAAAAATGAGAGGAGTAGGAAGGGAGACACCTGAGAATAAATGTGCATAAATTGTTAAATGTGGTAGGGTTGTTTGCAAAAATGTAATACAAGATGTATGGGATCTCTTGCTCTATATATGGAAGCATTGAGTGTAAAGCCAGAGAAACTTTGATGAGCCATTATGAAATATTGGTTGAGCTTCAGCTGTCCTATTCTGGGCACTGTATTTGGGAGAAGGTGGATGCTTTTGAGAGGGAGCAGAAATGATTTAGAAGAATGGTTGAGGGGATGAGCAAATGTTACATGGCTAGATTGGGGAAACTTTAGGGCAGGCTGGGTTAAGAAGAGATTTGGTAAAAGTGTTTAAAATCATGAGGAATCTAGACGAGCACTTCCCAAAATCTTTTTCCCAACACAGCACCATTTTAATGCCTAATACATGGTATGGCCCCAGAGTGAGAATCTGTGAGGTATGTGAGTTACTAATGGAGGACACTTCATCAGTTGAAAAAGGGAAGGGGCTTTAGTTCTTGATCACAGCAGTGGGTGGAAAGGAAAAATAATTGATTGTGGATGGAGTTGATGAAAGCCTTTCTACAGAAATAATGTCTCCCTTTTCACAGGCTTTGTTTTCAACAAAGATCAGGCCTCAAAAAGCAGTTTGTCAAGTCATGCCCACTGATACAAGAAGCTGAGCATTTAAAGGGGCTTTGGAGCTGTTACAAGCCTGTCTGAGTTCTGCCTCTGCACTCACTGCCCTCAATCTCGTCTCCAGCTCTGGTTTAAGCAGAATAGGTAAACTGATCGCATTGGTTGAATTGCAGAGAACTAGATGACACCAGTTTAAGATGACTTGTAAGAGAAGCCACAACTACAGGAAGGAAAATGCACTAATGTAGTGAGTGGTTAGGTTTTGGAACATGCTGCCTGAGCGTCTGGTGGAGGCAGAGTAAATCAGGGCTTTGAAAAAGGGATTGGAAAAGGCACGAGAGGGGAAAATAATTAGCAGGGCTATGTGGAAAGGACAGGGAGTGGTTTAGTGGTGTTTCTTTTGAAAAAGCTGGTGTGGACGGCGAAGGCCATTGAGCTTGACTCATCTTGTAATCTTATGATCCCACCTCTGAAATTGAAGCTTTATGTTCAGATTGCAAATTTATTTTGCAATTCCCAATTTTGCAATTCCCAAACTGTGCATAAGTGGCAAGTCTATGTGAGTTGACAAGGCGTAGAGCTGGACAAACACAGCAGGCCAAGCAGCATCATAGGAGCAGGAACGCTGACATTTCGGGCCTAGTCTCTTCTTCAGAAAGGGAGTGGGGGAAGGGGGATCTGAAATAAATAGGGAGAGATGGGGAGGCGAATAGAAGATGGATAAAGGAGAAGATAGGTGGAGAGGAGACAGACTGGTCAAAGAGGCGGGGATGGAGCCAGTAAAGGTGAGTGTAGTTGGGGAATTAGGGAGGACATGGGTCAGCCCAGGGAGGACGGACAGATCAAGGGGGTGGGGTGAGGTTGGTAGGTAGGAGATGGGGGTGGGTCTTGAGGTGGGAGGAGGGGATAGGTGGGAGGAAGGACAGGTTAGGGAGGCAGGGAGGAGCTGGGCTGGTTTTGGGATGCGGTAGAGTGAGGGGAGATTTTGAAGCTTGTGAAATCCACATTGATACCACGGGGCTGCAGTGTTCCCAAGCGGAATATGAGTTGCTGCTTCCGTAACCTTTGGGTAGAACTGTTGTGGCACTGCAGGAGGCCCAGGATGGACATGTCGCCTGTGGAATGGGAGGGGGAGTTGAAATGGTTCACGACTGGGAGGTGCAGTTGTTCAGGACAAACCAAGCATAGGTGTTCTTCAAAGCGGTCCCCAAGCCTCTGCTTGGTTTCCCTGATGTAGCAGAGGCCACAACAGGAACAGCGATTGCAGTATACCACATTAGCAGATGTGCAGGTGAACTGTGGAAAGTCTTTTTGGGGCCTGGGATGGGGGTGAGGGAAGAGGTGTGGGGGCAGGTGTGGAACTTCCTGCGGTCGCAGGGGAAAGTGCCGGGTGTGGTGGGGCTGGAGGGGAGTGTGGAGCAGACAAGGGGGGTCAAAGAGAGAGTGGGCCCTCCAGAAAGCATATAAGGGTGGGAAGGGAAAAATGTCTTTGGTGGTGGGATCTGATTGCAGATGGTGGAAGCGTCAGAGGATGATGCAGTGGATGCAGAGGTTGGTGGGGTCGTACATGAGGTCAAAGGGGATTCTGTTTTGTTGGTTATTGCGGGGGCGGGGTTTGAGGAATGAGTTGCGGGAATTGCAGGAGACATGATTGAGGGCATTCTCAACCACTGAGGGGGGCAATTTGTGGTCCTTGAAAAATGAGGACGTCTGAGATGTGCGGGAGTGGAATGCCTCATCCTGGGAGCAGATGCGGCAGAGGCGAAGGAATTGGGAATAGGGGATGGAATTTTTGCAGGGGTTGGGTGGGAGTAGGTGTATTCTAGGTAGCTGTGAGAGTCGGTGGAATTGAAATGGATATCAGTTTCTAGATGGTTGCCAGAGATGGAGACGGAGAGGTCCAGGAAGGAGACAGAGGTATTAGAGATGGTCCAGGTGAACTTAAGATTGGGGCCGAAGGTGTTGGAGAAGTGAATGAACTGTTCGAGCTTCTTGTGGGAGCACAAGGTGGCGCTGATACAGTCATCAATGTAACAGAGGAAGAGGTGGGGAGTGGTGTCAGTGTAGGTACTGAAGAGGGACTGTTCCACGCAATCTACAAAGAGGCAGGCATAGCTTGGGCCCATGCGGGTACCCATGGCCACCCCCTTTGTCTGTAGGAAGTGGGAGAAATTCAAAGAGAAGTTGTTGAGGGTGAAGACAAGTTCAGCTAAGTCATGTTTTTCTGGCAGATTAAATAATTAGTCCATTCCTTAGGTGAGGACCTCTCAAACTGTGGGCTATTTAGTAACATCACCAGCCAAAATGTAGGGAGAGGGAGCTGCAAGGAAGCAATGGCTGCTGTGAAGCTCCCATTGTGTGTAAACAGCTGTGCGGTCTCTTTAAATGCTTGTAGCTCTTTTAATCATGGGCATGACTTAAGTGGCCAATGCTCGAAGTCTAATTACGGTCTTGCAAATCCCAGTTGAAATACAGTTTTAAAACTCCCTGGATTAAACAACCTTTTTTCCACTTCTGCTTTCACAGTTTTCTCACACCTAACCTACCTCCAATCCATGTGCAAACCTGCTGTATAGGTCTGTCATCACTTGTGCACCTCCCTTCACCAGCCTACACCACCACCACCATCATCCCTTGCTCTCCCTGGTTTTCATGTACACACTTCTGCCTTACAGATCTGGGTTCATGGTAATTTCTAAGCAGCAAAATGGAGTTAAAATGAAAAAATAGTTTGTGAAACTTTACCTTATCTAGCAACCTTAATGTTGTGATTCCCCTAGTATCCCAGTGTAATCTTTTGTATTGAGCTGGTGGTTTTACTTTGAAGGGGATTGCCATCATTTTCAGTTGAGATTCTGTAGTTTCATCCAGCCTATCACCTTGCTACTGCTGCCTCCTTTACTGGAGTTGTGCTCACATCTCTTACACAGATATACACTACTCATTAAGGTCACCAACCATACCATATACTTTAGACGATAATCGAGATTCCCCTTTTTGGTCTATTGTTTTCTATCTTTTAACTAATTTCTTACCTAATTTCCCAGGTCTTTTTCTGGATTTTCAAAACTTTGAGCTTGACGTCATTTAGAAATTTCTCAACTTCCTTTTGGAAGCATAAGTGAAGCACAAAGAGGATTGCACATTTTTGCTGTTTGTGTAGTAGTGAGGAAGAAAGAATTCACAAAAGAACCATTGGAAATGCAGATTATGAGGCAGTTGATATTTGTCAGCCTCACTAGAGCAACAGCCTAATCCATAAGTCTACCAGAGGGTACTGAGGAACCAAATCTCTTTCTGCAAGTATGGAAGGCCCTAGCTCCTGTGTAATGAATGGTTATGTAATCAATCTTTTCTCACCATGACTGAGATACAACAGGCATTCCTTGAGAGATATCTCAGTCAGCCTCACATGGTGAAATGGTAGGATTCCTTGGCAACAGGAGTAAAGTAACTGAATTTTTGATTGATGAAGCTTTCCCCGGAAAATAGCATTGAGGATACCTCTCCAATGTGGAATTTGACACATAATTTTCATTTACTTCTTTTATGGCATGTCAGGGTAAAATGTTCTTCAGAAGGGCCACTAGACTCAAAACATCAGCTCTGTTTTCTCTTCACAGAGTTCTGCAAGCCAGTTCTTGCTATTTATGTCATCTGGGTTGAATCTTACATTACGTTTGTCTAAGCCTCAGTTGTTTTGAGTTTTTCAGAGGATTTTTCCCTGCAAAACCTAACAACAGTTCTAATCATATCGTATCAAGTTAATCTCATTAATTGCCTATAACATCACAATGCCATCTCTCACGTGACCTTCCACCCCATCTCATAGTACATCCTTTCCAGAATAAATTGCCACTCAATGTACATTGGCCAAAACACTGGCATCCCTGCACTCATGCCATCTTTGAAAGGCTATTGTGTACCCAGAAATTCAACAAAAAAATCCAGAGATGCCATGCATGATTCTGGAAATTTGCCACAGATAAGGCAGACAGGGGAAAATCAGCACTCTGCTTTGTGGACAATGTCATGGAGATCATTCACAATAAGCAGCAGGCTAAGACAAAAACAAAGTTGCTGGAAAAGGTCAACAGGTCTGGCAGCATCTGTGAAGGAAAAAAACAGAGCTAACATTTCAGGTCCAGTGACCCTTCCTCAGAACTGCAGCAGGCTGAATTTGCCCAGTGTTCAAGATAATAAAGTGTGAAGCTGGATGAACACAGCAGGCGAAGCAGCATCTCAAGAGCACAAAAGCTGAAGTTTCAGGCCTAGACCCTTCATCCTCTCTGATGAAGGGTCTAGGCCCGAAATGTCAGCTTTTGTGCTCCTGAGATGCTGCTTGGCCTGCTGTGTTCATCCAGCTTCACACTTTATTATCTTGGATTCTCCAGCATCTGCAGTTCCCATTATCTCTTGCCCAGTGTTCATTCTGATTTACTTGTCGAGTCTACCCAACAATGGGCTTGCTTGACATGGTTGGTATTTTTTATTTAACCTAGCTTTCTAATCAGCCTGTTGAAAGATGTTATTGCACACCTCTGGAGCAGGTGATCCTTGAACCCAGGCCTCCTTGCTCCAGGGATAGGGGCATTATCATTATGCCGCAAAAGGGATCTCCAATCAATAATGACCATCAATTTACACCTTGTTGCTGTATAGTGAGAATCCCACCGTATCAATTGTAGAAAGTATAAAGAAGATCTTAACTTCAAGATGGGCCTTTTTATACTTATCACCCAATTCTGTCATAAATCTTGCCATAGCCTGTGGAATTCAGACCCCTTTAAGATTGTACCCTAGGCTTCTTTTTTGCTGTTCCTGCTAAGATGGACAATTTCACATTTTCCCACATTAAATTTCAATTATCACATTCATTCACTCATTTAACCATGTACAGCCTCCTTACATCCTCTTCAAATCTTACTTTCCTACATAAGTTTGCATCAAATTTAGCTATCATACCTTCCAACCCTTCATTCAAGTTATTTATATAAACTGTAAACAGCTGAGGACCCAACACTGACTGACCAACTGGTACACCACTTGTTACATCTTGCCATCTGGAAAAGATTTGTTTATGTCTATTCTCTGCTTCCTGTTAGCCATTCAATCATCTATCCATGCAATATGCCATCCCACACGCTGTGTGATTTTATTTTCCATAATAACATTTGATGTGGCACCATATCAAATGCCTTCTGGAAAACTAGAGAATATCCCCTCTTTATTTACAGCATATTTGTTCACTAAAAATTACCTTCTCAAAGACTTCCAATAGACTGGCCAAACATTATTCTCAAAACCATGCTGAAACTATCTAGTTACTTTGAAATTATCAAAATGTCCTGCTGGAAGTTCTTTGATAATAGTCCATAGTACTTTCCCTGTGACAGATGTTAAACAAACTGTCCTGTAGTTTTCTGCTTTCAGTCCATCTCCCTTTTGGATAAAGGAGTTACATTTGATATTTTCTAATCTAATGGAACCATCCCCAAATCAAGAACGTTTTAGAAAAGTGAAATCAATGCATAAATCCTATTTTCCTGAACTCTAATCTCTTCTATGTTTTCTGATTCATAGCTGCTTCAAGGATATAACTTGTGTTCTTTATGTTGAGCATCTGTTTAGTTCATTAATTTCTTTATTTTCCATTATTAATTCTCCACTCTCACTTTCTTTTTACCAATGCTCACTTTGTTAACCATAACCTACAGTCCCGGGGGTTTGGAGGGTGGGGGGTGGTGCGGACTGTGTTCAGACCATCACCAAACAGCATCCAATCCAGACCCACTCCCCAATGCTCATAATCTCACATTTACCATGGTAAATCCACCTCGCCTGTAAATCCCTGGACTACAAACAATTTAGCATGGCCAATCCACCTAGCCTGCACATTTTTGGATTGTGGAAGGACTCTGCAGAAACGCACGCAGACATGAGGAGAATGTGCAAACCCGACACAGACAATTGTCCAAGGTTTTAATCAAACCTGAGCCCCTGGTGCTGCGAGGTAGCAGTGCTGTCCAATTATTTTCTTTAAAGATTTATAAAATCTCTTCATATCTGTTTTTATATTTCAAGCTATCTTTATTCTCTCACTTTCACTATTCCCACCTCATAATTTTTTTTGGTCATTCTTTGTTATTTTATATATTCAGTCCAATTTTCTGACTTTCTACTTATCCTTTCACAATTATACATTTTCTGCTATTATTTTGATATTAGCTTTCACCATTCTATTTAACCACAGATGGTAAGTCCCTCCCTCAGAATGTTTCTTAATTGTTGGGACATATCTATTATGATTACTCAAAAATTGCACTAAAGTATCTACCACTGCATCTGCATTAACCTATCCATTAATGTAATCTGTTAATTCTCTGAAGCCTCCTCTGCTTTCATTCCCTTAGAATGCCCCTTACTTGAATTTTAAGATGTAGTCTCAGACCCACTCTTCTCTCCCTCAAGTTAAATATAAAATTCAACTATATTTTGTTTGGTAAAAACCAAAAGAACTACAGATACTATAAACCAGAAACAAAAACAGAAATTGCTGGAAAGGCTCAGCAGGCCTGGCAGCATCTGTGAAGAGAAACCAGAGTTAACACATTAGGCCTGGTGACCCTTACTCAGTTCTGCTCTGAATTGTTAACTCTAATTTCTCTCCACTGATGCTGCCAGACCTGCTGAGTTTTTCTAGTAATCTCTGTATTTGTATATTATGGTTGTGTAACCTCAAGTCATCTTCAGTTTGAGATGATTAATTAATCCAATTTTGTTGGCTTTGTATCACTTACTTTCTGTTCTACTTGCTGTTCCAAAAATTGTCTGGAAAATAATCTATAAATTGCTCATAAGACAAAAGTAATGCAAGGTATAAATAACACAAAATATTTTATTACACTTTCAATGTTTCACTCACTCATGGGATGTGGGTTTCACTGGCTGGACCAACGTTTATTGCTCTTCCCTTGAGAAGCTGATGGTAACACCCACCACAGTCTATTTGGTTTAGGTACAAAGAATAAAGATAAATTTGCCACTGTTCTGCGAGACCGTAGGGCTTCTCTCTCATTAGAGAGAGATTTTTCTTGGTGGTTAAACCTGAGGGTCACCATGCCTCAGGCAAGGGGAGAGGCAGGGAAGGGAAATCCTTCATGGTAACCTCAGCCAGTCCAGGAATTGAACCCACATTGTTAGTGTTACCCTATATCACAAACCAGCCATTTGTCAAACACCCACAATGTTGCTTAGCAGCTTTAGGATTTTGATCCAACAAGACTGAAAAAACATTATCTATTTCCAAGTCACACTGACAGGTGGCTTAAAGGCGTTCCCATGCATCTGCCATTGTGTTCTAGATGGCAATGCTTGTAGATTTTGAAAGTTGTTGTCTGTACAGCTTTGGTTAATTTCTGAAACATATCTTGTAGGTGGTAGACACTGCTGTTACTGAATTATGGTGGTGGGGGAAGTAAATATCTGTGTATGTGATAGTAATCATGTGGTGTCTTTCCTGGACTATGTTAAGCTTCTTAAATACTGTTAGATCTCCACTCATCCAGAGGAGTCGAAGTAGACCAACACAATCCTGACTTATGAAGGGTCTCTGATGAAGGGTCTAGGCCCGAAACGTCAGCTTTTGTGCTCCTGAGATGCTGCTTGGCCTGCTGTGCTCATCCAGCCTCACATTTTATTATCTTGGATTCTCTAGCATCTGCAGTTCCTATTATCTCCAATCCTGACTTATGGTTTGGAGATGGTGGACAGGACAATGGATGTCAGAAAATGAGGTATGTGCCACAGGATTCCTAGCTGCTGTCTTGCTGTTATGGCCACAGCGTTTACAAGGCAATTCAAGTTCAGTTTCTGGTTAATGGTAACCCCCAAGGCATTGATAATGAGGTATTCAGCAATGATAATGCCAGTGAATACCAGGAAGTGCTGATTAGTTTCTGTCTTACTGGAGCTGGTTATCACTTGGCAATTGTGTGACAAAAATGTTACTTTTCACTTATCAGACCAAGTCTAGATATTACCCGGGTCTTTTTGCATTTGGATAGGGACTAATTCAGTATCTGAAGAGTCATGAATGGTGCTGAATGTTGTGCAATCATTGGCGAACATCTTCACATCTGATCATATGATGACTTGGTGTTGATGAAACAGCTGAAGATAGTTGGGCTTAGGACGACTAGTTCCCTGAGGAACTCCTGCGGAGATGTCCTGGAGCTGAGAAAGCTGACCTCAACCATCTACCTATGTGCTACGTATGATTCTAAGCAATGTAGGGTTGTCCCCCAATTCTCATTCATTCCTGTTTTTCACGATCAGTCGAATGAGGCCTTTATATCAAGGGCTATCACTCTCACTTCACCTCTGGAATTCTGCTCTTTTGTCCCATGTTTGAACCAAGGCTGTAATGAGGTCAGGAGCTGAGTGGCCCTGGTGGAACCCAAATTGGGCGTAACTGAGCAGGTTATTGCTGAGTAGGTGCTGCTTGATAGTTCTGTTGCTGACTGACGGGACAGTAACTGGCCGGGTTGGATTTGTCCTGCTTGTTGTGTACAGGACATAGCTGGGTAATTTTCCACATTGTCACGTAGATGCCAGGACTTTGTACTAGTAAGAGGCTGGCACAGTTTAAAAACAGTATGCAATGCATGCGCAGGGATGGATAAAAAATAAAAGCTGCTCGTGCATGAGAACAGTACAAGGTAGTTGTGTCAATGATAATTCATGCGTTTATTTTTGTTTTTTGTAAAAGGGGGATATTTGGATTAGAAATACAGCACTACACCAATGCGCCTCCTGGCTTGCCATATTCATGTGACTGCTACCATGAAGTATTCACTACAGGCATCCATCTTACAGTCAGTTGAATAAAGATATAACATAAGCTGGACTGTTGTCCTGTGAGCTCATGATATCCTATATATTATTTTCTGTAACAATAATGTAACCATTGAAAGTGAATATTAGTTTGCTTCAGAATGAGGAAGAAGACAATTAATGGACCTTGAAAAGGCCCAATATTTACAACAGAAATAGAATATTTCAGTTATTTTCCTGCATAGCTCAGTGAATATCACAGTCATAGTTATAGCCTACAAGTATGTGTTTGAAAACCAGATACGCATGTATATGGAATTATTTATGTATTATGGTAATAGGTAAAAGTAAGTTTAACAATAGTTTCCATTTTTATAAGTTGCAAATTATTTCAAAGAACATTTGAGCCAAGAAATGTTATAAAATGTATGAATGTTACAAAATCTACCATCAAGACAAGGATTTGTCTTCGTGCCAAATGCAATATATCAGGCATACATGTTATTTGGTAAATGTATTTTTGAAGCAAGCCCAACTCATGAGCAATTTAAGAAGGCTATCTATTGGGCTGAAAGTTTTTGCTTTGTTTCATGTAAATAAGCGTGTTCTGAAGAACTTCCTAGAACCTGCTGAAAAGTATATTGTAATTCGATACTTTGTCAGTTACTACAGCACCTGGATTATCTCTCATTACATGAATTCTCTCCCTTCCATGGATTTGGCTGCTGACAGAGAAATGAAACAATTTTAGATTGCTAACAGGCCCAACTTCAGGATTTATTTGAAAAAAGAAAACATATTTTACCCAATAGGAGGATGAGGGGGAGGTACAGCATTTTTTTTTGTATGGATTTTGATCAATTGTTTCGAAGCCCCATTAGAAATTTACATCCTAATAATTACAGTGCATCAGAGAAAATGTGTCTACATTAACAAGCCAATGTTTCAATAGCACTTACTGAATTTATCCAGAGTGATTATTAGTACACATCAGAATTCTATGCCGTAAAAAGCAAGGATAATTAAAAAAAAACACTGATCAACCCTCAATTTATAATTCAGTACACAGTAATAGATCTTAATGCCATATTGTTTGAGAAAGTGACTTGAACAGCTGTCAGCAATAGATGAGCAAAGACATGCAGGAAGTAAATCAGGAGAATTTAATACAGAGGATCCTATGCTACAGAGATGAATGCCAGTGTAAAGGATATTTTCTAATGTGCAATATGCGGAAAAGCTAAATATAATATCGACTGAGAACCCTTCATATATCAAGGTCTAAAAATAAAAGATGCATAATTTAAGAATCGTCCATTATATACAATTAAATTTGAAGTAATTACATGTTTTAGGCAATACTCTGGAAAGACTGAAAAGTTTACTACTGATGTCTGAGTTTAAAATTTCTATAGTTAAATGGTAGCAGTGATTTCCTAGCTGCAAATGCATCTGCAATCGATATAATGAAATAATTTTGAGCAGAGAGTGGCTCTGCAGGCAGTTAAAAAAATAGAATTTTAAAACATTGATCCTTACTACTTTGAAATAATAAGCCAGATTTTAATTTGTTATGTAGAAACTCTGAAGTGAGATAATTTTCAGGCCCTGCCAAGGTTTCAGAAACTCAACACTAAAAACTGAACAGGTACCTGCTAAGTAGACTCCTAAGCAATGCATCTTGGTGAATTCCTGACTGAACTGGTCGCCTTCCTTTTCTTTGCTTGACATGGAACTGCTTCAACAGTAGCAAATGTCTCCATGACTAATGGCAATGGATTTCCTTCCTCACAACTGGGTAATGACTTCATGCCAACCTCAGAATATAAAGTTGCTTGTCATCAGGCAGGCTCAGATATCACATTTTGGCTTAAAGATAGCATTTGCAGTCTGTCTTTTTTACTTTTTGGCTGCTTTTTAGCTATAGCTTTAGTACAGACCAACAGTCAGGAAGCTTCTGGTTTAGTGGTTTAGCGTAGAGGGAGGGATATGAAGCTGTGCCTCAAGAAAATCAGTGAAAAGTATTTGTGAAAGTCCTCCATGAGGTGGGCACGTTGCCGTATGCTTCAATACCAGAAGTGCAGCATCTGCCAGCAGTTTACATAGAAAGCACACTAAAAATACTTGAAGAGAATAACAATGTGTGCAAGTCACAGCGGAGGAGTTTAGTGCAGGCAAGGTGGACTCCAGTCAGTTGGGGATAGCACCACAGCCCAGAGCTGGGCCAGTTCTAATTAGAGCTTGGCCATGGTCAGTCAGGAGGTTAAAATCTAATGTTCTTCCAGGGATCTAGGCTTCTGACCAGGGAGTCAACTATGGCCTGTCCTGGAAGCGAAGTAAAAGCACTCTGGCTATTACATCTCGACCACTTGGGCTACTGTCCCTAAATCAGTCCCAGGGATGAGCCATTGTCAGTCAGAGATTGGTGGGTCATCATAATCTGGGGACTTTTCATGGGTCAGTTCATGCCACTGTTGAGGCTGTGACTCACTTAGATCTGATACATAGCCCCAGACTGGGTCTCTGAGGAAATGGCCACAGTAATGGAAGCAGTTGCAGAGTGTATGACAGGATCTGATAGTGTATTGCAGAGGATGGCATGATCTCAGAGTGGGCAGAGGGTGGTGTTGAAAGCACATTATGGTCACTTTGGCCTGAATATTGGGAGGACGCAGAACCAGCAAGAGCCATGAGGTCCAGAGGTAAAGTGAGCATATTAATATAAAAGTGCTCAACAGAGCATGTGGGCAAAGTCATTAGAGCCACAGGGAGGGCACCCATCATGAGAATGTTCCTTAAGAGAGATTATCCATCACGATCACTTCAGTGCTTCACATCACGATGAGGTTACACTGCTCCCTTGCTACACTGGAGTATCTTATCTGATAGTACTTCGGCTGCAATGGGCTGCAACAGGCTGCAACTTGTACATCTACTCATTACAGAACATTGTGCAAAGGGTAATAATGAACATATGAGCTGGCCATTAGCCATCTCACAGATTTAAATTTTACAACATACCCTTCTATTGGACAGACGCAGGACAAATTTTTTCCTTCAAAAATGTGTGGAATCATGGCACATACAATCATCTTAAAGTGAGTGTAAGAGGTGATGAGATGGACATCCCAGGCTATGGTTCCTGTCCTGCAAGATATATTTAGCCTCAATGTTATCAAAGTCCAACTGTAATGACTTCATTGCAATCTCCATCTTAAATGTGCATTCTTTCCTGTCGGTTTAGGTTGCCTTCAGTCACTCATATTGTTGCTTCCGGGAGAATATTCAATGCTTGGCAATTGCAACATATCACAAGATTTTGATCATTGAAAGTTCCACATTGTTCAGATTTTGGAACTCATTCCATCCTTCAAGTATGATCTACCACACATAGAAATGGTGTCCTATGTCCCCATCTCATCTTGCCCTTGTTGCTGAGCACCCATGATTAAGACAATGGAGTGCCAGTCTAAACACATATCTGGCAGTCACTGAATGTGACAATACCATGACTTAAAAAGGTGTATTTTGCCCTTTTTTGTATGAAGAAAGGCTGAGACAGAGGTACTGAGTGGCTTGCTCATAGCCCATAAAATAAAAAGCTTGTGAGGCCTTGAATTTTTTTTTAATGTTGGAACAAAAGAAGTAATCTGAATGGGTGGGGTGAAGGTCCCACTGAACCAGGAATTTGTTTCAGTTTTAACCTTCAGTAGCAGTTGCTGGGTCTTGAAACTGGATGTGGAATCTCTTCTTCCTCTCTCTGTTGCAGCTAAAAGCGAGGGTTCTCTTCCTGCTGCATAGCAGACGATTTACTTTACTGAATTTGCCTTTTCCAAACTCAAGGTTTATGCGATGATACTATATTGGAACAGTCAATTAGTAGTTGCAACTATATGTTTTGTTAAACATTTAGATAAAGTTACAATTAAGCCTATTCTTTTTTTTTATTTTGTCTGTATTTTGATTATAGCGTATGAACGAAGTGTGCTTTGTTTTAAGCGTAGTAGTTTGACCAATTGAATGGCATACCAAACACAACTCAGTACACTTACCTTTAAAATAAGAAAATGTTTGGGTCTTAACTCTCTTCTTACTACATTTTGAGGAGTTTGGTCTGGTCCATAATACTGAGTGTTATTCTTGGTCTGGCTCTCCAAGGCATCTGCCACTCTTTAAATGGAGACAGCTGCGCGCTTGCATTTTGCCACCTCCACAGAAGTGAGAATTCAAAAGGACTCCACCATGTTTCATTGTAGCCTCTGTCATACCTGCCTCATGCTCCTGTGCCTACCTTTGCAGGCTGTCCCTAATGATCAAATACAGGGGCACATCTTCTGTATGGGAGCCAGCAGATGCCTGGTCTCTGGCAACCCTTCAGGTGTCACAGACCCCCTGTGTTTCTTCCTGCACCAGCTGCAGACCTGAACCAGTGTTTGTCACCATGGTGGTGGAAGGTTATGGTGCTCACTTTATAGTCCATCTTCTGAGGGTTCACACTCATCCTCTCAGAGGTTATGCTATTGAGGAAGGGGCTAAACTGTGGTCTTTTCCTGGATGAAGGTGCCGGGGTGCAGCTCATGCCCGAGAGAGAATTAGTTGATGAAGTTGGAAAGAAGGTCATGCAAAGCGTTAGCACAGGTGCTCTGAGGACAGCAGAGAACTATATTTCCCATTGTGTTGCTAGCCATTGCTGCCTCCCCACCACCATAGCAATGGTTCTGGTCTTCCTCAGCCAGTCCAAAAGCATCTTTCCTCTTTGCAGGCCAGTGGAGTGGTGCTTGATGCCTGCTTGACTTGGCAATTTCAACCTGGTTGTGGAACAGATTTTCTTGAAATGGGGGAAAGAGATTTAGTGAAATTAAAGAATTAGTGTGATGGAAAAGAATGCAGCAAGAGTTTGGGATTGTGCATAACAACACAAAGTGCTGAGGAATGTCCAGTTAGTGAGTAGTTTGAAAGGATGAAGTGGATACTAGCCCATGAGTGAACATGATGCAAGTGATGCTGAAAGTTGTTGTCTGTCACTCTTCAGGAAATGCTTGTGCAGTGACAGAGTGAGACCGAGTGATGGTCCTGTGGTAGAACAATGATGCCATTTGCCCTTGCAGAATGCAAAATATTATTACCTAGAAACATTGAAGATAAGAGTAGGAGTAAATTCCCCTTGAACCTGTCCTGCCATTTAATATGATCATGGCTGATCATTGAGTTTTAAAACTTAACCTGCCCTCCTCCCATGTTCCTTGATCCCTTCAGCCACAAGAACCATAACTGCCTCCTTAAAAACTGATGATGATTTGGCCTCAACCATTTATTGTGATAGTGGATTCCACAGGCTCACCACTCTGTAGGTGAAGAGATTTCTCCTCATCTCAGTCCTAAAAGTTTTACCTTTGATCCTTAAACTATGATTCTTAGTTCTAAACTCCTTCATAATTGTGAACATCCTTCCTTTTGAGTCCTGTTAGAATTTTATAGGTTTCTCTGAGATCCCCCTTCATTCTTTTAAACTACAGTGAGCGCAATTCTAACTGATTCAATCCCTAGAATACATCAGCCCTGCCATCCCGGGAATCAGTTTGGTAAACCTTCGCTGCACTCCCTTTACAGCAAGAATGTCTTTCATCAGATGAGGTGGCCAAAACTGCATATAATATACCAGAGATAGTAGGAATTGCTGATGCTGGAGAATCTGAGATAACACGGTGTGAGGCTGGATGAACACAGCAGGCCAAGCAGCATCAGAGGAGCAAGAAAGTTTGATGCTTTGGGTCGAGATCCTTCTTCAGAAAAAAAAGGGTCTCGACCCTAAATGTCAAACTTTCCTAATCCTCTGATGCTACTTGGCCTGCTGTTTTCATCCAGCTTCGCACCGTGTTATCTGATAACATACCATGTGTGGTTTCACCAATGCCTGTATAATTGCAGCAAGACATCCTTGATCCTGTACTTGAATCCTCTCTCTATGAAGGCTAACATACGCCCAGCCTTCTTCACTGCCTGCTGCATCTGCACATTTACTTTCAGCGATTGGCGCATGAGGATGCCCAGATCTCATCGAACATTTGCCTCTTACAATTTAGATCTTTTCAAATAATGCTCACCCTTCCTATTTCTGCTACCAAAGTGGATAACCTCACACTTATCCATGTTAAACTGAATCTGCCGTGTATTTGTCCAGTCACTTAGCCTGCACAAATCACATTCAAACATCTCCGCATCCTCCTCACAGGTCAACTTTCCACCCATCTACATGTCATCTGTAAATTTGAAGATATTACATTTAGTTCTCTCATCTAAATCATTAACATATATTGTGAACACATTGTAATTATCCATGTTCACATGCAACAAGATCTGGACAATATCCAAGCTTGGGCTGACAAGTGGCAACATTCACACCACAGAAATGCCAGGCTATGACCATTGTCAATTAGAGACAATCTAACCACTGCTCTTTGACATTCAATAGTGTTGCCATCACTGAATCCCCCATGATCAAAAGCCTGTTATTTACCATTGACCAGAAACGCAACTGGCTTGCCACATAAACACAAAGTGGCTACAACAGCGCGAGCCAGAGTGCTGTTGGGAAGGTAAGGTCATTTTTTTTTGGGTATAAAAACTCACCTCGTGCAGCAGCGCGAGCCAGGGTGCCAACAGGAAGGTAAGTGAGATAATATATTTGGGCAGTTGCTTTAACCGAAACACCACTTAGGTAGTGTCTCCCACCCATCCTCCTTCTCTAACCAAATAAAAAGGATCCGAGTGCTGATTTAGTAAGTTTTTTTTTCAATAGTCTGTGTGTGAATTTAGAACAGAGGGATGGGTGCCAGGGCAGTTGCATGCTCCTTCTGTAGAATGTGGGAGGTAAGGGTCACTACTAGTGACCCCACTGACTTCATCTGCAGTAAGTGCACCCAACTCCAGCTCCTCGGAAACCGTGTTAAGGAACTGGAGCTGGATGAACTTCGCATCATTCGGGAGGCAGAGGGGGTAATTGAGAGGAGTTACAGGGAGGTAGTCACATCTCAGGTACAGGAAAAAGGTAGATGGGTTACAGTCAGGGGACAGAAAGGGAACAGGCAGACAGTGCAGGGATCCCCTGTGGCCATTCCCGTCAACAAAAGGTATACTGTTTTGGATACTGTTGGTGGGGATGACTTAACAGGGGTAAGCCATGGAGTACAGGTCTCTGGCACAGAGTCTGTCCTTGTTGCTTAGAAGGGAAGGGGGAGAGGAGGAGAGCATTAGTCATTGAGGACTCCATAGTTAGGGGGACAGATAGGAGATTCTGTGGGAACGAGAGTGACTCCCCGTTGGTATTATGCCCCTCCCAGTGCCAGGGTGCTTGATGTCTCGGATCGTGTTTTCGGGATCCTTAAGTGGGGGGTGGTGGGGAGAAGTCCCAAGTCATGATCTATATAGGCACTAACAATATAGGTAGGAAAAGGGACGGGGATTTGAGGCAGAAATTCAGGGAGCTAGGCTGGAAGCTTGGAGCTAGAACAAACAGAGTTGTTATATCTGGTTTGGTACCCGTGCCATGTGCTAGTGAAGCAAGGAATAGGGAGAGAGAGCAGTTGAACACGTGCTTGCAGGGATGGTGTAGGAGGGAGGGTTTCAGATACCTGGATAATTGGGGGTCATTCTGGAGTAGGTGGGACTTGTACAAAAGGGGTGGTCTACACCTGAACCAGACGGCCACCAATATCTTGAGGTGGGGGGGGGGGGTGTTGGTAATTTGCTAGTGCTCATTGGGAGGGTTTAAACTAATTCAGCAGGGGGATGGAAACATGATTTGTAGCTCCAGTGTACAGGAGGTTGAGAGTAGTGAGGTCGTTAGTAAGGCTTCAAGATTGCAGGAGTGTATCGGCAGGCAGGAAGGTGGTTTGAAGTGTGGCTACTTCAACATCAGGAGCATCCTGGATAAGGTGGGTGAACTTGCAGCATGGGTTGGTACATGGAACTTCGATGTTGTGGCCATTTCGGAGACATGGATAGAGCAGGAACAGGAGTGGTTGTTGAAGGTTCCAGTGTTTAGATGTTTCAGTAAGATTAGGGAGGGTGGTAAAAGAGGGGGAGATGTGGAATCATTAGTCAAGGACAGTATTATGGTGGCAGAAAGGACGTTTGATGAGGACTCATCTACTGTGGTAGTATGGGCTGAGGTTAGAAACAGGGAAGGAGAGGTCACCCTGCTGGTAGTTTTCTATAGGCCTCTGAGAAGTTCCAGAGATGTAGAGGAAAGGATTGCAAAGATGATTCTGGATAGGAGTGACGGTAACAAGGTAGTTGTTATGGGGACTTTAATTTTCCAAATATTGACTGGAAACACTGTAGGTCGAGTGCGTTAGATGGGTTGGTTTTTGTCCAATGCGTGCAGGAGGGCTTCCTGACACAGTATGTGGATAGACCAACAAGAGATGAGGCCACTTTAGACTTGGTTCAGGGTAATGAGCCCGGCCAGGTGTTAGATTTGGAGGTAGGTGTGCACTTCGGTGATAGTGACCACAGTTCGGTTATGTTTACTTTAGCGATGGAAATGGATAGGTATATACTGCAGGGCAAACTTTGTAGCTGGGGGAAAGGTAATTATGAGGCAATTAGGCTAGATTTAGGATGCATAAGATAGAGAAGGAAACTGCAGGGTATGGGCACAAATGAAATATGGAGCTTGTTCAAGGAACAGCTACTGCATGCCCTTGATAAGCATGTCCCTGTCAGGCAGGGAGGAAGTGTTCAAGCAAGGGAACCGTGGTTTACTGAAGAAGTTGAAACTCTTGTCAAGGGGAAGAGGGATGCTTTTGTAAAGATGAGGCATGAAGGCTCAGTTAGGGCGCTTGAGAATTACAAGTTAGCCAGGAAGGACCTAAAGAGAGAGCTAAGAAGAGCCAAGAGGGGACATGAAAAGTCTTTGGCAGTTAGGATCAAGGAAAACCCTAAAGCTTTCTATAGGTATGTCAGGATCAAAAGGATGACCAGAGTAATGTTAGGGCCAGAGAAGGACAGTAGTGGGAAGTTGTGCATGCACTCTGAAGACATAGGAGAGGTGCTAAATGAATTTTTTTTGTCAGTATTCACACAGGAAAAAGACAATGTTGTCAAGGAGAATACTGAGATACAAGTTATTAGACTAGACGGGGTTGAGGTTCATAAGGAGGAGGTGTTAGCAATTATGGAAATTGTGAAAATAGATAAATCCCCTGGGCCTGATGGGATGTATTCTTGGATTCTCTGGGAAGCTAAGGAGGAGATTGCAGAGCCTTTGGATTTGATCTTTATGCTGTCATTATCTTCAGGCACAGTGCCAGAAGACTGGAGGATAGCAATTGTTGTTCCCTCGTTCAAGAAGGGGAGGAGGGATGATTCTGGTAATTATAGACCAGTGAGCCTTACTTCAGTTGTGGGTAAAGTGTTGGAAAGGATTATAAGAGAAAGGATTTATAATCATCTAGAAAGGAATGATTTGATTAGGGATAGTCAACATGGTTTTGCGAAGGGCAGGTCGTGCCTTGTAGACCTTATTGAGTTCTTTGAGAAGGTGACCAAACAGGTGGATGAGGGTAAAGCGGTTGATGTGGTGTATATGGATTTCAGTAAAGCATTTGATAATGTTCCCCAAGATAGGCTATTGCATAAAATACGGAGTCATGGTATTGAGGGTGATTTAGTGGTTTGGGTTAGAAATTGGCTAGTTAGAAGAAGACAGATGGTGGTGGTTGATTAGAAATGTTCATCCTGGGGTTCAGTTACTAGTGGTGTACAACACGGATCTGTTTTGGGGCCACTGCTGTTTGTCATTTTTATAAATGACCTGGATGAAGGCATAGAAGGATAGGTTAGTAAATTTGCGGATGACACTAAATTTGGTGGAGTTGTGGATAGTGTGGAAGGATGTTGCAGGTTACAGAAGAGCAGAGATAAGCTGCAGAGCTGGGCTGAGAGGTGGCAAATGGAGCTTAATGCAGAAAAGTGTGAGCTGATTCACTTTGGAAGGAGTAACAGGAATAGAGAGCTAATGGTAAGATTCTTGGAAGTGCGGATGATCAGGGAGACCTCGGTGTCCATGTGCATAGATCCCTGAAAATTGCCACCCAGGTTGATGGGGTTGTTAAGAAGGCGTACGGTGTGTTAGGTTTTATTGGTTTTTATTGGCCTCTCTGATGAAGGGTCTAGGCCCGAAACATCAGCTTTTGTGCTCCTGAGATGCTGCTGGGCCTGCTGTGTTCATCTAGCCTCACATTTTATTATCTTGGATTCTCCAGCATCTGCAGTTCCCATTATCACTCATAGGTTTTATTGGTAGAGGGATTGAATTTCGGAGCCATGAGACCATGTTGCAACTGTACAAAACTCTGGTGCGGCCGCACTTGAAGTATTGCGTACAGCTCTGGTCACCGCATTATAGGAAGGATGTGGAAGCATTGGAAAGGGTGCAGAGGAGATTTACCAGGATTTTGCCTGGTATGGAGGGAAGGTCTTATGAGGAAAGGCTGAGGGACTTGAGGCTGTTTTCATTAGAGAGAAGAAGGTTAAGAAGTGACCTAATAGAGACATACAAGATGATCAGAAGATTAGATAGGGTAAACAGCGAGAGTCTTTTTCCTCAGATGGAGATGGCCAGCATGAGGGGACATAGCTTTAAATTGAGGGGTGATAAATATAGGACAGAAGTCAGAGATATGTTCTTACATAGGGAGGGGGGAAAAAGAGGAGGGGGTGTAGCACTACTAATCAGAGAGAGTATCACAGCTACAGAAGCTTCCATTGTCGAGGAAGATCTGCCTACTGAGTCAGTATGGGTGGAAATTAGGAACAGCAAGGGAGTAGTCACCTCGTTAGGGGTTTACTACAGGCCCCCCAATAGCAGCAGGGAGATTGTAGAAAGCATAGGTCGACAGATTTTGGAAAAGTGTGGACGCAGTAGGGTTGTTGTAATGGGTGACTTTAACTTTCCTAATATTGATTGGAACCTCCTTCGAGCAGAAGATTTGAATGGAGCTGTTTTTGTAAGGTGTGTTCAGGAGGGTTTCCTAACGCAGTACGTTGACAGGCCGACGAGGGGAGAGGCCATTCTAGACTTGGTGCTCGGAAACGAGCCGGGGCAGGTATCAGATCTTGTGGTGGGAGAGCATTTTGGTGATAGTGACCATAACACTCTCTCATTCTACATAGCTATGGAGAAGGAGAGGATTAGGCAGAATGGGAGGATATTTAATTGGGGAAGAGGAAACTATGATGCGATTAGACACGAGTTAGGAAGCATGGACTGGGAGCAGTTGTTCCATGGTAAGGGAACTATAGACATGTGGAGATGGTTTAAGGAACAGTTGTTGGGAGTGATGAGTAAATATGTCCCTCTGAGACAGGCAAGAAGGGGTAAGATAAAGGAACCTTGGATGACGAGAGCGGTGGAGCTTCTAGTGAAAAGGAAGAAGGTAGCTTACATAAGGTGGAGGAAGCTAGGGTCAAGTTCAGCTAGAGAGGATTACATGCAGGCAAGGAAGGAGCTCAAAAATGGTCTGAGGAGAGCCAGGAGGGGGCACGAGAAAGGCTTGGCAGAAGGAATCCGGGAAAACACAAAGGCATTTTACACTTACGTGAGGAATAAGAGAATGGTCAAAGAAAGAGTAGGGCCGATCAGGGATAGCATAGGGAACTTGTGTGTGGAGCCTGAGGAGGTAGGGGAAGCCCTAAATGAGTTTTTTGCTTCTGTCTTTACGAAAGAATCGAACTGTGTAGTGAATGAAACCTTTGAAGAGCAGGTGTGCATGCTGGAATGGATAGAGATAGAGGAAGCTGATGTACTGAAAATTTTGTCAAACATTAAGATTGACAAGTCGCCAGGCCCGGATCAGATTTGTCCTCGGCTGCTTTGGGAAGCGAGAAATGCAATTGCTTCGCCACTTGCGAAGATCTTTGCATCCTCGCTCTCCACTGGAGTCGTACCTGAGGACTGGAGAGAGGCAAATGTAATTCCTCTCTTCAAGAAAGGAAATAGGGAAATCCCCGGCAATTATAGACCGGTAAGTCTCACGTCTGTCGTCTGCAAGGTGTTAGAAAGGATTCTGAGGGATAAGATTTATGACCATCTGGAAGAGCATGGCTTGATCAAATACAGTCAACACGGCTTTGTGAGGGGTAGGTCATGCCTTACAAACCTTATCGAGTTTTTTGAGGATGTGACTAGTAAGGTTGATGAGGGTCGAGCTGTGGATGTGGTGTATATGGACTTCAGTAAGGCATTTGATAAGGTTCCCCATGGAAGGCTCATTCAGAAGGTCAGGAGGAATGGGATACAGGGGAACTTAGCTGCTTGGATACAGAATTGGCTGGCCAACAGAAGACAGCGTGTGGTAGTAGAAGGAAAATATTCTGCCTGGAAGTCAGTGGTGAGTGGGGTTCCACAGGGCTCTGTCCTTGGGCCTCTACTGTTTGTAATTTTTATTAATGACTTGGACGAGGGAATTGAAGGATGGGTCAGCAAGTTTGCAGACGACACAAAGGTCGGAGGTGTCGTTGACAGTGTAGAGGGCTGTTGTAGGCTGCAGCGGGACATTGACAGGATGCAGAGATGGGCTGAGAGGTGGCAGATGGAGTTCAACCTGGATAAATGCGAGGTGATGCATTTTGGAAGGTCGAATTTGAAAGCTGAGTACAGGATTAAGGATAGGATTCTTGGCAGCGTGGAGGAACAGAGGGATCTTGGTGTGCAGATACATAGATCCCTTAAAATGGCCACCCAAGTGGACAGGGTTGTTAAGAAAGCATATGGTGTTTTGGCTTTCATTAACAGGGGGATTGAGTTTAAGAGTCGTGAGATCTTGTTGCAGCTCTATAAAACTTTGGTTAGACCGCACTTGGAATACTGCGTCCAGTTCTGGGCGCCCTATTATAGGAAAGATGTGGATGCTTTGGAGAGGGTTCAGAGGAGGTTTACCAGGATGCTGCCTGGACTGGAGGGCTTATCTTATGAAGAGAGGTTGACTGAGCTCGGTCTCTTTTCATTGGAGAAAAGGAGGAGGAGAGGGGACCTAATTGAGGTATACAAGATAATGAGAGGCATAGATAGAGTCGATAGCCAGAGACTATTTCCCAGGGCAGAAATGGCTAGCACGAGGGGTCATAGTTTTAAGCTGGTTGGTGGAAAGTATAGAGGGGATGTCAGAGGCAGGTTCTTTACGCAGAGAGTTGTGAGAGCATGGAATGCGTTGCCAGCAGCAGTTGTGGAAGCAAGGTCATTGGGGTCATTTAAGAGACTGCTGGACATGCATATGGTCACAGAAATTTGAGGGTGCATCCATGAGGATCAATGGTCGGCACAACATTGTGGGCTGAAGGGCCTGTTCTGTGCTGTACTGTTCTATGTTCTATGTTCTATGTACTCAGAGAGTAGTAAGGGCGTGGAATGACCTGCCTGCAACAGCAGTAGATTCACCAACTTTAAGGGCATTTAAATGGTAATTGGATAAACATATGGATAATAATGGAATAGTGTAAGTTAGATGGGCTTCAGTTTAGTTTCACAGGTCGGCGCAACATCGAGGATCGAAGGGCCTGTACTGCGCTGTAGTGTTCTACGTTCTAACAGAAGTTCACAGGCTAGGAATACTCCGACAAGTAACTCACCTGACTCCCCAAAGTCTGTCTATCATCTACAAGGCACAAGTCATGAGTGTGGTGAAATAGTTCCCATTTGCCTGAATGGATGCAGCTCCAACAACACTCAAGAAGCTTGACATTATCCAGGAGAAAGCAGCCCACTTGATTGGCATTACATCCACAAGCATCCACTCCCTTCACCAACAAAACTCAGTAGCAGCAGTGTGTACTACCTAAAAGATGGTCTTCAGAAATTCACCAAAGATCCTTAGACAACACCTTCCAAATCCACAACTACTTCCAATTAGAAGGACAAAGGCAGCAGATATATGGGAGCACCACCGCCTTCAAGTTCCCATCCAAGCCACTCACCATCCTGACTGAGAAACATATCACCTTCCTTCACTGTTGCTGGGTCAAAATCCTGGAATTCCCTCTCCAATGCCATTGTGCGACGATCATAGCAGGTGGTCTGCAGCGCTTCAAGAGATAGCTCACTACCACCTTCTCAAAAGGCAACTAGGGATTGGCAATAAATATTGGCCAGCTAACAATGCTCACATTCCACAAAAGAATAGAAAAAAAACTGGAGCCCCAGTACTAATCCCTGTCATACCCCTTTAGTCACAGCCTGCCATTCAGAAAAAGACTGATTTATTCCTCCTACTTGATTCCTTTCTGCAAAGCAATTTTCTCTCCAACTCAATATACTAGCCCCAATCCCATTTCTTTGATTTTGTACATTAAGCCCTTATGCGGTACATTGAGAAAGCCTCTGAAAGTCCAAATAAACCATATCCACTGGCAGCCCCTGATTAACTCTACTAGTTACATCCTTGCAGAATTCCAGTAGATTTGTCAAGCATGGTTTTATTTTTGGAAATTCATGCTGACTGAATCTGATTCTTCTACCACTGTTTACTAAGTACTCTGCTGTAAAATCCATGACAACAAACTCTCTGGCATCTTCACCAATGCCAATGCCAGACTCACTAGTCTATAATTGTTTCAGAGATGGCAGGAACTGCAGATGCTGGAGAATCTGAGATAACAAGGTGTAGAGCTGGATGAACACAGCAGGTCAAGCAGCATCAGAGGAGCAGGAAAGCTGACATTTTGGGCCTTCTTCATTTTCTGAAATGTATAATCCCCAGTTTTCTCTGTTCATCCCTTTTTAAATAGTGAGGTTATATTAGCTACCCTCCAATCTGTAGGAACTGCTCCAGAGTCCACTGAATCTTAGAATATGACAACCAATTTATCCATATTTCTAAGGAGGCTTCTTTAAGTGCTCTGGAATGTTGATTGTCAGGCACTGGAGATCAATGAGATTCAATCCCATCAATTTCTGCAACACCATTTTTCTATTAATACTGCTGCGCTTCCATTCCTCCCCCTCACTAAACCATGTTTTCTCCATCATTTTTAGTATTTATTTTGGCGTCCTTTGTGAAGGTAGAAATGAAGTAGGAATTTAGTTCACCAGCCATTTCTTTGTTGCCCATTACAAATTCATTCATCTCTGACTGTAAGGGACCTACATTAGTTTTCATCCATCTTTTACTCTTTATATATCATTAACCTTGTTGTTGCCCATCTCTTTTCAGTGAGTCCAAAGCATTGACATGTGCTGCAGTCACTGAACAGTTTGGTGGGCTGTTTTCCTGATGCATTCATCCAAGAAGACGATTGACCTCTTCTCAATGACCCCATTTAGCAGTGCCTGGAGGGCAGCCTCTGTGAACCTTGTGACCAGCTTGGTCAGAGTGGAGATTCCTGACCGGCAGAGTCTGAAATGAAGTCTAGCTGCCCTTTAAGTATTGTGCCAGAGGCTGATAACCTGGAAAGTGATGAGAACTCTGGTTCAAGTGACTCATGCAACATCTTGCTGGCATAGATAATGAGATGAGAAGCGCAAGATTATGTAAGATAGTTCACCAGGGCCATTGGCAGATATTTCATCATCGAACGTGTTTGAAGCATTCTCTGCCATAAAAATGGGAAAATTCCATTCCTAATCTCAGTAATGTTGCCCATGAAAACATCATTGATGCTTATAAAAACCCATCTGCTCTACTAATGCATTTTAAGAAAGACAATCTGTTGCCCTTGCCTGGTCTGGCCAATGTGTGATTCCAAATCCATAGCAATATTGTTGTCTCTTAACATTAATTGAAAGAAGCCACTCAGTTCAAAGACAATTAGGGATGGGCAATAAATATTTACCTTGCCAATGATGTCAGCAGTCCATCAAAAGACAAATAATCCTCTTAGCATCTGTCCTGTCCTATGAAACTCATTCGAAATCTGTTACGTTTAGTTACAAAATTGTGTGAAGTAATCATGAATTGGAAGGCAGGAAGCTAGAAATGGTTTATTAAAAATGATAAGGGTGCAAACTGTGTGGATCCTTTAAGAGGTAAAATGCTTTTCTAAGCCTAGAGATTTAAGCAGAACATGTGTCTAAGCAGCTGAAGGTGAGCAGCCAGCTGTGAAGTTGAAATGTATCAATTGGCTATGTGATAGGAAACCTTTAGCTTGTTTTACTGTTTAGGCAACAAGCTGGAATCAGCCAATTAATTTAAATCAAGCACTCAGCAATTGAAAGCCAATTGAATTTAAATCTGATGGTTTTGACAACCTTGGGCCAATGCTATTATAAGAAAATTGATATGTCATCAAAGGTATACAAGGAGAGGGTTTTTGAAAATCGGTCTAAAAGCAAACTGCCATCTGTAAAATAAGCATCTAGGTCTCACAAGAAATCGCTAAGCTCTCTAACAAAACACCATCTATCCATAAAAGGTACCATGGCACTTCTAGCTAAGAGTCCTCACAGAAACTTCAACGAGAAAACATCCCTGACAGCCAGATCAGTGGAAGAAAGGTTTTTATGATTTGAGAACAGCAGAAGAAAGGTGTGTAAACTTTGGACTAAGTTTTAATTTATTTTCTTATTACTTAGATTTATCTAAGTTGGGACTTGTGTTTATTGGAATAGCATACCCATAGCATTTAGTTCAGTTAGTGAATTGTTCAGTTTGCTGGTAATTCTGTTAACTTTTACACTGTTAAGGTTAAATAAATAAGTTGTTACTTGTTACATATAATGTGTATATCTGGAATTTTCTTTCATCTAACCTCCCCTTTTCTGTAACAATTTAACAGATTGGGCAAGGTGAGGCAAGCTTCTCTGGGTGTTTTCGGTTTAATTATTAGAAAGGCACCTCCACTCCCACTGTAACAGACTGGGGGCTTGTGTTTCAATTTTAATTATCAGAGGAGTTTGACCTCCCCTTCCTTGCATTTTTAATAAGATCACTTCACTTTCTTCTCAATTCCAATGTGTATAAGCCCAGTCTTTTCAATCTTTTCACCTACGCCAACAGATTCCTCCATGGAATCAGAATGCTGATCTGCCTCTGAACAGCTTCCATTACCAGTGTACTTGTCCTTAAGTAAGACTACCAAAAAGGTACACTTTTTTTTGTGTGTGTGCTGTCATCCATACACTGTACAGATCCAATGAGACATCCCTACTGTTTTTGACTCCTCCCCCTTGCAATAAAGGGCCATATTCCATTTACTGTAGCTGCGTGCCAAGTTTTTGTGATTTATGTGCAAGGACTTACCGATCCTTCTGTATAGCTCTATTTTATCATCTCTCTCCATTTAATATCCTGCTTTTCTATGCTGGTTGCCAAAGTGGATAATGCATCATTTTCTCACACTTTACCATCCAAATGTTTGCCCATTCATTTAAACTATCTATAGTCCTTTGCAGATTCTTTACATTCTCTTCAAAACTTGCTTATCTTTATATTTAATGAACTCTACATCACTATTGGTCTCTTCGTCCAAGTCATTAAAACAGATCGTAAATAGAGACCCCAGCAGTGATCCCTGTAGCACTATATTGGTATTTAGTTTGCTATCCTGAAAGTCATTAATTTATCCCTACTTTCTGCTCCTGTTAGTTAACCATTCCTCAATCCACACCAATATTTCACACCTAGTGCTATCGACTGTTGGCTCATTCAGTAACCTTTTAAATGACACATTATCCAATGTCCTTTGCAAATTTAAATACCCTACAATTGTTTCATTTCATCCACCCTGTTTATTATATACTCACACAGTTTTAATAAATCCACCAAACACATTTCCCTTTCACAAAACTATTTCAACTCTCCCTGATAATATCGTAATTTTCTAAATACCCTGCTACTATCTCTTTAATGCTGACTTCTTATAGTTTCCTGGTCACAAATGTTCAGCTAATTTCCTTATTGATTTCTACTTTCTGTTCGCCTTTTTTGAATAGTGTTCAATTTAGAGTCCACTCTACTAGGATGTCCCCAGAATCCATGAAATTTGGGATGATTACAAACAATGTATCTATACCCTCTGTAATTACTTCATTTCAGATACTAGGATGTGATCAGGTAGGGGAGTTAAATTAGTTATCTCATTAATGTTTCTGCGATAATCTTTCCAAATCTTCCTTCATATGAACACTCTATCCTTATTTAATTGAAAGCCATCTCCACGGCCCTAGGTATACAATTCACCCGAAACTGGTTCCAGCTGAGCTCAGGTACTAGATACCTCAACTATACATCTTCTTCTTTCCCCAGCACTAGACCAGGGGCCTTTATAAATCAAACACATTTCACCAACCACAAACATTAGACCATGCATTCAGCTCTGATCTTATGTACTCTGTACCAATTTGCACATGGTTCAGATAATAATTCAGTGATCAATATCTTTGTGATTTTATTTCCTAATTTGGCTCCTTGATGCTCATCATTCCCTTCGAAGAATATCTTCCTTAGTTCTAGCTATGTTATTGGTACCCACGTGAATGATAATGACTGGATCCTTCCCTCCCACTCCAAGTTCCCCTCCAGTCCAGAGGGAATATCCTCATGGGCAGAAAACACAGCCTTTCAGGCTCCCATTCTCAGCTGCAAAGAATACTGTCTATACCGTAACTATAATTTCCTCAGCCACAACTACAGTCCTTTTAACTGTAATTACTTGAAGAACCTCCTGCAACTCAGCACTATGATCAATTAACTCATCCTTTCTTCAAACCCTGCTCTTGTTCACACAAGAACAAGCCTTTGGAACAATTGTAAGAGTCACATTTCATTGCTACCCTCTGGATCCTCATACCTGCCTCACTCATACCCTCTTGTCCCTGACTATGGGGCAAATTCAAAGTACCTCGCCTTAGGGGCGGTGACTGCTTTCTTGAATGGAGTGTCCAATTAACTTACCCCTTTTCCAGGGGATCACAGTATCTGATGTTTGTACGTCAGTTCACTAACTCTGAGCTAAAGTTGCAGACACTCATGACAAAAATGGCTGCCGTGGATCACACAGGTGACCACTAGTTTCTAGCAACACAGTGATGAAGTAGGACGCTTCAGCTGCGGATCATCGCTCCATCCATTTCTTTTCTTCTCTCTCTTTTCCTTTTCTCTTTTTCTCTATTCTTTCTTCTCGGTCTCAGGCTCCCAGTGTCAGTGTGGGTTTGGATTCTCAACCTTGGACACCGGGCCTCAGGACGGACCCGGCGTGGCGGTCTCCCAGCCTGGCGTGGCGGTCTGTCAGTCTGGCATGGCCTAAGCCAGGACTTCTGCCTCAAGGTGATTCCAGAGTGGTCTCCCAGCCTCGAGCCTTGAGGTGAAGCACAGTGCAGTCTGGAGTCAAGGCCAAGTGCAGAATGGAGGCTGGGCACCAGCATGGCCTGGGTTGGAAGGGCTTATTTTTGTTCTATTTTTTAATTTATTCTTACAATCTGTAATGCTGGGCTTTTTGTTTCTTTATTTTTCGAATTTTGTTTTCTAAGAAGATCAGCATGCATTGGTTCCTGGGACTTTGATGTTGTGGCCATCTCGGAGACATGGATAGAGCAGGGACAGGAATGGTTGTTGAAGGTTCCAGGGTTTAGATGTTTCAGTAAGATCAGGGAAGGTGGTAAAAGAGGGTGAGGTTGGCATTATTCGTCAAGGACAGTATTACGGTGGCAGAAAGAATGTTTGAGGACTCATCTACTGAGGTAGTATGGGCTGAGGTTAGAAACAGGAAAGGAGAGAGCACCCTGCGGGGAGTTTTCTACAGGCCTCAGAAGTTCCAGAGATGTAGAGGAAAGGATTGCCAAGATGATTCTGGATAGGAGCAAAGGTAACAGGGTAGTTGTTATGGGGTTACAGAGGGGCAGGGATAAGCTGCAGAGCTGGGCTGAGAGGTGGCAAATGGGGCTTAATGCAGAAAAGTGAGGTTGTTCACTTTGGACGGAGTAACAGGAATACAGAGCTAATGTAAGATTCTTGGTAGTGCTGATGATCAGGGAGACCTAGGTGTCCATGTCCATAGATCCCTGAAAATTGCCACCCAGGTTGATGGGGTTGTTAAGAAGGTGTACGGTGTATTAGGTTTTATTGGTAGAGGGATTGAGTTTCGGAGCCATGAGGTCATGTTGCAGCCATACAAAACTCTGGTGTGGCCGCACTTGGAGTATTGTGTACAGTTCTGGTCGTCGCATTATGGGAAGGATGTGGAAGCATTGGAAAGGGTGCAGAGGAGATTTACCTGAATTTTGCCTGGTAAGGAGGGAAGGCCTTATGCTGAGGGACTTGAGGCTGTTTTCGTTAGAGAGAAGAAGGTTAAGAGGTGACCTAATAGAGACATACAAGATGATCAGAAGATTAGATAGGGTGGGCAGTGAGAGCCTTTTTCCTCAGATGGAGATGGCTAGCATGAGGGGACATAGCTTTAAATTGAGGGGTGATAGATATAGGACAAATGTCAAAGGTAGGCTCTTTACTCAGAGAGTAGTAAGGGCATGGAATGCCCTCCCTGCTGCAGCAGTAGACTCGCCAAGTTTGAGGGCATTTAAATAGTCATTGGATAAACATATGGATAATAATGGAATAGTGTAGGTTAGATGGACTTCAGTCTGGTTTTACAGGTTGGTGCAATATTGAGGGCCGAAGGGCCTGTACTGCGCTGTAGTGTTCTATGTTTCTATGTTCTATGTTCTAGCGCTGACACATCTGCACCTAGCTACCCTTGTACGTAATATAGCACCGCACATAGTCACTTGTAAACTTTTCATCGCACTCATTTCAATACATGTGAAAATAAAGCTAATTCAGTTCTACTCGCACATACACATGAGACACATTAGCTGTCCAGGAATTGTTGCTGTGTTTTTTTTTAATAAATTATGTTTGGAAACGTCACTGAATGATTATATATTGTTATATCAAGTCTTTTAGCTATTTAAGCCATAAGTTTAACACAATCCTTATGTTTCAACAGTATGTGTGTAAACTACTATCTACTGTGTTCGAAACTCTTTGACACTGATCAGCTGGCAGAAACAGGGATAGCAAAGATGAGAGTTTTATTAATCGTAAAAAGAAATGAAAATTTGGATTCAACAAGCTACTCCGAAATAATAATTGTTCCAGCCAACTTTTTCCTCCCTATTCTGGGCCCCAACTGTCCATTTTCTCTGATCTCTTTAACCATGAAGATCCTCTCATTTTGTTAATGTCACACGCAGATAGTAACCACAGACATTGTGAGCTGTCTCCATCCTTGTCACCTCTTCCCACCAGAAGTTTCTGTGAAATTCTCAGTTCCTTATTTACTTGGCATCAGGGGTGAGTTTGCAACTGAAAATTGAACACTCTTCCTAATTCTCATCTTCAATGGGAAAATTTGGACCCAGATGTCTCATTTTATCTAATCTCTCCAGTACCTTCCAAGCTTACCTTGCCATTCAGTGTATAGTTTGATTTCTTGTCTTGCCACCAAAAAATGTTACAACTCACATTTATCTACTTTAAATTGTGACTGCCACCTGCTTAGCTGTTCCGCTAACCTTGACAGTCTGTCTGAAGTATTTACACATGTTTCTTCACTGGTTGCTATGCTCCTGGTGTTACGTCAGCAAACAAATACCATGCTGTGTTCCTTGTATCCAAAGTCCATATCACAAACACAAAAGTGGACCCAGAACTGACCCTGGGTTAACCAACTTCTAAACAACTTTCCATTCCAGACAACACTCATACGTCATTTCCATCCATCAACAGACATTCTATGACATATTTCTTGAATTTGTTAAGAAGGGTCCTGACCCAAAATGCCAGCCCCTGATGCTGCCTGGCCTGCTGTGTTCCTCCAGCTCCACACTGTGTTATCTCCGACTCCAGCATCAGCAGCTCTTACTATCTCTCACTAACTCTTATTTCTTATATCTCTTATTTTGTCTCCTTGCCTTTCTTACGTAAAGTTGTATCCTTTGCCTAACATTACTAAAGCAGGTTATCTGGTCCTTCTATCATTATTATTTCTAGAATGTTGTAGTCCAAAACAACCATAGAATCATATAGTACAGAAAGGGTTTTTTGAGCCATCAAGTCGACACCTACAAAGACTCCTAAATCTACTCTAGTCCAAGCTTGTTACCCTACTCGTTACAGTAACACTGTGTTCATTGGCTGCTAAACACTTTGGGACATTCTGAGTTTGGGAAAGGTGATATATAAATTCAGATTTATTTATGCTGAGGGAGTAATTATTTACAGAATTGTAAACAGCAAACATCTGCGTATTTTTGTTCCAAAAGCATTGTAATTAGTGCATCATATAGGCAATAGGAAAAGTGGTAACAATTGGAGCATTCATGTTTAGGGCACATTGTTGGGGTCATGTAACAGATGGACATTATAGAAATGCAGTCTTTCCTGTTGAAGACTTAAAACCATATGATAATGTGGATCCCATCTATTGTCCTCTGTACCTGAGTCAACTAGTTAAGTTACAAAACTCTATGGCCTTGCCAAGCTATTGGCATTGATTCATGTCAAAATTAATAAAAATCCCTAGTTTATAAAACAAAATGTCCATGAGCAGGAACAGGCTGCACTTGGTTAATTTTGCAGAGGTCTCTATCTGATCCTGGAAGGAGCTTAAAGGAGAAAAAAAAATAAGTTACTCTGCAAATGCATTGGATTCAAGCTGCAGATCTTAAGCCAAAAGGTGACATGGGTCATCCGGACTTCCTAGCTGGAACACAGTATTCTAGAACATAACCCATAAGTTCTTTGTAAGGTCTATAAATTCATTCAGAGGGAATGGATGGCTGACATGAGAGGATCTCTGCTTAATGCTGGCAAAACAATTCTTTCCTACAGACAATCTTTTCACCACCAGGATGGTAAATAAAGCAATCCCATTAAGAAAACCAATGGGTCTATTTGTGTGACTGTTTAGGGTAAGATTGGTGGCCTCCTGAGACTCCCAGACACAGGAAGGAGAAATATGTTCAACAGTTCAACAAAATAGAAATAAAAGAGCGTGAAGGAAACATTCTCAAAGAAGTTGGAAACTCCGTTCCACAAAGGTCAGCTGGTAAGCAAGTACTCTGCTTTCATCAGGCCTGGTTTCAGTTTCACTGGAATGGCAATGACAAGGCGGCTTCTTCTGGCATAACGGAATGTCCCTACCTCTGAGCCAGCTGACCTGGGTTCAGGTCCTGCTTGTTCCAGAGATGACCAATAACATTGCTGATTGGGTTGTTTAGTTCTTTTTCCAGTGTCCAAATCATTGTGTTATTACAGCATAATTTGACTATGATTGCTCAGAAGGGGACAAGTGTTTTCCTATACCTGCTCCATTTTCCAGAAGAAATTCGTTTTGAAGCAAAATGGACTGTATCAGAGATAACAAGGTGTAGAGCTGGCTGAACACAGAAGGCCAAGCAGCATCATAGGAGCCTTCCTGCTTCTCTGATGGTGCTTGGCCTGCTGTGTTCATCCAGCTCTATACGTTGTTATCTCAAATTCTTCAGCATCTGCAGTTCCTATTATCTCTGGACTGTATCAGAAGCTGATGCATTTTTCCTCTGAAGCCGATTAATTAGATTGAGACTCAATACGCATACTCTTAGATTAAACATTTGAGTAAATCATCAGAATCCCTACTCTGTCCAGAATCTCTCTTGTGTTTTCATGGTTTTGCAGTCAGTACTCATCTTTATTATATCATTAGCACCTACTCTGAATCTATGCCCTGTCTTCTTTCCAAGTATTATCACTCTGAAGAAGGTTAATGGACTAGGAATGATAACTCTGATTTCTCTCCACAGCTGGTCCCAGACCCATTGAGTTTCTCCAGCAACTTTTTTTATGTTGCACGTCCCCAGCATCCACGGCTCTTTGTTTTATGAAGTAAAGTTTAACTTGTTTCCTAAGGCTACCTGTTATAGGGACTCAATCACCAAGAATTATTACTCCTATCTCAGTTTTTAAAAATATTTAGTTAGCAGGCATTTCAAGTTTATGCCCGTGGGCTGTTAAGACAATTTTACAATTCCTCTGAGTTTGCTGACATTCAACTTTTACAACTTTGATAACCTTAACTTTCTCAGTTCTGAAACCTTAAGTTCTGTCCAAACTCTACTGGCTCAGAAACTGCAATGACTAAAAACTCCTATGATGGTTGTTTCCCCTGAATTAACTTCATTTACCTATGAGAAGAAAATCATTCTATCTTCTGGAGTGAACCCTGGATTTGTCTGATCTAAAAGTTTGTACCTTTGATTCCGAAGACAAAACTAAACTGATTACCATAATGTGTTTATGTCATTATGTGTTACCTGTCATAAACTTAACAGTATAAATATTTTATCCATTAATTCTATGGGGGTTCTCTCAAGGACAGTATTGCCATCTCATGCTTTCCTGGAACTAATCCATTTGGGTTACTGTTCCAAATTGACTTTCAACCATTTAACATGAAACATTCATAAAATATAGGACTGGATTAGATGGGATATTTGTGAGGCCAAACAGTCTATTTCCAGCTGTAAAACTTTGTGAGCCATGTCTATCTGCTTCTATTTCAAAATCCAATATATAATGTGTATACCTTTCATTCACAGCTGTCTGGCCTGCTGACTTTTGCCCAGCACTTCAATACCTCATTTCAAATTTGATTCCACTTGATTGGCCAGCAGCTCTGAGAAGTAAGACGTCTTCTTCAGATGGTGTTTAATAGCTGCTGGTGAAGTTGGTAAAATGGGGGAGTGGGCTTGTGACCAGCTTTCACATCAGTGGCACGGGCTTATGCAAAAACCCGTTGCCTCTAACTCTTTCTAACAAAAGGAAGTAGAAATGCATCTTTCATGTGTTCGCCATTCTCCACAGGAAGGAGCAACAAAGACAGAAACGAATGATGGAAATGTGAGAATCAAAAGTGGAAGGCAGAAAAAGCAAGAGTGGAAATGGGGTCATTGGGCAAAATAAAACTGAGGTGACAGACAAGGTTAGTTTAATAAGTCTAAAGGCTTTCTATCTAATGTGCAGGCCATTCACAACTAGATGGATGAATTAGATATGCAAATAAATCTCAACTAGTTTGCAGGTATAGCAGCTAATAAGGAAGGCAAATGAAATTTTGCCATATATAGCTAAAGGAATAGGGTATAAAACTAGAGAAGTGTTGCTGTAACTGTACAGGGTGTTAGTGAGACCAACTTGGAGTATTGCAGCTTTTGATCCCCTTACTTGAAGAGGGATATAATTGTATTGGAGGTAGTTCAGAGGAGGCTCTCTGGATTAATTCCAGAAATAAAGGATTTGCCTTCTGAAGAGAGATTGAGTACTTTAGGCCTATGCCCTCTGGAGTTTAGAATGAGAGCAGATTGAAATGAGATGTACAAGATGCTAAAAGGATTGACAAAGTAGAGATGGAGGGGATGTTTCCTCTTGTGGGGCAATCTAGAACAAGATGTCATAGTTTTAGGGTAGGGGTAGCAGATTTAAAACAGAGGGAAAAAATTACTTCCCTCAAAGGGTCTTGAATCTGTGAAATTCACTGCACCATAATGCAGTAGTTGTTGGGACACTGAGTAAATTTAAGGAGGATGCAAGGAGACTTCAAGGTCCTTGGGACAAGTTAAGTAAGTGGACTAATGCTTGGCAGATATAATACAACATGACCAAATGTGAAGTTACACACTTCAGTGTGAAAAACAGAAAGGAAGATAATTATATAAGTGGTGATGTTGGGAAATGCGCATGTAGGTATCCTTGTACACCAGTCAGTGAAAGTAGATACAAAAACAGAAATAGCGAAAGCAACTTGGCAAGCCTGACAGCATCCATGGAGAGAAAGCAGAGTTAATATTTCCGGTCCAGTGACCCTTCAGACCACCATTAGTCTTGGTGAGACCATAATTAGAATATTGTGTACAATTTTGGAGTCCCTACCTAAGAAGAATATGCTCGCCAGAGAGACAGTGCAGCAAAGATTCAAGGAGAAGTTAGTTTGACTGGGCCTATAATCGCTAGTATTTAGAAGGATGAGTAGGGATCTGAGTGAAACTTACAAAATTCTACCAGGGCTGGACAGACTAGATACAGAGAGGATGTTTTTCTTGATTGGAGACTCCAGAACCAAAACTGAGATGTGCTTTTTCCTTGTAAAGTGCTCATCCACATAAGCAAGGTGTCTAACTGTTATTATCCTGTCTTTCCTCAGTGGTAAGTGCACTTTTCATCTTCAAACCAAGATAAAGTGACAACATCACTCTGTAATCAATTTCGGATGACATTCTGAAGGAGGGAGATGTCAGGATCCTGGAGGAGACATGTCACACTACTTTAATCACTTGACCATATCCCTAATGTTACAGACCAGACCAAACTTCCTGTAAACATATCAAGGAGATACACTTGCCTTTAATTAAAATAAAAGTTAGGGTCTAGGCTAAGTTGCTGTGTTCTGGATCTGGTTTGATTGGTCAAACTACTAGGCTTTAAGCAAACTCACACTTCATTCTTATGCCACTGTTAAAATACAAACAAAGAAAACAAATTAGCATAACTTTAACTCAACTTAAGCACATAACAAAATAATATATTAATTAACTATTACTCATCAAATGTTCCAATATAGCAGCATCCCAAAACACACATTCGGCAAGGTAAATTCAGCAAAACAGATTTCCTTTACTGTCTATCTCCTCCAGTCCAGGAAAAGGAACACTGACAGAATGAAAGATAACAAAGTGTGGAGCTGGATGAACACAGCAGGCCAAGCAGCATCTCAGGAGCACAAAAGCTGACGTTTCGGGCCTAGACCCTTCATCGGAGAGGGTTCTGGAATAAAGAGGGAGAGAGGGGGAGATGGACCGAAGATAGAGAGGTAAGAAGATAGGTGGAGAGGAGAGTATAGGTGGGGAGGTAGGGAGGGGAGAGGTCAGTCCAGGGAAGATGAACAGGTCAAGGAGGCAGGATGAGGTTAGTAGGTAGGAGATGGAGGTGCAGCTTGAGATGGGAGGAAGGGATGGGTGAGAGGAAGAACAGGTGAGGGAGGCAGAGACAGGCTGGGCTGGTTTTGGAATGCAGTGGGGGGAGGGGACGAACTGGGCTGGTTGTCGGATGTGGTGGGGGAAGGGGAGATTTTGAATTTTGAAGCTGGTGAAGTCCACATTGATACCATTGGGCTGCAGATTTCCCAGGCGGAATATGAGTTGCTGTTCCTGCAACCTTCGGGTGGCATCATTGTGACACTGCAGGAGGCCCATCATGGACATGTCATCTGAAGAATGGGAGGGGGTGTTAAAATGGTTCGTGACTGGGAGGTGCAGTTGTTTATTGCGAACCGAGCGGAGGTGTTCCGCAAAGCGGTCCCCAAGCCTCCACTTGGTTTCCCCAATGTAGAGGTAGACACACCGGGTACAATGGAGGCAGTACACCACATTGGCGGATGTGCAGGTGAACCTCTGCTTAATATGGAAAGTCATCTTGGGGCCTGGGATGGAGGTGAGGGAGGAGGTGTGGGGGCAAGTGTAGCACTTCCTGTGGTTGCAGGGGAAGGTGCCAGATGTGGTGGGGTTGGAGGGCAGTGTGAGCCAAACAAGGGAGTCACGGAGAGAGTGGTCTCTCCGGAAAGCAGACAGGGGTGGGATGGCAAAATGTCTTGGGTGGTGGGGTTGGATTGTAGATGGCGGAAGTGTCGGAGGATGATGCATTGTATCGGAGGTTGGTGGGGTGGTGTGTGAGAACGAGGGGGATCCTCTTTTGGCGGTTGTGGCACAGGCGAGGTGTGACGGATGTGTTGTGGGAAATGTGAGAGACGTGGTCAAGGGTGCTCTCAACCCCCTGCGTGGGGAAAGTTGCGGTCCTTGAAGAACTTGGACATCTGGGATGTGCGGGAGTGGAATGCCTCATCCTGGGAACAGATGCGGTGGAGGCGGAGGAATTGGGAATAGGGGATGGAATTTTTGCAGGAGGGTAGGTGGGAGGAGGTGTATTCTAGGTAGCTGCGGGAGTCGGTGGGCTTGAAATGGACATCAGTAACTAGCTGGTTGCCTGAGATGGAGACTGAGAGGTCCAGGATGGTGAGGGATGTGTTGGAGCCGGCCCAGGTGAACTTGAGGTTGGGGTGGAAGGTGTTGGTGAAGTGGATGAACTGTTCGAGCTCCTCTGGGGAGCAAGAGGCGGCGCCGATACAGTCATCAATGTAACGGAGGAAGAGGTGGGGTTTGGGGCCTGTGTAGGTGCAGAAGAGGGACTGTTCCACGTAACCTACAAAGAGGCAGGCATAGCTGGGGCCCATGCGGGTGCCCATGGCCACCTCCTTTGTCTGTAGGAAGTGAGAGGAATCAAAAGAGAAGTTGTTGAGGGTGAGGACGAGTTCGGCTAGGCGGATGAGGGTGTCGGTGGAGGGGGACTGGTCGGGCCTGCGGGACAGGAAGAAGCGGAGGGCCTTGAAGCCATCTGCATGAGGAATACACGTGTATAGGGACTGGACGTCCATGGTGAAAATGAGGCGTTGGGGGCCAGGGAATTGGAAGTTCTGGAGGAGGTGGAGGGTGTGGGTGGTGTCACAGACGTAGGTAGGGAGTTCCTGGACCAAAGGGGAGAAAATGGTGTCCAGACAGGTGGAGATGAGTTCGGTGAGCTGGAACAGGCTGAGACAATGGCTCAACCAGGGCAGGCAGGTTTGTGGATTTTGGGAAGGAGACAGAAACGGGCCATGTGGGGTTGGGGAACAATGAGGTTGAAGGCTGTGGGTGGGAGGTCCCCTGAGGTGATGAGGTCATGAATGGTGTTGGAGATGATGGTTTGGTGCTCGGGGGTGGGGTCATGATCAAGGGGGTGGTGGAGGAGGTGTCGGAGAGTTGGCATTTGGCCTCGGCGATGTAGAGGTCAGTGTGCCATACTACCACTGCGCCACCCTTGTCTGCGGGTTTGATGGTGAGGTTGGGGTTGGAACGGAGGGAGTGGATGGCTGCCTGTTCTCCGGGGGAGAGGTTGGAGTGGGTGAGAGGGGTGGAGAGGTTGAGGCGATTAATGTCTTGATGGCAGTTGACTGTATCGGCACCGCCTCTTGCTCCCCAGAGAAGCTCGAACAGTTCATCCACTTCACTAACACCTTCCACCCCAACCTCAAGTTCACCTGGGCCGTCTCCAACACATCCCTCACCATCCTGGACCTCTCAGTCTCCATCTCAGGCAACCAGCTAGTTACTGATGTCCATTTCAAGCCCACCGACTCCCGCAGCTACCTAGAATACACCTCCTCCCACCCACCCTCCTGCAAAAATTCCATCCCCTATTCCCAATTCCTCCGCCTCCACCGCATCTGTTCCCAGGATGAGGCATTCCACTCCCGCACATCCCAGATGTCCAAGTTCTTCAAGGACTGCAACTTTCCCCACGCAGGGGTCGAGAACGCCCTTGACCGTGTCTCCTGCATTTCCCACAACACATCCATCACACCTCGCCCCTGCCACAACCGCCCAAAGAGGATCCCCCTCGTTCTCACACACCACCCCACCAACCTCCGATACAACGCATCATCCTCCGACACTTCCGCCATCTACAATCCAACCCCACCACCCAAGACATTGTTCCATCCCCACCCTTGTCTGCCTTCTGGAGAGACCACTCTCTCCGTGACTCCCTTGTTTGGCTCACACTGCCCTCCAACCCCACCACATCTGGCACCTTCCCCTGCAACCACAGGAAGTGCTACACTTGTCCCCACACCTCCTCCCTCACCTCCATCCCAGGCCCCAAGATGACTTTCCATATTAAGCAGAGTTTCACCTGTACATCCACCAATGTGGTATACTGTATCCATTGTACCCGGTGTGGCTACCTCTACATTGGGGAAACCAAGTGGAGGCTTGGGGACTGCTTTGCAGAACACCTCCGCTCGATTCGCAATAAACAACTGTACCTCCCAGCCGCGAACCATTTTAACTCCCCCTCCCATTCTTCAGACGACATGTCCATGATGGGCCTCCTGCAAAGCCACAATGATGCCACCCGAAGGTTGCAGGAGCAGCAACTCATATTCCGCCTGGGAACTCTGCAGCCCAATGGTATCAATGTGGACTTCACCAGCTTCAAAATTCAAAATCTCCCCTTCCCCCACCACATCCCACAACCAGCCCAGCTCATCCCCTCCCCCAACTGCATTCCAAAACCAGCTCAGCCTGTCTCTGCCTCCCTAATCTGTTCTTCCTCTCACCCATCCCTTCCTCCCACCTCAAGCCGCACCTTCATTTCCTACCTACTAACCTCATCCCACCTCCTTGACCTGTCCGTCTTCCCTGGACTGACCTATCCCCTCCCTACCTCCCCACCCATACTCTCCTCTCCACCTATCATCTTTTCTCTCCATCTTCGGTCCACCTCCCCCTCTCTCCCTCTTTATTCCAGAACCTTCTCCCCATCCCCCTCTCTGATGAAGTGTCTAGGCCTGAAACGTCAGCTTTTGTGCTCCTGAGCTGCTGCTTGGCCTGCTGTGTTCATCCAGCTCCACACTTTGTTATCTTGGACTGTCCAGCATCTGCAGTTTCTATTATCACTGACAGAATGAATCTAGCAGCAAAGGGAGAGCTTAAGCTTTTGCAGCAACAGAGAAAGTGCTTTATCTCCCAGCTTCAACTTCAAAACTCAACTTCAACAACAGAAAGCAGAAACAGAAAGCATTACTTTGTCCTGGATGTTGCCATGTTTTTGAGTGTCAGTGGAGCTGCAATTATCCAGACAAGTTTAAAAAATTCTATTATACTTCCCAAGCTGTTTCCTGTAGATGCTGGAAAGACTTTAGGAGGTCAGGAGGTGAATTGTTTGGTGCAGAGTTCCCAGCTACTGACCTCAGCAGATTAAGACTTTTCAGCCCGTTGTGTTTGTCCTGGTTCTCTGAGCAATTTGTCTTGGGGTCAAACCTTTCATTTTATCCCACAATGCAATACATAGTTATCAACTGCGCTCTGCAATGCCTCAATCAATCAAGCCTTCAGCACATTTCCTGCCTAACTACTCACTTTGTCAAAACATTCTCTATTATTTTGCATTTTCTGCTTTTGCAGAACACTATAAAACTGTGCCCTCTGATCATTATTCATATGGGAAAAGTTTCTCCTTGCCTTCTCAATCCTGACCCTCTCATGATTTTGAAAACTTCTATCACATTTACCCTCAGCCTTCTCTTCGCCAAGGCAACACTTTCACCAATCTTTTATCATATCTGAAGGTTTGCATACTTGGAACCATTGAGTAAAACACTTCTGCATTCCAATGCATTCACATTCTTCCTAAAGCATAGTGCCCAGAATTGCAAATAATACTCCTGCTGAAAGTGAAATAGTGTCATACATATTCAACACAGCTGCCCTGATCTCGTACTAACCCACTTTTAATGATGTCTAGAATATTGTATGCTTTATTTCTCTATACCTGCCCTGCCACCTATATTTTCTTTCACCCTGTTCTCTTGGGAAACAGTTTGAAAACACATACCACAAATTAAAGAACAGCTTCTTCCATGCTGTTATCAAACTTATGAACAGACCTGTCATACATTGGAGATAATAAAATGTGAGGCTGGATGAACACAGCAGGCCAAGCAGCATCTCAGGAGCACAAAAGCTGATGTTTCGGGCCTAGACCCTTCATCAGAGAGGGGAATGGGGTGAGGGTTCTGGAATAAATAGAGAGAGAGGGGGAGGCGGACCAAAGATGGAGAGAAAAGAAGATAGGTGGAGAGAGTATAGCTGAAGAGGTAGGGAGGGGATAGGTCAGTCCAGGGAAGACGGACAGGTCAAGGAAGTGGGATGAGGTTAGTAGGTAGATGGGGGTACGGCTTGGGGTGGGAGGAAGGGATGGGTGAGAGGAACAGGTTAGGGAGGCAGAAACAGGTTGGACTGGTTTTGGGATGCAGTGGGTGGAGGGGAAGAGCTGGGCTGGTTGTGTGGTGCAGTGGGGGGAGGGGACGAATTGGGCTGGTTTAGGGATGCAGTAGGGGAAGGGGAGATTTTGAAACTGGTGAAGTCCACATTGATACCATTAGGCTGCAGGGTTCCCAGGCGGAATATGAGTTGCTGTTCCTGCAACCTTCGGGTGGCATCATTGTGGCACTGCAGGAGGCCCATGATGGACATGTCATCTAAAGAATGGGAGGGGGATTGGAAGTGGTTTGCGACTGGGAAGTGCAGTTGTTTGTTGCGAACTGAGCGGCGGTGATCTGCAAAGCGGTCCCCAAGCCTCCACTTGGTTTCCCCAATGTAGAGGAAGCCACACCGGGTACAGTGGATGCAGTATACCACATTGGCAGATGTGCAGGTGAACCTCTGCAGGTGACCTCCCAGTCGCAAACCACTTCCACTCCCCCTCCCATTCTTTAGATGATATGTCCATCATGGGCCTCCTGTAGTGCCACAATGATGCCACCCGAAGGTTGCAGGAACAGCAACTCATATTCCGCCTGGGAACCCTGCAGCCGAATAGTATCAATGTGGACTTCACCAGTTTCAAAATCTCCCCTTCCCCTACTGCATCCCTAAACCAGCCCAATTCGTCCCCTCCCCCCACTGCACCACACAACCAGCTCAGCTCTTCCCCTCTACCCACTGCATCCCAAAACCAGTCCAACCTGTCTCTGCCTCCCTAACCTGTTCTTCCTCTCACCCATCTCTTCCTCCCACCCCAAGCCGCACCCCCATCTACCTACTAACCTCACCCCACCTCCTTGACCTGTCCGTTCTCCCTGGACTGACCTATCCCCTCCCTACCTCCCCACCTATACTCTCTCCACCTATCTTCTTTTCTCTCCATCTTCGGTCCACCTCCCCCTCTCTCCCTATTTATTCCAGTTCCCTCTCCCCATCCCCCTCTCTGATGAAGGGTCTAGGCCCGAAACGTCAGCTTTTGTGCTCCTGAGATGCTGCTTGGCCTGCTGTGTTCATCCAGCCTCACATTTTATTATCTTGGATTCTCCAGCATCTGCAGTTCCCATTATCTCTGTCATACATTGGAGTTGATCTGTCTCAGCACTTTCTCTGTAGCTGTAATGCTATCTTATGCATTCTGTTCTATCACCCTGATATCCTTTGGTAAGTGTCACTTGTATGTGGTTAGCATCCAAATAACACTTTTCACTATTTCAGTAAGTGACAATAATAAATCAAATCAAAAATACACATATACACCAAATTTTGATGCTCGTGCACACTTTATAAAGTCTCACCATGTTCTTTGCACAAAAGTAATTCATGAAAGACTTGTCTGCATTGAATTTCATCTGACACCTATCTGCCCACCCTACCAATGCATCAATTTCTTTTTGAAATTTTATACCAACTTCCTTACAGTTTATACTTCTTCCAAACTTGTCTTGTCTATAAACTTTGAAATGATTCCCTACACACCAAGATCTAGACTATTTATGTATCAGGAGTAGCAAGAGTCCCAATACCAACCCCCGGGGAACTCCACTACAAACGTCCTACCAGCGCAAAAAGAACCTATGAATCATTACTCACTAATAGCTATCTCTCAGCCAATTTTGTACTGACGTTTCTACTGTTGTTTTATTCCATGACCGATAACTTTCGCACAAGTCTATTGTATGTCCCTTTATCAAATACCCTTTGAAAGCCCATGTGCCCCACATCAACAGACTTCATCTCATCAGCCTTCTCTATTACCTTTTCAAAATTCTCCAGGAAATTAGTTTGTCATGGCTTTCCCTTAACAAATCCATGCTATTTCAAACTATCCAATTTTTTTCCATAAGACTATTAACTTTATCGCAAATCATTGATTGTAAAGGTTTCCCTGTCCACCTCCCCCCACCATAGTTAAACCGACCAAACTGTAATTGTTCAGCATGTCCTTATAGCCTATTTTGAACAAGCATGTGATATTTTCAATTCTCCAGTCCTCCGCCACCATCACTGAATATAGGGAAGGTTGCAAGATTATTGTCGGAGCATCTGTAATTTCCACTCTACTTTCCTTCAGCATTGTTGGACACATTTTATCCTGTCCTAGTGGATTATCAACTTTTAAGTACCAACAGCTTACCCCATATCTCTTCTAATCAATTTTATCCCATTCTCATCACTAAGTTCCACCCCTCTATCGCCATGACCGAGGTGAAGATAGGTGAATTTAGCTCATTTAAGTTCTCAACTATGCCTCTTACCTTGACTAATCTGCTGTACTCCTCATTTCATTATCCTTCTACTATCTCTGTGCTCACAGGAGAGTTTGGGATTTCCCTTTAGTTAGTTTCCATACATTTTTCATAATCCACCTCTGCTTCACTTATTTGCTTATTTGCTTTACACCTTCCTTCTGAACCTGTCGTATCCAGCTTGTTTCTAACCACAGATAAAATGGGAACTGCAGATGCTGGAGAATCCAAGGTAACAAAGTGTGAAGCTGGATGAACACAGCAGGCCAAGCAGCATCTCAGGAGCACAAAAGCTGATGTTTCGGGCCTAGATCCTTCATCAGAGAGGATGGGTCTGGTGAAGGGTCTAGGCCCGAAATGTCAGCCTTTGTGTTCCTCAGACGCTGCTTGGCAAGCTGTGTTCATCAGCTTCACGCTTTGTTTCTAACCACATTTACTATTCGTCTTACTGTTTGATTTTGCTTGGTTAATGATAGTCAAATGAGGGAGGCAAATTCCCAAGATAGCACAGGAAAACCTCTTCACTAATATCAGTATAAATGTCTGGATGTGGCATGGGCAAAAGTAGCACTCCTTCCTTCTTGACTCACAATTTATTGCATTTCAGAAGCAAAAATCTGGTGAATTCAAATTGAACCATTTTTCAGACTCAAATGTAACTCTGCAATTTTACATTGTATGCTGTAAAATTTACCAGTTAGGTTCACGGTCAGGCAGTGTAAACAAGGTGTTGCTAGTTGTGAAATTAGCTGTTGCTAAAATGTTGATCTGAGATTATTCTCAGTATACTAACCTCTGGTCACCTGCAGAAGTGAAATAGTTTTGAAGAAAATTCAATGACTTTTTTTTGTATTCTCTGCAATGAACGAACAAATCCAAGAGTTCTAAAGCATTGCAATGACATTCTACTTTAAACAAAAGACAAGAGGCATGTAGCTTCTCATAAATTTATTTTGCAAACCCAAGTCTGATGTTAAAACCTTTAGGAAATCTACTCCCGAACAATGCATCTTGATAGTCACCATAGCTAACAAATTTTATATCATTCTATCACTCAATTCAAGGCATGAAATAAAATTGAGAAATTCTTGAAAAATATAGCAGACCAACCAGTAAAGAGGAAAAAAAAAACAGATGATTTGGCACCCGTGGTTTCCAATAGAATGAGGAAGGACTGAGATCACATCACTAATTGTAGATCAAAGACTGAACTCGGGAGTTTCCTAGTCTCTGTATTTCAGTATTATATTAGATGAGGTGGACATGGCAGGGGATTTAATCGAGACATACAAGATGATCAGAGGATTAGATAGGGTGAACAGTGAGAGTCTTTTTCCGAGGATGATGACTTCAGCTTGTACAAGGGGGCATAGCTACAAATTGATGGGTGATAGATTTAAGACAGATGTCAGAGGCAGATTCTTTACTCAGAGTGGTAAGGGCATGGAACGCCCTGCCTGTCAATGTAGTGAACTCTGCTACATTAAGGGCATTTAAACAGTCCTTGGATAAGCATATGGCTAATGATGGGATAGTGTAGGGGGAGGGGCTTAGATTAGTTCACAGGTCGGCGCAACATTGAGGGCCGAAGGGCCTGTTCTGCACTGTATTGTTCTATGTTCTATGTTCTATGATGCATTTATTGACCACACTATCTGCCTCACTGTTATTTATTGATAACAAATAATGCTGTACACATTGTAATTGAATTAACTTAAATCTTTCATATAATTCAAGGTATCCTGCAGTAGTACATGAGGGTGGCTTTGGGGACAATCATAGAATGGACCCTTTAGCTCAATCTGTTGTTTTTGTGGCAAAACATTCCAGAAAAGCTTATTTTGAAACACATCTCTAAATTCAAATATCCTGCCGTTAGCCTGGAAAAACTCAAAGTGTATATTTCTAATTGCCATCTTCGACCCTTGCACTTGCATAAATTAGCCATGGTCTCTGTTGCTGATCTAAGGACAAAGGCACTAATTAGGCAATTGACTAAAATTCGGCTATTTTAATGCCTGAAATGGGAAATACTCTCAGCGAATAAGGGAATATTAAGCATCCAATCTAATGCAGAATGCAGCCAGATGCTGCATCTCCATACTGCTCCCCACCCCACAAAAAAAATCGAAAATAGATCCTGAATTCAGACACCTCTCATTGCTGGATTCCTAACCAGTTAGACGCAAGACTCCAAATCAAGAGAGACGCTGTTTTTGTAACTGGTCAACTCAGTATTAAAGACTGTTTGCTTATCCTTTTTTATAAAATTGGCTGGTAACATCAGCTGTACTCCAAATAACATTCCATTGCTGCTGATGTGGCACCCTGGACAAAGTAGATGACTGGGGAAAATCTGGAAAGATCTGAGATTTCACACCAAAATGGATCCAAAATACCTTAACTGAAAAACAAATTTAATATAAAGGATCTCCTGGGCTTCAAACACCGCTTAGGTGCAGTGCAGAGAGGCAAAATGAGAAGAAATTACACTATTGTAATTCAGTCTGCCCAATGTTTCATCCAGTAAATTAGAGTAAAGGAACATTGGACTGGTTCCATTACGATGTGCTCCTGCTCACCATTCTTTCTTTCACCACTACTTTATAGCCAGGCAGTAAAAATAATGCAGTCTGAATGACAGGTGAAGCGAATATTCATAGCAAAGTCTGTTATAATCCCTGGACTATACAATAAATTCTGTAACTTCTAGTGCAATAAAAGTCATTTTCCTGTGAACATATCACAGGGGAAATGGTCCAATTTGACCCTGGTACAAATAGCTGATCTATTCGTTTCTGTTTGCCTGTGGTTTTTTTTAGTCTTGCTTTGCTGGGTAAATACAACATTTAAACAGCTAGTGAGCCAACTTTCAGTAATTCAAAAGGAAAATCCTCATAAGTACACTATTTTGTGGCCAGGTAGTTTTAAAGTAAGCACAGCTTTATGAGATGCAAGGTAAAGCTTTCAAATTTAGTAGCTGCAAATACTTCCAGTGTCTGCGTTTTCAGTTTGTAGGCAATAAATTGTGCAAGCAATTTAAAAATGGAATTGTGGAATTATTAAAGTGTTAAGGGTAATGGTAAATACAATGAGCAGCAAAGTTCAAAGTCAACTAAAAGCTCAGAATGCAAAGCTGAACAATATTATGTTCTTTCACCAAACATTTGGAGCCTTGTTGAGGTGACAGGCGCTTGTCAGCTGTCTGACAGGAGAGCAAATGAAAAAGCTGCCTGTTCTGGGGAAGGTCAGGGAGTTACAAGGCTATCATCAGGCAGAGTCCAGGCCAGTAAGAGCTGCCACCAAGCTTTTGTTAGTAAGATTCAGCCTTTAATGTCTTATGATGTTGTGTAGCTGTGACACTCCTAGCAAAATTGACACAAATTGCCCTTACAACTTTCTTCCGCCTTTCTGGTGTTGGTTTTCTTAAGGCCTGATATGTACCACTGCCAAGAAGAGGTTTCCTCCAATACCTTACTTACTGCACAACAACACCAGCTTGTCCTCAGTAGCAGAGCTGCCTAATCATTTCCATTCAAGCCTCTGGCTTCCTATGAAAAGTATTCTGATCTTGTCAGCTCTTTAAGCTAAGGCAGCATACTTTTGCACCCTCAAGGTAGGGTGAGCTCCCAATGGAGAAATTCCCATTAATTGGAGATTGCTCATGATATTATACCTGACTATACCACCAGAAAAGGGTCCCAGTTAATCAAGCAGGCAAAGATTCTGCTCCACCACATGTCTAGTGCCAGTCAGATAGCTGAGGACAATCCAGGCACCAACAATTATTTGGTGGCAGCTATACTGTGGGAGCGGGAGCACAGATATTTTACATATTTTGCATTTAAAAGCGCAACTGCCTTCAATTAAAAGCAATTTGTTTTGTATGATTTACAAACCATGACTTGTTGTATTTTTGAAGGGGAGAGAAAAGCTCTAACCCTGTTGAACTTCTTCGGAGAGATCTGATGCATTTATAAAGAGGACCATTTACTCATTTGGGATTTTTATGAATAAATATGAATGACATAAATGGATAAGGTCTGTAGAATCTCCTGTTTAAATCTTCAGCTCTTTAAACTTGTGTCAAGTTGACAGTCTACAGTTGAAAGCAGTCAGTACTTGCAACTTCAATAGATGCTTGTTGAAATCGATTTGAGGGTTATTATAAGTTTTGCTTAACACGACATGGCAGTCAAAGAGCTGTAAGTTCAGGGATTAGCTGTCTTTTATGAGGGAGTAAGCACTTGAATGGATTTAAATGCATTATATGGCTTTTTATAAATGAGGTTTTTTCAAAAATATAGTAAAATCTTTAACAGCTACCTGAAACGGGTCATAATTTCATATCAGAATGGCTTCTGAGTTCTGCTAAGTGTGGATAGTGGATAGATTAATGGAATGTGGGAGGTTATAAGATCAAAAGGTATTAGGTTGGGGTCATGTGTAAGGAGAAGTTGGCACTCTGTTGTAAAGGAGCCCCTTAATGATTGGGGGAAGTCATGGGTTAGCATGTAAGATATGAGTGGGCATAGGGGTGGGAAAAGGGGTATAGGTTGGCACAGAAGATCACTAGGGTGGGGAGGCTTAAGTAGAATATGCTGGCATTGTTGGTGCATTGGGAAATGTGTGGAGGCTCAAGTATATGAGGGATGTTGTTAGAAGACAATTGTTCATTTTCTGATTTTAGTGCAACTGAGTGCAATCTTTTTAACCAGCTCAGCTCAGTACTTGGGAGCCATTGAGGCTACCGCTGTATTGTTTCCAGTGGCAATGGGCCCACCTCTGGCCTTATGGCTCAGCTACTCATTGGCTTATTTATATAAGACAACAACAAGAAGTTACATTTTTATAGTGCCTTTAATGTTCTACTGTTCACAGAAGCAATTCAGAAACAAAATTTAATCCTGAGCATATAAGGGAAAATTATAACTGGTAGTCAAATGTTTGATCAAAGAGGAAGCTTTTAAAAACTATCTTAACGGAGGAAGGTGAGCTTACAAAGAGGAAATGTTTAACAATGGAATTTCAGTTCTCAAAACGTCGCTAACAGCATGGTCACGAGCAGTGCAGTAATGAAAATCAAGCATGCTCAAGAATCCAGAGTTGGAAAATTATCAGAGATAAAAGTGTGGAGATGAAGGAACATAGCAGGTCAGGCAGCATCAAAGGAGCAGGTACATTTATGTCATCTGAAGGGTCCCGACCCAAAAGGTCAACTTCCCTGTTCCTCTGATTCTGCCTGGCCTGCTGCGTTCCTCCACCTCCACACTGTGTTATCTCTGACTCCAGCATAGGTAGTTCTTACTATCTCTTGGAAACTTATTAGACAGTTATTCACATCAGTTAGGTAGATGGCAAGATCTTAGGCAGATTTGAGAACAAACAATATAACTTTAAAAATCCAGAATATTCCCTCATCAGGAGTTGATACAGATCAGGGAGGAGAGAAGTGAGGGACAAAAATGATTTGTGAATGTTCGGAATAGACAACAGATTTTGGATGAGGTCAGGTTTACGGAGAATGGAAGCTAGAGGGCCAGCCATGAGAGCAGTCAGAGATGGCAAAAATGAGGCTTCAGCAACAGATAAACTGAAGCCTTTTAGAGATGGGTGATATTACCAATAAAGTCAATTTGATAGTGTTAGTAATGGAGAGTTTAGTTTTATTATTTTGTTCAAATTCAGTAAACAAGTTTTGTTATCTTACGGTAAACGGCAAGTCGAATCTTCCAAAATCTATAGAACAAAACAAATCATCAATTGTTTGGCACACATGTCCTTCCCACCGTAATCCTCATGCGGTAACATAATACATAAAAATAATACTTCAGCATTGAGCTGATATCATTATCAGTTAATACTACAAAGGCTGGTTTCTATCTCTGCATTAGTCACAATCAAGCTCTCATTCTTAAGCATCAAACGAACAATATTGTTCTATTGTCTTTTCATTCATCATGAAATATCTTTCATATATGACAGCCATTGCTAGAGTTCTAACAAATATGCCTATTTTTATGCTTATAGCTTGAACTGCTGAGAATGAAGCTGGATGGGCTAGGGTTATTTTCCTTAGCACAGAGAAAGATGAAGGGGACCTTACTTAGGTGTATAAAGTAATTAAGGGCAGATAGGGTAGACAGGAAGAAACATTTCCAATAGTAGAGTGAACAATAACTGGGTAACATAGATTTAAACCAATGGGCAAGAGGTTTAGAGGAAATTTGAGGAAGAATATTTCACACAGACATCTGTGGATATGAGGAACTCATTGCCTGAAGGGGCATTAGAGGCAGGAGTCATCACATTTCAGATGCATTTAGATAAACAATTGAAGTAACAAACCATTCAAGTCAGTGGACTGAGAATTAGTAAATGGAATTAGAGTAGTGAGGTGATTAATGACCGATATGGACAGGACGGCCCAAACATTCATTCTGTGAAACACTATGATTGTATAACTTGACATTCTGTTACTGATTGTCCCAATGGCTCAATAGGTGAATGCGTTATGTGATGCAAACCAGCATAACACGTTTCAGTATCTGTGCAGTAAAGAGCTAATTAACCATAATTAACTTCAACATCCCAAGGCTACCCATGGAAAACCCTGCTTCAGTTCTGAGTCCTGATTCCAATCATCCATAGGCAGGTAATCAGTTGTGGGCATTAGGCAAGGTCGGGATCATGCTCAGCTGTCATATTTCCCATAGTCAAATAGTTTATTGAAATTGATTGCTGTGCTTAATACATGAACCATGGCTACTTGGACGAAGGTGTCTAGTTTCTAGTGGAATAATTGCCATCCTACCACATTTGCCCATTATAAAGCAGTTAATTATCAACAATGTTGTCAATCATGCACCTGCTTTCACAGCTGATGTTTCAGGCGTCTATTTTATTAATCCTCCACTTCAGCACAAGTTGAAGGACAATATCAGGAACAAGTGCCAAATATATTGATTAAAAGTTAACTGTGAGCCTCTGTACAGTATAGAAATCTACCACTACTTTAAACACAAACCAGTTCTTTTCAACCATACAAATGATTGTCAGAAATTACAGTTTCAACAGCATAATCTGGGTTCAGCAGCAGTACCAAATAAAAATATCCTTCATTTACAATTGTCATATTTTTCTTTGGACCATAAGGTGTAGGAGCAGAAGTAGACCATTCATCCCCTTGAGTCTGCTGTACCATTCAAGTGAGACCATGGTTAATCTGTAAATCCTCAAATCAATTTTCCTGTTTTTTTCCCCATTACCCTTTACTGCCTTACAGATTAAAAATTCATCCATCTCAGAATGCACATTAAGACCCAGCCCTGATAATGCTTTGTGGTAAAGAATTCCACTCATTCGCTACCCTGCCAGGAGCAATATTCCTCCTTATCTCTGTCTTCAAAGGGCAACCCAATACTCTGAGATTGTGCCCACTGATCCTAGACTCTCCCACGAACTGTCGATGTTTAACACATCAGGCCCCTAAGAATTGTTTATGTTTTAATATGGTAATTCTTTTAAAGTCTAATGAATTCAGACACAACCCAATTAATGACACATAAGCCAATCCTTCCATACCTGAACCTTTACTTCAATACATCCAGGACAGGTATATCTTTCCTTACATAAGGAGAATGAAAGTGTTCACTGTGTTCCAGTTGTGGCCTGAGTACTGTTTTCTTTACTTTTAGCATAACCTTTTTATTTTTATGCTCTATTCCCTTTGAAATCATGGCCAATATTTCACTTACTTTGCCTGTTACTTGCTGAAATTCGATGCTAGCTTTTATGACTATGCATGAGAGATCCAAAAACCCCTGTGTTGGAGCTCTCTGTGGTATTTCTCCATTTACATAATCTTAAACTCCTAAGCTTTTCCTGCTAATGTGCAAAACCTTTCATTTTGCCACATTATAATTCATCTCTGACATTTTTGCCCACTCACTGAATCATACTTGGGTGGCATGGTGGTTCAGTGGTTAGCATTGCTGCCTCACATCACCAGGGACCCAGGTTTGAGTTTAGCCTTGGGTGACTGTGGAATAACTCCACAGAGGCCAGTACCCTGTCACCAAGTCACCCTATACTTACACTTGGAGAGTCCTTGGTGCTGATCCAGCTCTCAGAGTGAACAGAACCTCTGAAACTCCTATTCTTAAGTGTCAGCCAGGGCTCCCTGATTGGATCAGATTAACAGCCCAGTAAGAAACTCATATTCTGTGACATCTGGAGACAATAAGGACTGCAGATGCTGGAAGCTAGAGTCTGTAGGTGTGAGGCTGGAAAAGTATGGCAAGTCAGACAGCATCCAAGGAGCAGGCAAGTCAATGTTTTGGGCAGAAACCCTTCATTGGGGCAGCGGAACCCAGAAATAAATGGGGGGGTGTAGTTTGGATTGGGGCAAGGTAGGAGAGATGGTAATATGTGAATGCAAGTAGGGGATTATTGTGATTGATCTGTGGAAGGGTGGAGCAGATAGCTGAGTAGGAAAATGGACAGGTTAGGTCAGGTCAGGAGGGGAAGAGCTGGACAAGGGATAAGGATGGGGGTGGAGGGATTTTGAAGCTGGTGAAATCAGTGTTAAGGCCATTGGGCTGTAAGCTTCCGAGGTAAAATATCAGGTGTTGTTCCTTCAGTTAATGTTTGGCCTCACTCTGACAGCAGGGGAGTTGGGAGGGGGAATTAAAATGGATAGCAACTGGAAAGTCGGATTGGTTGTTGCATGCAGAGTACAAATGAAGCGCGAACCAGTCTCTGAGACTGTGTTTTGTCACCCGTTATAGAGAAGACCACATTGGGAGTAACAAATCCAATAGATCAGCCTATATGAAGTGCAGGTAAATCTCTGCCAGGTTCTGGAATAACTGTTTTGGGTCTTGGACGGATGTGTGGGGGCAGGTGTGGCACCTCTTATGGTTGCATGGAAAGGTACTGGGGGTGGTAGACGAATTGGTGGGAAATGCAGAGCTGACGAGGGAGTCATGGAATGAATGGTCCCTGTGGAAAGCAGACAGGCCTGGAGTGGGAAATATCTTTTTGGTGGTGGGGTCGAATTGTAGGTAGTGGAAATGTTGGAGGATGAGGTGTTGGATTTGGAGGTTGGTGGGGTGATACATGAGGACTAAGGGGGCTGTATCCTTATTGCTGTTGGGGGGAGGGCAAAAGTGCAGGAAATAGAGGAAATGCAGTTGAGGGCATCCTTAACTATAGAAGTGGGGAAATTCTGGTCCCTAAAGTAGGAGGATATCTGAGATGTCCTGGAGGAGAACAATTCATCCTGGGAGCAGATGCAGTGGACAGGGAAGAATTAGGAGTATGGGATAACATTTTTACAGGAGGGGCTGAGAGGAAATGCAGTTGAGGCAGTTGTGCAAGTCAGTGGGTTTAAAATGAATGTCGGTAGTGAGTCAGTTTCCGGAGACAGAGGCAGGGAGGTCCAAGAAGGGGAGGGAGGTGTCAGAAACAGTCCAGAGGAATTTGAGGGTGCTGTGGAAGGTGTTTGCGAAATAGATGAACTGTTTGAGCTCCTCGTGGGAGGACGAGGCAGCACCAATACAATCATCAATATAGCCGCCTCCCAGCAACTTGTACAACTGTAACGTAATGTCCCAACTCCTATACTCAATGCCTCAACCAATGAAGGCCAGCATGATAAATGCTTTCTTCATCATCCTGTCTACCTGTGATGCCGCTTTCAATGAACTGTATACTTGTACTCCTAGGTCCCTCTGTTCCACTACACTCCTCAGGATCTCACAATTTACTGTATGATTCCTACCTTGGGTTGACTTTCCAAAATATAACACCTCACATTCATCTGTATTGAATTGCTTTTGCCAACCTTCAGCCCATTTCCCTATCTGACTAAGATCCCGTTGTAATTTTTAATAAACTTCTTCACTATCAACGATACCTCCTAATTTTGTATCATCCACAAACTTACGAATCAAGCCGTGTACATTCACATCCAGATCATTTACGTAAATAACAAATAGCAAAGGTCCCAGCACTGACCCCAGTGGCACACCACTTGTCACAGGTCTCCAGTCTGAGAAACAGCCTTCAACCATCTCCCTCTGCTTCCTACTGTTGAGCAATTTTGAATCCAAAAGCAGTATTCCCTTCGGCAAAGCATGTGGTGCTGTACCAATCCACCACATAAATCGATAACTTCTTCTTTCACTCTGGTGATCGTTTTTAATTTGATATCATTCACTAATCCCCACACTAGAGGAAATTATTTCTCTTGATTTACTCAAAGTAAACTTCTCTTAATTTTAAGACTTTACTAAATAATTTCTTGTCTTTACGTTAGTTGAAAAGTCCTGTTTTATCAAAACTATTCTCATAATTGTAATTTCCTGCTCTGTACAGTGGCAATGGGCCAGGTTTAATGTCTGGGAGTGGGTAGGGAGTTAAAACTGATGTTTTTGACAAGTCGCTAATGTTTGGATTTCACTGAAGTGTGTTAGGCTGTATACGAACAATTCCCCCCAGAAAGGGAAGCTTGTCCCTTACCATATGTTAATTATTCAAATGGCGCAATACTGACATAGATTTTTAAGTTTATCTTCGGATTCACTAGCTTCCTGTAACTTGGCTGTAAAAGCAAGGTAAATAAATATTGCATTTGAGGGAGCTGAGGCAATTCAGGGAAATGTGCCAATAAATACTTGGTGCTCCCAGCTAATCTCTTACCTGGTTTTGGGAAAGAGTTTGCTCAGTGCATGACCAGTCGGAGCAGAAGGCAGAATGCACTTGCTCAATTGCTGTTCCTTCAGTTGGCCACCCTATTCATGGAAGAAGACTTCACCATAATGTCCTAAGAGAGTGTACCCTCATTCTGGTGTTAAGATGTTCCAGTTGTTCTGGACCCCTATCAGTATATTACACAATCTCTGCTGCTGCTCAATGCCACGTTGAAAACATAATTCTTAATACACCTGATTTCATAAGATCCTCTTTCCTATTTATTTCTTATAGAACTGATGAGTATTGTTTTAAGATTAGATTCCCTACCGTGTGGAAACAGGCCCTTCGGCCCAACAAGTCCACACTGCCCTTGAAGCATCCCACCCAGACCCATCCCCCTATAACCCACACACCCCTGAATACTATGGGCAATTTAGCATGGCCGATCCACCTTACCTGCACATCTTTGGACTGTGGGAGGAAACCGGAGCACCCGGAGGAAACCCACGCAGACACGGGGAGAATGTGCAAACTCCACACAGACAGTCGCCTGAGGCTGGAATTGAACCCGGGTTCCTGGTACTGTGAGGCTGCAGTGCTAACCACTGAGCCACTTGCCTTCAGATTCAGTATGGAGTGTTCCACATGACAAACAGAAAAAAATCAGAGACTTGGTCTGAAAAACAGCCATTGAACAAGAGATAGTAAGAACTGCAGATGCTGGTTTTCGGAGATAACACCGTGTGGAGCTGGAGGAACATGCAGACCAGGCAGCATCAGAGGAGCAGGAGAGTTGACATTTCGGGTCAGGACCCATCTTCAGAAATGGGGGAGGGGGAAGGGAGTTGGGAAATAAATAGAGAGCGGAGCGGTGAGGCTGGGAAAGGTAGGTGGGATGAAGATGGGTGAGTGCAGGTAGGCAGTGGTGGGGATAGGTCAGTGGGGTGGAAGGAACAGATAGGTGGGAGAGAAGACGGACAGGTTGTATCAGGCCAAGGAGGCAGGGATGAGAGGGAGGGTTGGTTGTGGGATGAGTCCGAGGATGGGGAGATTTCAAAACAGGCGAAATCCATGTTTACGCCATTGGGTTGTAGGCTCCCGAGGCGAAATATGAGGTGCTTTACAAAACGGTCTCTGACTCTATGCCTGGTCTCACCGATGTAGAGGAGGCACATTGGGAGCAGCAGATGCAGTAGACCAAGTTGACAGATGTGCACATGAACCTCTGTCTGATGTGGGAGGTTTGTTTTGTGCCTCGAATGGAAATGAGGGAAGAGGTGTAGGAGCAGGTGTAGCACATACGCATAGGTGGAAGGTACCTTTTGAGTTACTACAAAGTTTTAAATTAAAAAAACATTTTTTAAACATCAGGGAATTTTCTGTCATGTAATAGAAGGAATGGCATGCAAAATTAGTTTTCAGGAGCAGAGAATTTGTGTAGCATAAATATAACTTAGTACATTGTTTAAAACTCAGCAGCACCTCATTCAAAATTAACATTTTCAACGTTTTCCTTTACAGGCCCAATATTACATAAATATTTAGGGTTCATATCAAATCATCAATTCTGTTCCTATTATACTTGTGGAGACTCGGACATTGCACACTGGGGTGACTGGGTATCACTGACAACAACTTCCAGATAATTCATAATTCACTGCACAGCTTTATGCAGAAATTAAGGAGACCACATTGCTGTCTATACAATTGTAAATTCCAGGCATTTTTGACAAGGATACAGCAAAAACATTTTCACTGATCGTAGCGTTCATTGTTTGGACTAGTGGACTTTTTCAAAATGGTCAATTGTCCTGAATCTCCCAGGAACATTCAGATAAAAATTGACCAACCTAGATGTTATGCTTCTCCCGACACTCTTCATTTTACCTTATCAGCAGATCTTTCTGTTTCCTTCTCCTTTGTGCTTACTTAGCTTCCTATTCAATTAATGATTCCTTGTGGTAACATTTCACATGCTTATCACTCTTTCAATTTATTACACTCTTCATAAAATTATAAACCTCTTCTATTAATTTACTACCTTCCTTAGTAAGCCAAAAAACTTTATACAGTTTTTCTTTCAAACCTGTGTGATTAGTTTAGTTTAAGATTCTTATTTCAAACTGGATATGCCACTCTCAGCCTTAGTATGGAATTTGATTTCATTATAATCACTTTTTCGCAGAGCGCCTTTTATGAAGAGATTGTTCATTAAACCTGCCTAGTTATACAATGCTACACACAATTCCTAAGTCCACCTTTGGCATTGTTTTGATGAAAAAAACAGGAGATTATGAAGGAGATAGTAGGAAGTTGTTTCTTTACTGTTGCAGATAATTACAATCATGCAAAGGAGGAATGAAGGGGGTCAGTGAGAATAGGGCTCAAATTGACTTACTGAGAAAAATGATCTAGCTTGTTGCACCCTGTAGACAACAGAAAGAGCAGTGTGCTGATTGTCAATGCACCATCAGGATGGAATTTGCACCATAACGTGCCATTTGTAACAGCAGGATAGGCAATAGGCTTTCAGACTCTTGCTTCTTCCCAGTCCCGTCTTGATTTTAATTAACATTGCTGGCAGCATAGATGAGAGACAAATGCAATCATGTATCAGGCAAAGCTTTTCAGTGTTGAAGCCTATTGTCAGTTGACATTTCAGGGGTATGAGTGAGCCTGAACAAACAAAGTGGTTCTGCATTACAGTCACAAGTTTCCTGCCCAATTCCATTGCCAATTGCAATCTCAAAGCTTATCGAGGGCGCAAAGATGCCATATATGTTTTTTTCAATTTAAATTTTGCTTGCAATTATTTCACATTACATTTGTCATGTAGATGCATCAGATTAAATATTAATTTTTAAAGACATCATAATTTCAAGCACTTAAAGTCTCAACTAGAACAAAGAACATTTTACTGAAATAAATTGGCTCACATTAAAATGTCTGCATTACTAATTAGCGCACAATAAAGGCTGTTGGGATAGAGACTCAGAGCACAAAAACAAACCTTTCTCCCTCAAGTCATGGGTGAACTATAAAATACACTTTTGCAGGTGGAATGAAATTGAGGTTCTGTTCAGTATACTCTACTTCTCACACGAAGGCTTTGTCGTGTCTCTTTTCATGCAAATATCTGCCATATTTCCATGTTATAACATAGATTGCTATTGTGATATCACCAGTGTACAATGTGCATGTCTGACGTAAAGTACACCAACAAAATGATGATTAAATTGATTTTCAAACAAAGTAATTGGATTTCCACGTGGATGAAAAGCAAATTAGTTGCTGTGATGGGATTACAGGAAACTGAGGGACAATGTGAGTGATGATGCCTCCACCACCTAACCCACTTGATCTCAGTCACTCCTTCTTCAGTTGCTGCATATTTATGATAGCATTCAATAATCTTCTCTTCTGTCCTTCCAAGTTTTTGGCACTTTCCAAGGCCACAGAAGGGAAACTGATCCCAGACCCAACATGTTAACAAGTCGCTTTGGATATCTTCAATATCAGAAGATGACCTTATTGTGGCTTCCTCTTGTTCCATTTCGATATCATCTTTGCTTCCTAAAGCTCAGTTGAGCAACGCAAACACATGGTTCAAAATTCTCCAAACTTTCATGGAGGCATTACCTTAGTCTTGGTCAAAAATCGACTGGTTTTATGTTTATGTTTATGTTTAATGATCTCCCATTATATTTCCCAATAGGCAATCAGTCTGTTTATTCTTCAAAAAGATTTAACTCTATATTCTGAAAATATTTTCATAACTGATTCAAAAGCAGGAGATGACAGATTGTCTGCACTATAATAACTACAAGGAAGATTAAAAATAAATGGAATAAAATGCAGAATGTAAATTGAAATCAAATTTGTTGTTTAATTCTATACAATCACAGCAAACAAAGTCATCCTATAGACCAACATGCATGAACACTGACTTGGACCAAGAATGTCACTAACAAGCACCGAAGCACAGCTAAACGAGGTCCAGTGATTGATAAATGAGTTCAGCACTGGAATGGGCTGGATCAGTACATTCGTAGAGCAAGGAAACCAGTGATTTAATAAATTCGTACAGGATAGACATATAAGTGATTAATGCATCAATGGAGCACCTGCCATCAGCAAGTTAATAACGGCAGAAATACTGACAAGTAAGTAAATTGATGAGGAAAGAGGAAAAATGAATGAGCAAAATATTGGACAAAGCTGCAAAGCATTCAATAAATTAACACCATCACTGGGTACTAATCAATTGATCAAAGGAGCACAAGTGAAACAAAAAAAGTAGAGATTGCAACAAATTTACAATGCGGAAAGCTATTGATTCATTTGACCTACTATCGGTTTGTCCCTAGGACTATGAAGAAAGCATAGAAGAGTTGGAACTGAATGATCATATATAAAGTTGTTTGTTCATGAAGGATGGAAGAGAGTCAAAGAGCAGCTTGAGAAATGTTGTAAATGTCTATGCAAGTGCAAAACTTAAGAGCTGCTGTGGGTAATTTAAAGAATTTTGAGAATGGGAGCAGAGGTGCAGTAGAGGGAAAGTTGGTTACAGACTGACTAGAGACTGGAACAGCCAGTAGCACCAATATGGGTGAGTCAGCATGGGCTAGCAGGGGATAGCACACTAGTGGAGAAGGAAACTGGCTTGGCAGTTCAAGTGGTTAGGAATTGCGTGATGCTCCACAATCTGAGATAATTAATTAACTGGTATATTGTACATTTTATTTTGCAATGCCCCCATTAAGAAACTTGGAAATAGCAAATTTATATAATTGTATTATGTTAAAGATGTTATATTAATAAAATTTGTTATTGTTTAGTAGATAGACAATGGTGGCAAGAGAGTCAGTTAATTGGTCGTTTTGGACCTTTGGCTAGTTAAAATTAGGAAAGCTTTACATGACAGAAAGAAAAGTGAGAATAGTTATATGTCTGCTATGCTTATAAATCATGTGTACTGATTTAAAGAAAGATTTGAAACTTCACAAAATAAAGTTGTTTTGACCTTTTCAAATTAAAGGTTTTGTTCTATTTAGTCAGTTTATTAAAATTCAAATGCTGCATCCTGCTATGAAAGATCAGTTTGTTTGCAATAATTCTACGAGTAGAGCAGTTTATATAAGGCCAGGCTACATTGACTGGTTTCCAACTTCATGCTTAATGAACCATCTGTGCACACTTTGTTCATTTTAACCTAGTCAATAGTTGGAGCATTACAAAAAAGACCTGAGTTTAAAATCCTCCATAATGAGTTTTGAGAAGATTTGTAGCTCAGGTTGAGGTTCTGGATGTGAGTTTCCTCGCTGAGCTGGAAGGTTAGTTTTCAGACGTTTCGTCACCATTCTAGGTAACATCATCAGTGAGCCTCTGACGAAGCGCTGGTGTTATGTCCCGCTTTCTATTTATCTGGTTAGGTTTCCTTGGGTTGGTGATGTCATTTCCTGTTCTTTTTCTCAGGGGATGGTAGATTGGCTCCAAATCAATGTGTTTGTTGATGGAGTTCCGGTTGGAATGCCATGCTTCTAGGAATTCTTGTGCATGTCTCTGTTTGGCTTGTCCTAGGATGGATGTGTTGTCCCAATCAAAGTGGTGTCCTTCCTCATCTGTATGTAAGGATACGAGTGATAGTGGGTCATGTCGTTTTGTGGCTAGTTGATGTTCATGTATCCTGGTGGCTAGCTTTCTGCCTGTTTGTCCAATGTAGTGTTTGTCACAGAGAATGGGTACCCTATGAACACAGTCCGCCGATTTCTCAGCAACAAACCCAAACAAACAGACAAAATGGGCTCAGAAACCATAACCACTCTCCCCTACACCAAAGACATTTCCGAAATGACTGCCAGACTACTCAGACCCCTTGGCAACAGGGTAGCCCACAAACCCACCAACGCACTAAAACAGCAGCTAATGAACTTAAATGACCCTATATAGACAGCAAATAAAATGAACGTCATCTACAAAATACCTTGCAAGAACTGTGACAAACGCTACATTGGACAAACTGGCAGGAAGCTAGCCACCAGGATACATGAACATCAACTAGCCACAAAACGACATGACCCACTATCACTCGTATCCTTACATACAGATAAGGAAGGACACCACTTTGATTGGGACAACACATCCATCCTAGGACAAGCCAAACAGAGACATGCACGAGAATTCCTAGAAGCATGGCATTCCAACCGGAACTCCATCAACAAACACATTGATTTGGAGCCAATCTACCATCCCCTGAGAAAAAGAACAGGAAATGACATCACCAACCCAAGGAAACCTAACCAGATAAATAGAAAGCGGGACATAACACCAGCGCTTCGTCAGAGGCTCACTGATGATGTTACCTAGAATGGTGACGAAACGTCTGAAAACTAACCTTCCAGCTCAGCGAGCAAACTCACATCCAGATCCTCCATAATTCCCACTTACCACTGTGTAGTGGTTCCTGCTGGAATGTGGACATTAGCTCAGATCTCGTTCACAGTTGAGTAGTGTACCAATTCGTATAAACCAGACTGGCAATTTAAAAGTAGCCATTTGACATGGTTGTTCAGCCACTGGGTAGAGAGAATAACAAACACCTTCAGGTGAAAAATTATGAGAGATTGGGGGAGGGGAGGCAAGGATGAACATGTGGTGAAACTGGCTATGATTCTGAAATTTTATTCATAGAGTCATAGAATTCTAGAGCACAGAGACAGGCCTTTCAGCCCAAACTGTTCCATGTCATCCAAAATGTCCATCTACGCTAACCCTATTTCCTTGCACTTGGCCCATATCTTTCTAAACCTTTCCTATCCAAGCATTTGTCCAAGCCCACATTAATTTGCGAGTCTCCCAAAACATTCAATATTCAAGTTTTATGAGGGATTTGTCCATGCAAAAAAGGATCATATTTCAGAAATGATTAATGAAAAAACTTTAAGTGACCAACAATGTTGAATTTTCAATTATTTATTTTCTCTGCATTGGATAACCTCTGCATTGAATTTCAAATCATGTTTCCACCCTCCTTTTACTTCATTTTCCCAATTAAGTTTAGAAAACACTAAGATTTACGGCTCAGAAATTGATCATTATGTCTGTGTGTGAAGTTTCTCATCTCCACCTGAAAGGACTTAGACATCAGAGAGACTCCAAGTGATGAGGATGAAAGATGGTGAGTGATTTCTGTACAGGATACGACAGGCAGACAATCATTTGAGCTGATATCTCTCCAGAGATACATCTGTCTTGTTTCTATAGAAATAGCCCCACCACTCTGACCCTTTTAAAATCTTGAATTTTCTCATACATTATTAATTAAAATTTTTATAATAACAATGATATTGTTCCTGGTAATCAACTGTTTAAAAGGTTTATGCTGCATCTATTAACCCCTTTACATAAAATCATTTTATATATGCATTTCTCAAAAAAGGGGTGATATACATGTCATTCTGCTATAACGTGCTTTGTTAATGCAAATTGTCTGTAATCCAATTAATGACTAGAGGACACTCCCTGGATAGCTCGAACTTTCTGCTCTAATGATATAGTATTTTCTTTAGCGATTTCTCTCTAACGTGATTTTCTATGGCAATTTTCTATTGCATGAGGTCATACATGAACGCAACTATCACGTTATAGGAGAAATACCTGTATGGCAGATAAGCAAAAAGAAGTGATGCACAATTAAAGCTTCATTTTTGTGTTGCTGAAGAAAGATACATTCAGTTGAGACTGTTATTCTTGCACACCTTGGGAAATTTTTCAAGAAATGTCTGAAGGCTATCTGTTGTCATTTAACTGGGGTATCCTCCATGGAAATGCTTCAACTAATTAGAGTCCACAAATGTACCCTCTCATATCATACACCACAAACTATTATTTACCCTTTACTTTGCTATTTCTTGTGAATTGTCCTGATCACTGCAAGTACAAAACTTTATTAATAATTGAGCCAAATATTAGTAAGACCAAAAGGAAACAATCTTAGCATCAGGGCTCATTTCTAGAAAAATAGAATTGAAACATAAGAAGGTTTTGTGGGACAATACAATGGCTTTAAGAAGACTATTTTGTCCTTTTTTTTTGTTAATGAAGAGTGGGAGGTGGCAAGTGATCTGATCAAAAGCAATAAGGTGAACAGCTTGTGAGGCCTTGTGCTTTTCCTCATATAGTTGGAACAATAGAAACAGCATGAACAGGTGGGGTCAAGAACCCAGATTTCAGTTTAACTTTCAATCACTGTTAGGATTTGGGAGCTGCTATATCTCTCCCCCTGCAACAACAAAATGCTTGAGTTCTCTCTCTCTCTCTTTCTCCCTCTCTCTCTCTCTCTCACAGAGATTCTCTTGAAGTCATTTCCTCCTGGACTAGAGAATTGTATGTGAGATAATCTATTTTATTGAATTTGCCTTTGCCAAGGGTGTGTCTGTGGGATGTTACTATTTTGGAACAATTACTATTCAGTGCTCAAATAATCTGTTCTTCTTTAAGTTTTCCAATATAGTTAAGTTGTTCCAATTCTTCTTTCTTTTGTTTCTATTTTACTACAGTAAAAGAATAAAGTGTGATTTGCTTCAAGCGCGGTAGTTATACGAGACAAATTGCATTTGGAACAAATCACCTTACTCCTGCCTTTGAAAATAAGAAAAATTTGGGGTCTAGGCTATATTCTTAACATCTTCTGAGAGGTTTACTCAGGCCCATAACATTGGTTTGACCATCTTTCAAGAACTGTCCTCATCAACCACTTTATATAAAGGATATCTATGGACTGGAGAGGACTTAGAGAAGATTTGCAAGCATTGTAATTGACTTGCATGAAAGGTGTATCAGGAAACGTGTGACACACTAGCTTTAATCTCTGAGGTGTGGCATACTGGAGTTCTTTAAAATTGTAAAAAGTTTGACAGTGTGAATACAGACAGAATGTTTCCTCTTGTGGTGAAGAGAATAAAGGCAAGATAGTCACCGAAAATCCAGTAGCAAATTCAGAAAAGATTCTTCACCCAAAAAGCGATGAGAATCTGGAGGTTGCTACCACAGGGATTGTTGAAATGAATGGGGAGACTGTACAACCGTTCCATGGAGACAGGATTAGATGTCTGCAACAATAGATTTAGGAAAGAAATGGGTGGACACTCAAGTAGAGCATAAACATGGCATGGACTGGCTGGACTAATTGGTCTGTTTCTGTGCTTTATATCACATTTTTACAACATAAGAATATAATGAGGCTTTGAGGTGGTAGTTAGGCATTGGAAACAATACAACAAGATTTATTCTTCAATGCAATTCCCATGATTGTACGCCACCTTTTCTCCCCATGTATTCTTCTAGGTTAAAGATAAAAGAAATTTGAACTCTCTCATAGAAAATGGTTCAGATAAGAAAACATTTTCTGCCTTCTCTGAGGCAGCCATGATACAGGCCAAAAGGTGTACAAAACGTATAAATAACTGAAAGGCTTAGTTTTCTTTGTATCAGAGATAATGGGAACTGCAGATGCTGGAGAATCCAAGATAACAAAGTGTGAAGCTGGATGAACACAGCAGGCCAAGCAGCATCCCGCTCCAAAGATGCTGCTTGGCCTGCTGTGTTCATACAGCTCCTCCCCTTGGTATCTCAGCTTAGTTTTCTTGTTGCTTAATTTTAATTCACAACTTTGCCATATAAATGTAGGAACTCTTTTCCTCAGTGAATCTCAAATGAGGAATTTCAGCCATTTTTATGAGAAAAAACATTCATATATTGGGCTTTAGTTCTTTTATTTTTGGAGGTTACTCTGGATTTGTTTTGGTCAGTATAGGAGATCTTTGCTGCATGGAATGAAGTCAGAATATGGCACTTCTACTTCTTCTGTCCATAAGAAGGGTGTAGCTAAATCATTATTATACTTACTTAGGGTTTCATACACAAGTCAAATCCTTTCAGTTGACATATAGAGATAAAGTGTTTAACTGCATATGGAAGTGATTGCTTAGTCACATTTTCTTTGCCAAATAATAGTCTGCAGAATTCGTACATTACTTTCCCGCATCTAATAGCATTTTAGTCAGGAATTTAAAAATCAAGCTGTGACATATAAATAATTTAATTTCACTGGGCAAAGTCGAAGAACAAAATGAAGCAAACTGCAGTTTGTTGAAGAAAATCCAATGTCTCTGTGACCCAGGCTGGATTGTGCATTTGCCTAAACTTAACTGCTTATTCTAACCTGAAGTGAGTTCAATTTAACCTGACTCTTACTGGCATAGTATTTCTTAACCAAAGTGGACTACAGAAAATGTGATCAAATCTTCCCGTAATTAAATGGTCTAAAACAAGATGAAGACTGAGGACCATACTTACATTCCTCTTTGAAAATATACGAATTATGGACAAATTCTCTGCTTTCTTTACATATAAATTTGCAATATTCTTGTCTATTTGCTGCACAGATTAAAAGCGTAAAATTGGACTTGGAATACTGCGTCCAGTTCTGGACGCCCTATTATAGGAAAGATGTGGATGCTTTGGAGAGGGTTCAGAGGAGGTTTACCAGGATGCTGCCTGGACTGGAGGGCTTATCTTAGGAAGAGAGGTTGACTGAGCTCGGTCTCTTTTCATTGGAGAAAAGGAGGAGGAGAGGGGACCTAATTGAGGTATACAAGATAATGAGAGGCATAGATAGAGTTGCTAGCCAGAGACTATTTCCCAGGGCAGAAATGGCTAGCACGAGGGGTCATAGTTTTAAGCTGGTTGGTGGAAAGTATAGAGGGGATGTCAGAGGCAGGTTCTTTACGCAGAGAGTTGTGAGAGCATGGAATGCGTTGCCAGCAGCAGTTGTGGAAGCAAGGTCATTGGGGTCATTTAAGAGACTGCTGGACATGTATATGGTCACAGAAATTTGAGGGTGCATACATGAGGATCAATGGTCGGCACAACATTGTGGGCTGAAGGGCCTGTTCTGTGCTGTACTGTTCTATGTTCTATGTTCTATGTTCTAAAATAAGAACAATATAAGTAAATAGTAGAATATTTGGCATCAATTATAAGATTTTGCATAATTGAGGAGTGCATAAAAAACAAGCTTGATATTAAATCAGAAATTGCTGAAAAAGCTCAGCGTGTCTGGTAGCATCTGTGAAGAGAAATCAGAGTCAATGTTTCAGGTCCAGTGATCCTTCCTCAGCACTGGTCACAAAATTTTAACTCTGATTTCGCTTCATAGATGCTGCCAGACCTGCTGAGCTTTTCCAGAAATTTTTGTTTTCATTTTTGATTTACAACATCCACAGTTCCTTCATTTTTATTTGATAATAAATCATATGGAACAAAAAGGTTCATTTTGATTTAATAAACTATCTAGCTTGATGAAACTCTTGATCTGATTTTAAAAAATGGATGATTTACAGGAAGAAGTTGTTTTGAAGAGCATGCTGCAACCTAAAGTAATCTGGTTTGAGGGCTAATCTCATAAATAATCTTAGGTATGTATTATTGGCAAGTCATTTTGCAGCTGTTTAAAACTTTAGTTAACCCAGATTTCGAGTATTGTCTACAGTCTGGTCGCCACACAGTAGGAAGGATGTAGAGGCTTTAGAGAGGGAGCAGAAGAGGTTGACCAGAATGTTGCCTGGATCAGAATGTATTAAGGAGAGGTTGGACAAACTTTGTTTTTGCAAGGACATTGGAGGCTGATGCATAACCTGATAGAAATATATAAAATTATGAGAGATATGTGTAGGGTGGATATCAGAGTCATTTTCCCAGAGTACAAATGTCAACTACTCGGGGGAAATAGGTTTACAATAAGATGAGGAGAATTTAAACGAATTGCGCCAGGCAAGTTTTTTACACAGAGGGTGGTTTGTGCCTGGAATGCATTGCCAGATGTGGTGGTAGATGCAGATACTACCTTGGCAACATTTAAGGGGCATTTTGAACAGGCATTTTGAACTCATGAACAGGCAGTAAATAAAGGGACATGGAGCATCTGCAAGCAGACGGGACTAGTTTAAAATGGCATTGTGGTGAGGGCAGGCATGGTGAAATGAACCACCTGTTCCCGTGCTGTGCTATGTTAGATGTGGGAAGGTTTACATCGTGAATTCATCAAGAAAAAACAAGATGTCTGATATAAACATGAGAAAGCTCAGTGATTGCATATAACAGAAATTCAGGGATCCTAAAATTCATATGTTAAGGAAGTGTGTACATTGGCAATTATAGCTTTGCACACCAGTATAACTTCCAACTGATTTCTGCATGCACTGAAACTATGTCCACCATTCGCATGACAGCCACAGTCAAGTGTTTGAGTTCTGATAGGATGGTATCACTTTTTCCAAAGACCAATGTGCACCACTGTTTAAAAAATTCAATTTGTCAGGCCCCATCATCGAGATAAGTTGTTTTGCTAAAATGAGATTGTGTATTGAGTTTGCTTGTGGAAAATTTGGCTAGGATTTGTTACTGTGGGTATTGGAGAAACAAATCAGGGTTCTACTCAGAAAGCCTTCTACTACGTTCCACATTACAATTGGAAAGTATCTGAAATCAACCCAATTACTGAGCTGCAATCAAGATGAAGAGTTTCCCAGGGGCTTTCCAATGGGAATCCCATTTCATATAACATATATGTTAATGAGAGCAGAGCTTTTGGATCAGCATATTTCTCGTTTCTCATTCTCATATATGACAACAAAATATGAAGCATGTCTTTCATCAAATATTTCGGTAACATATGTTATATATTACAAATGGATTATTCGGTTCTATCATTGTGCGCACCAACTATAACCATGCAAGTTTTTCTCTTTGATTCAGCATTTCTTAAATGTGCCTTCAAGGGGCTAAGTACTAAGTTGTTCCAAATTGTTGCAGAGTACTATGAACCTCTTGGGATGCAGGCAATCATTTTCTTAGGGTGTCATACCTTAACCTTTATCAAGTGCTCCTTGAAAGTCTGATCCTACAAAGGTGAAGGTTTCAGGAGGCAAACAATGGAACAGTTCCATTTGTTATTGCTATAAAAGAAAGCAGACACTTAAGCATATAAACTAGCTTCTCCATTGGCTCTGAGGACAGAATTCTGATTGGCAGCGATTGGTAAGAAAAGAAACCTCACAGGATTAGAAAGATTCTTAAATTCATGATAAAGGGTCAGCTGAATAGCTTTTAGTCAGTCATGATACTATACTGTGCACTTTGCAATCTGTTAACACTGATCGGTCCACATTTCCCACCTACTCCAGTCCTTCATTCAATACTTATGACCCCTTCCTGAAACGTATAAGATAATCTCAAAACTTAGTTCTTTGGCATTTACTTCCTTCTCCTCCCCTAACCTTCTTATAATGGAACCGGTTGTAACATTAAAGGTGGTATATATTTCATGTTACTTATGTTAGGTGCTGAAATAAGTGTTAACCAGTTAACATCTTGTGGGACAGCCATAAAAAAAAACAGAAAACTGTGGCATGAGTAATCCTGATCATTGCAAACTAAGGGCTCTGATGAACTAAAATCAATAAAATTTATGAACATTGGTTTTGTATTATTATCTACAGGCCAATGTTCAATTCAATTAAACAATAATTAAATTATTTTCAACTGCACAGGGTGCTAGCCTTTATTATTGCAACGTTGCATTCGGAGATAGCTACTCAAATGTATTTTGTGTATTTTTGAATTTTTGCCACTTGCTAAAGCCATTTTATAACATTATGGTTGTTGAAAATTTATACTGCATTGTTAGATCTCCCATGTCAGAGGATGCAAAAGATCCGGATCTTCATTTACAGCTAAAACAAACGTGGAGTTGGCAGACCAAAGTTGCCTCCTTCAATAATTTTTAGTTTTAGCATCATTTTGCCACTTGTGCACTGCACGCACCAATGGCACCTTCAGCCCAAAGTCTTTTATGAATTCAGGAAGATGAACATAGAAATGGTTGAATTTGAGCAGCCCGTTAATGTCTGTTTACAAACGGCTGATTAGGTCACTCAGGGACTGGTACCAATGGAGGGAGTGTGAGCAGCACACAGTCTGGCAATTTGTGTTTGCAGGTTCCGGTCAGGATCCTCTGACCAGCAAATGGCAATTTGTGTACTTGATAACCTTTGCTAGGATGCATACAGGCTAGCTGCCAACCCATTTACAGAGACTTTGGGCAGAATCTTTTGGGTGATTGAACAATGTGGGCTAAGGTGAGGGGTATGGCAAAATCCTGTAGAAAGTCCAGTGAGGCCTTTTTTGACTTTGGGAATAAATCATTGCACCTTATAACTAAGTTCCAGGAATCAAGGTGAGTTTTCACAAGGGACAGCAAGTTTCTTATTAAGTTACATGTTTAATGGTCTTATTAAATGGACATCTCTTCTCATTAATATGTTTCTTAACCTGCCACCTGCCACAAGCAAACTAGGCACTGACGATGCTCAACATTGAAATCAAAGTAAGCACCTGACAACTTTGGCTTGCCGCTTGCTGTCCACGTTGGATACATCTCAGGTCATGCTCCATGACCACAAATTACTTTTACTCCATATCCATGAACATTAGCATCTGGCATGTACCAAACATTAAGCAGCCTCAGTACACGTCTGCATTTCAATAGTGCACCTTGGAGAGCAACAGCAGCTATTATTGTAGTGCTGCAGCCAGAACACCTTGCACTCAGTGACAACGTGTAAGATCATGGACTTTGTTCAGAAGAATAGAGGCACAGATTATTTTCTAAATGGGGAATGTTTGGCAATTTGAAGGACAAATTGACTTAGGAGTCATAGGTCAGGATTCTCTTGAGGTTAATAGTAGTTCAGTTGGCAATTAGGAAGACAAATGTAATGTTCGCATTCATTCCCAGAGGGCTACAATAAAAGAGCAGGGATGTAATGCTGAGGCTGTATAAGGCTCTGCTGAGACCACTTTTGAAATATTATGAGCAGTTTTGGGCCCTTTATGTAAGAAAGCATGTTTTGGAATTAGAGGGGTTCCAGAGGAGATTCACAGGAATGATCCTGGAAATGAAGGGCATGCCATGTGAGGAGTGTTTGAAGATTCTCGGTCCTTACTTGTTGGAGTTTAGAAGGATGAAGGGTGATATCATTGGAATTTAGAGAATACTGAGAGGTCTACATGGAGAAGATGCTTCCATTAATTGAGAGATTAGGACCTAAGGGCACAGCCTTAGAGTGAAGGTTCGACCCTTCGGAACTGAGATGAGGAGGAGTTTCTTTTCTAAAGATGATGAATCTGTGGAACTAATTGCCACAGAAGGCTGTGGAAATCAGACACTGAGTATCTTTAAGACAGAAATAGATAGGTTCTTGATTAATAAGGGGATCGAGGGCTATGGGGAGAAAACAGGGGAATGGGGTTGAGAAACATATCAGTCACGATTGAAAGGCAGAGCAGACCCAGTGGACAGAATGGCCTGAATTTGCTCTTATATGTTATGCTTTTAAGATACGATCTTATGTATCTTATGGTACAGCAGACCCCTCTGCCTGGTCCGCAGTTTGGTATTCACAAAGCGGCTGTTACAAATCCATTATTTTAGCCCTCTGTAAAATCAATGAAAGCCCCTTATAATGCGGGGACAGCATGCCCCTTTACATTTATCAATGCCCTATCCTAACGTTATAGATATATGATCATCCCAAGAGAATAAATGGATATGTCATGCTGATTATTTTAATGCAAAACCTTTAGGATATGAATGCCATTGCCAGAGCTACAATCCACAAAGGAAAGTGGATCGATATCTTAAAAAGAAAATAAAGATTTCTGTACGGGAGAATGGATTAAATAAATCTTTCAAAGATGTGACAGAAGCACAGCAGGTAAAATGGCTTCATCATGCAAGATAAATTATTAGTCTTAAACCCTGCTCAAAAGAGACTTGAGATCAAAACTTTTCATTTTTTACTCATCAGCAGTGAAACACAAGGAAACCAAATTTAGGAGAAAAAAGACAATTTAAACAGCTTGAGAAAAGTGCACTGATTGGTGAACAATGGTTGGCATGGAGATATAGCAGGAAATATTAACACTTGATCTTAGATTAAATTCAGGCCAGGCAGGTTCAAGGTATTATCACGAGAACGCAGCAGGGATGGTCAGCTCCATAGTTCTTTCCTCATTTAAAATTATGCAATATGTGGACATATACCTTTTGTTTATAAAGAACAGGGCCCTGTGTGTGAATAAGTACAGCTTCCAGCAAGTAAATCACCCTGCAAATCTGACTGATAATCTTTAATTGGTTTCAGGTCTAATTCTGAGGGCATTCTCATTTCGTAAACATTGTCCAAAAGCAGAATCAGATTTCATATTGGTAACAATGTTCTAGGTTTTGCAAGTATTGGCTTTTTGAGCATGATCAGTCCACTCCCACTGCAGACAACGAAAGATGTTGTTTGATGCAGTTTGCTAATCTTTGGTTCAGCTTATATTTGTGGCATCTCACCAGAACTGAAAGACATACCACATTACTGATTTATATAGTCAGCAAAAATTTATTTTTGTCTTGATGGCAGCATCCTCCCAGTGGAGAATACAAGTCATGTGTTTAATGCAAAGTAGGAGTGGAAGACCTACGTATGGAGACAGTGGCCTAGTGGTATTATTGCTAGACCTATTACTCCAGGCAACAATCTATGGATCTGGGTTTGAATCCTGCTGTGGTAGATGGTGGAATTCAATAAAAATCTGGAATTAAGGTTCTAATGATGTTCATGAAATGTCAATTGTTGGGGAAAAAGTCATTGGTTCAACAATGCCCATTAGGGAAGCGAAATCTGCCATCCTTACCTGGTCTATATGTGACTCCAGAGCCACAACCATGTGGTTGACTTTTAACTGCCCTCTAGTTAAGTAGGGACGGGCAGTAAATGCTGCTTGAGCCAGTAATGCCCACATCCCTCAAACGATTTTTCTTTTAAAAAGCATGACTAGCTTCAACTGTTGTTCAAGTGCTTAAGATAGTTTCCCCTTTCAGGGCATGCTGAGCTTTCTTTGGGAGCAAGAGTGACAGTCTTAGGCCACATGTGATTTTGTGTGGTTTATAAAAAGGGATGGTTTGAAAGGGTAGCTATTGCCATGTAGGAAAGTTTTGATATGCATTGTCTTGCATCAAGCTTTCCATTGACTTAATGATGGCTTAGAGTATTTGATCAGGTTACAAACGGTTGTATTCACATGTTTTTCTACCATTGGATAAATACCTGTATTCGTATTGTTTGCAACAAATCATTCCAGGATAATTTGGATTTCTTCCCATCACTTGCAAGGAAAGAGGTGACAGCACCTGACTTTGATATCAAGGAAGCATTTGACCAAGCAACAGGGTGCCTTGGCAAAGCTGAAAATGAAAATCAGGAAGACAAATTTGTCACTGATTGGAGATATATCTAGTGCAAAAAGTATGTGGTTCTAGTGGTTGGAGGCCAATAATCTTCATTCCAGGGCATCACTGCAGGAGAACCTTAAGGTAGTGTCCTAGGTCCAGTCATTGTCAGTTGCCTCCTTAATCCTTTTGCCCATTATAAAGTCAGAATAGGGGATATTTGCTGATGACTGCTAAGTGTTCAGTATCATCCACAACTCACCAGATCCTGAAACAGTCTCTCTCTGTGTGTAGCAATTTTAAAAGAAGTCCAAGCTTGGGCCAGTGAGCAAAGAGTAAAATTCATAGAATCATAGAAATCCAACATTGTAGAAAGAGGCCATTTAGCCCATCAAGACTAACATGATTCTCCAAAGAGCATCTCACCCAGATCCATCCTCCCACTTAACCCCAGAATCTCCGCATTTGCCATAATTAATACACCTAACCTGCACATCCCTGGACACTATAGGGTAATATAGCATGGCCAATCGACCTAATCTGTGCTATGTTGGACTGTGGGAGGAAGCTGGAGCACCTGATGAAAACCCATGCAGACATGAGGAGTGGGTGCAAACTCCACACGGACAGTTACCCAAGGCTAGGATCGAATCCAGGTCCCTGGTGCTGTGAAGCAGCAATACTAATCATTCATGCAAACAAATTGTCTGACAATGCCCAATTTCAAAAGGAGAGAATTCAAATGTGTGTTCTTGACATGTAATAGCATTGCCTTCACTGAATCTCCAACTGTCAACATTCTGGGATTTTTATTGACTGGAAACTGACTGGATGAGCCACTTAACAACTGCGGCTACAATTCACCCCATGCCCCTCAAAGATTCTTCAGCAACTTCCAAGACACAATTCAGGAGTACGATGGAATATTCTCTGCTTGCCCTGATGAGTGCAGCTTCAACAACTTTCAAGAAGTTCAATACCAGTCAGTCTACGTTTTCAGCATTCCATCCACCAACCAGAACATTCACTTCCTCCACCAGTGACACGCACTGGCAGCACTATCATTGTGTATACATAAACAAGATACTCTGTAACAATTCATTAAGGCTACTGCTGTACTACCTACCAAACCCACCATTTTCCAGACCAATGCTTGCATATGAATACAGCTACAAACTTCCAAATAAACTATATATCATCCCATTTTAGAATAATAGTACTATTCCTTCATTGTTACTTGGTCGAAATTCTGGAGCTCCCAAAGAAGGGTCTAGGCCCGAAACGTCAGCTTTTGTGCTCTTGAGATGCTGCTGGGCCTGCTGTGTTCATTCAGCCTCACATTTTATTATCTTGGATTCTCCAGCATCTGCAGTTCCCATTATCACTGTGGAAGTATGCACACCAGTTGGACTGCAGCAGCCTAAGATGGCCACTTACTACCACCTGCTTAAGAGCAATTAAGGATTTGCCCGAGAAAAACGGATCTTGCCTGTGATGTTGCTATCCTAAGAAAGAAAAACAAAAAACATTTGGTTGAGGTTTGACAACTCTGGTTAGGATCTCAAAAGCTGGCCAAAATGAATCATACATTTGCAGTTCTGGCTGCAGATTACTGCACACACCTCAGCTTTGCCTCTTACACTGACATGCTGGACTACCATGTCATTGAGGATGCATATGTTGATCCTTTCCCATGGGTTACTCTTTTAATTACCTACCACCATTCATAACTAGATTGGAGAACATAGGACTGAAATCTCTACCCTGGTAGTGCACACTGCTTCATTGTTTAGCATATACATAATTCCGTACTTAGCCGTTTTTGCACTAGAATTTCTGGCTGTGATGGTGTTCATCCCATCATTCTGAAATGTGTAACTATAAACTGACCCTAAGTTTCATGACATCACTATTTCTTTATCCAAATTGATCATGACGTATCACATTGAGTTAACTAAAGTAGATCTTCTCTATTAGGAATGTTCCCAATCTTTTACCTTTAGTTTGATACTTTCTAAAATTATGAAAGCCACCCTTCTTTCTGAAATTATCAGTTATTACAAAAATTTGGACCTATCCTGTCACTTCTGAATGGTTTTGAACAGATACATCTAAATATACAAATTAGGAGAAGGAGCAATCAAAACAGCTTTGTCACTGTTAAAAATCATGGTTATTCTGATTATAGTGTCAATTTCATTGTATTTCCATTCTTTAACATAAAAAATAATCAACTTGCTTGAATGCGTAATTCCGCACCTCTGTCACAGGTAGAACTTGAACTTGTAGCTCAGATGTAATGACATCACCACGAAGCCACAAAAGATCTTCCCTTCTTTCTGGAGGCGCAGGTCCCCATAATCAAAGAATACCTGTCATCTGTTTACCCTTTAAACCTTAAGTACTTGACATTAACAATTATCATCGGTTTAATAAATTCACTTGATCTTAACAGTTTCAACCCTTTTATTTTCCTAGCACTTTTGTGACACAAAAATAGCTCTTTAAAAAAAGAAAAGTTGTGAGAAAACTTATTATTCCATCTTCTTTATCTTACATTATAATATGATTATTCTTCTAACAGTGCTAAGAATGAATGGATTCCATATTCAACTTCCTTTATTTAGAAAAATAATGTACATTACACTGAAATAATTACAATGAAATCCAAATAAAAGTTGTTTTTCCGTGTTTTTATAACTCATCATAACAAAAGGCATCCATCTTTGAGAACCTCTACTTGTTCTTGGAGCAAGGAATTCATTTTGCAAAACAACTGGTTACTGGCATCAACCTACTATTTTTTCAGAAATGTCTTCTCACCAACATTTTCTTTTTACTAACAAGGTCATTTATTAACCTTTTCTTAGTAATATTCATTGAAAAATGAAAATTTTCCCAAAGGAAATAGTTATCGACATAACATTCTATGAGCAAACCTTTCTCAGATTGTCCCTGATATCGGATTTCCTTCAGAATATATTTTTACTGTAGACTGGCTGAATTTAATTGCTATGTTCAAAGCCATAAGATGAAAACATTTTCATCTTTATCCTTCCTTCAAGTCTATTACTCCAACTTCATGGAAGTGTATTCTTGCTTTACACTGACATCCCGTACATTTTACATTTCTTATATTTTTCACAGATCTTTTCCACAGTTATTAGATTAGATTCCTTAAAGCGTGGAAACAGGCCCTTTGGCCCAACAAGTCCACACTGCCCCTTGCAGCATCCAACCCAGACCCATCCCCCCATAAACCACACACACCCCTGAGCACTACAGGTAGTTTAAGCATGGCCAATCCACCTAGCCTGCACATCTTTGGACTGTGGGAGGAAACCGGAGCACCCAGAGGAAACCCATGCAGACACGGGGAGAATGTGCTAACTCCATGCAGACAGTTACCTGAGGCTGGAATCGAACCCGGGTCCCTGGCGCTGTGAGGCAGCAGTGCTAACCATAGAGCCACCATGCCACAATTACTATTACTCCTGCATTGTTTGGAAGGATTTTTATTCTATGACAAGACGAATAAGCAAGTTGCCAATATAGCTTTAACACAATTAATCTTAAGTTTCCTTTAAACTCTTATTCACTAATGCCAATAAAATTTCTGACCATTTTGATGTTTTGCCTATGCAATAACGGCTTGATTGGGAAAATCCACTGCCTTACCTAACACAGTCTTCTTTTCATGTTTCATTAACAGTTTTAAGGCTTCCTTTTTTCATAGATGCCTTCCTCAACAGTAATGGTATCTCACTGGATTCGATATCTGGACCGGGGATTAGTTAGCTCAGTTGGCTGGATGGCTGGTTTGTGATACAGAGTAATGCCAACAGTCTTACAGCAGCTGAAGTCATCATAAACATCCTACCTTCTTAATCTTTCCCCTTTCGTGAGGTGTAGTAACTCTCAGGTTAAACTTATTATCAATTGTCTCTACCTATGAGAAAGTGGGACAATGGCGACTTTACTCTTACTGCTCTAATAAAGTGATTTCCCCCAGCTACTTTACATGGAATCGTTACCTTTGTCAATAAATGTAACATATTGTTATCCACAAACCAGAAACAAATAGAACTTTCAAACTCTACTGTAGTTTTGTCCTTGCTAATTAGAAATTCCAGGTGACATTTTAATCAAACCACTCCATGTGCTGTGCACAAGCACCTATTGTCCACCAATGGTGCAACTGAATGGATCCACGACTGACTATTGGGTTGAAGCTTCTTGTCACCAGCACAATTCAGTCTGAGCATTCAGCATCATTACCCTCTCCTTCTGAATTTTCCATGTTGTGTGTGATTTCAAAAGTCAAAAGTTTTAGTTCAAAATGTGAACCATCTGTTGACAAATCCCCATACATTCCTGGGCTATTTTCACCTTCTACAGTCACCTCATTCCTGATGTTTGTCAGAGCTGCCAGAAAGGTTGATCCTTACTCTTTTTTCTGTAATTTTTCAGAACATTGAGTAGTCTCAAAATGCTCATTGTCTCATTGAAGTCTTTTTATTTTGTATGATTGCTGAATGCTCATTTTCTACTACGAATGCAATTGGAAATTATTACTTTCCCAAAACCTTTTCTTAAAATCTGACATCTGTTCCAAAGTGTGTCTCTTTCTAAGAATCTAATTAGCTAATATTTAGAGCCTACCTGTGTATAAAATTTGACAAAATGCAAAATTTGAAAGCAAGTACAGAACAAGGAATTTCCGAATGGAATCTCTGCAATAACAGTAAAGGTTTCTAAATCTCTGAAACACTGAGCATGCCACGTAGACAATTAAAGGATATTTTTCTTCTAGATGTTATCAATGAAATGTAATAAATAATCTTCTGTCAAAATCCATTTGATGAATGTCCACATTATAAAAGGTTCTATTTCTGATTCTGTTTTGTAAAGAAGTGACAATGTCAAGGCCATGCCTTTCTTTTTCCCTTTAGTAAAGCTGTGATCTGTGTTAGCATCTTCACTTTATTTTTCCACATGTCATAGGTCTCCACTTCGGTGAATTGTGTTGGGTAGTCAAACTGTGACTCTTCATACTTTGTTTTAGCCAATATTCTTCAAAGCCACTACAATTGCAGTCTTCTCAAAATGTAGCCTTCTATTATAACTTCTGTCTGAGAAAAGTCTTATTTTTCAATCTTCATGTTTAGCCAATAACTCTCTGCTACTGATGTTAACTAAATCCAATATGTAGGTGAACGTTGAATCAAGACAATTCTTATTATTGACAGAGAGATACTTAACTTTCACACAGTTCTCCTCATTCTGTTCTGTCAGCCTTCACTTTCTCACTGATGAACTGGTTTGAGCGCATTTCTGTGGCCATCACTTACTGAAGTGATCTTCTGGTTTAGAAGGAGGGACATTCCTACTGTGCATACCACAAAAATACAAAATTACATTTAATGATCCTATTCAGACATATGGCTCTGGCAGGTGAGATTCAGCCCAGACATCCAAACAACATCACTACATCACAGGATCTGTTCCTTCTTTATACTTGTTTCTAAATCAACCTGTTCAGATGTGCTATGACACCAATTTGTGCCACATAGGTCTTGAATCCAGATTTTCTAGTCCAGAGATAGAGACACTACCATTATGCCACAACCACAACCCTTACATTAGCTTTAATCAATCTGTTCTGACATGTTATGACTTACCTCTTAAGTAGTTGGGGCTTGAACTGGTACCCTTTGGCCCAGATGTAGAGACACCACCGCTACACTGCAAGAGCCTTAAAAGCATTGCTAATTAACCTGTTCGAACACACTCCATGACAGGTGAGATTTGAGAGCGGATCTCTTGACCTAAAGGTAGGTACTCCTCCTCACAGAGATATTTACTTTTAATCACCCTTTTCGGACATGTTTGCCACATCTCTGGGCAAAACGGAACTTGAGCCCAGACCTACTGGCCCAGAGGACTTACTCTAACTATTTTCAAATCAACCTATTCAGAGATATGATGACAAACCTGTGAAGCGGGTAAAACCTGAGCCCAGGCCTCGTAGCTCAAAGGTGGGTACACTATCATTGCACCACAAGATCTCCTTATATAAGTACAGACAAATAATTAATTACAGCCAATTGCTGTCTTATGCATTCAGCTTGAGTACTTGACTTTAACACCCATCACCTGGTTACTAAATTAATTTGACTTTAATAAAAAATTATATTCTAAATTTATCACCTTCCATTGAACTACACAATGTGCTTGCAATTGTCAATCCTTTTTGCTATGCAAAAAGCAGAAATGAGCAGCTAACATGCTATCATTGAAAATGGCTTGGGTTGGAATCTGGCACAGGGGCAATTGTCCCAACCTGTACACCAGACCACCTCCAGTGTAAACCCCAAAGTAATTTAAATATCCAGCACCATTTTTGGTTGATCTTCTCATATGCCTCCATCTTCAAGTGATGGATTCCATGACACTATTGAAGAAGGGCTGTATGTCCATAGAATCCCTACAGTGTGGAAGCGGGCCATTTGGCCCATCAAGTCCACACCAACCCTGCAAAGAGCATCTCTCCCCCTTACCCTATCCCTGTAACCCTGCATTTCCCATGTCTAATCCACCTAGCCTGCATAATCCCTGGACATATGGGCAATTTGGTGTAGCCGATCCACCTAACCTGCACATCTTTGTGAAAATGGGAGGAAACCCAAGCAGACACGGGGAGTGTGTGCAAACTGCACACAGACAGTTGACAAGGGTAGAATCAGGTCCTTGGTGCTGTAAGGCAGCAGTGTCAACCACTGACCCACCATGCCATATCTCCAAAATATAGTAACTAGTCATACAATTCATTACAGCATGCAAATTATCTGTTTGTTTACCTTCATAATAGAAACTGTAATTAAAATAATTGATTGGATTCAAAACACTTTGCAATGCTTAGTCCAAAATAAATGCTTTTTAAATGCAATTTTTTTTGCATTATGATTGAAGTTTTCTTTCTGGGCACGTGACAAGGCAGAGTGTATTTTAATATCAAAATTTGAGCACTAGTGATACGAACAAAAGCTGGCATCTGTAACATACATGATAGGATGGTTTTATAATTACAGAACTTTTGCTTTGCAATGCGACCACAGAGTACCCTCTCAACGTGGAGTTAAAGTCGAGGACACAATACATAAAATATAGGCCCTCAAAATAAATTAAGCAAATTTAATTACTCCGCAGACCTATTATCATGCCAATTATAGGACTCACTGTGTTTTAATTTCAAAATGTGTTTTCTTTTTGGGAGCATTACCGTGAAATAAACTCTCATTTCCTTGTGGTGATCAACCACACTAAACTCCATTGATGTAGTGGTTAGCAAATCCAATCGACCAATGAGAAGAGGTTGCCTTACAAAGTAACCAGAAAAAGATACAAATTATAGGCATTAACTCTATTTCCTGTGATAGCTTTCTCTATGCTTCACAGTGAAAAATAAATTTTGTTCAAATTATTTAAATAATTACGCATTTTATGCATTTGATTTTTTTCCCTTGAATGTCTTTATTTTTACAAGGCCAGATCTTACAAAACTGACAGGGAGATGTATAAAACAGAAATTATACATACAGCGTTGTTGAAGAAAAATGTGATAATATCATTCAATTGGGTGATAATCCCAAACAATTGCTGCAGACATTCTAGTACATTATTTCTTTCGAACTGTTACACCCACAGTTATGCTCATGAATGTATTAAAAAGATGGACATCCACATCTTAAGAAATAGAATGCAAATGTTAGTTATTCCTTAAGACAATATGGAAACTTGCATTACTTAGTTTAGGTGAATCTGCTCTTTTTCAAATGTGCTGTGGAATCGATTCTTCAAATGAGGAGCAGAATTGTTTAGGAATCAAAAAGGGGATTCATATGTCAAGCATGAGGTATGACTGAGCTGCTAAATGAGCCATTTGTATCTTCTTATCAAGGAGGTAGATGCTAATCAGGTCATAGTGACAAAGACAAAACTCTTGACATGTTGTGTAGACTATCAAAAGGTAAATTTGACAGACACTAGAACTGGATGGGATGCATCCAAAGATATTGAAGGAAGTGAAAGCATAATTGCAAAGCCACTTGCCACAATCTATACATTGGACATAGGATCATACAGTACAAAAAAAAACCTTTGGCCCATCAAGTCTGTACCACCAAAACACATCAAATCTACACGAGTCCCACTTTCTAACACCAGGCCCACACCCTTGAATATTATAAAACTTCAAGAACTCATCCAAATACTTTTTAAAGATTGTGAGGCCATCTGCCTCAACTACCTTACCAGGCAGTGCATTCCAGACCTCTAAAATCCTCTGAGTGAAACATATTCTCCTCAAGGACCCCCCATGCCTTCTGTATTTCACCTTAAAAGTTTGCTCCCTTGTTATTGAGCCTTCAATTAAAGGTAACAGCTGCATTCTAGCCGCCCTGTCTATGCCCCTCATAATCTTACACACCTCTATCAAGTCCGCCCTCAAACTTCTTTTACAACCTAAGCTTATCCAGCATCAGAGGAGCGAGAAAGTTGACATTTCAGGTCTGGACCCGAAGAAGGGTCCAGACCCGGAACATCAGCTTTCCTGCTCCGCTGATGCTGCTTGACGTGCCGTGTTCACCCAGCTCTACATCTTGTATTCTCCCATTCTCCAGCATCAGCAATTCCTACTATCTCTAAGCTTATCCAGTCTCTTATAGCTACGATGCTCCACCCCAACTACAGGGGACAGTTGCTTTCTATCCACCCTGTCTATGCTCCTCATAATCTTACACACCCCATATCATGTCCACCCTCAAAATTCCATGCTACAAAGAAAACAACCTAAGTTTATTCAGAGATAATGGGAACTGCAGATGCTAGAGAATACGAGATAATAAAGTGTGGAGCTGGATGAAAACAGCAGGCCAAGTAGCATCTTAGGAGCACATCCACACTTTATTATCTAAGCTTATCCAGTCTCTTTTTATACCTAAGATGCTCCACCCCAGCAGTATCCTGGTGAATCCCCTTTGCATTACAAAGTCCAGCCGTGGCCTAAACAAAATCCTGTACAGCTCTGCCATTAAGCCAATTTAGGATCCAACTTGCCAAGCTACACTGGATCCCATGTACTTTTACCTTCTTTACCAATCTCCCATATAGGAGCTTGCCAAAGGCCTTGCTGAAATCCAAATAAACTACATCAACTGCATCACCCTCAGCTAGACAGTTGGTCAACCTCTCAAAAAATTCAACAAAATTTGTTAGGCATGACCTCCAAACAAATCAATATTGACTGTCCCTGAACAACCCTTGCCCCTCTAAATGGAGATTAATGTTTGCCTTAGGGATTTTCTCCAAAAGTTACCCTACATTGATGTGGCACTCACCGGTCAATAGTTCCTTAGTCTATCTCTACAACCTTTCTTGTAAAGTGGAACCACGTTAGCTGTCCACCAGTCCTCTGACACCTCCCCTGTGACCAGAAAGGAATTAAAAATTTGGGTCAGGGACTCTGTGATTTCCTTCATCTTCCACAGCAGCCTAGGAAAGTACTCATCCAAACCTGGGGATATGTTTACTTCTAAACTCGTCAAAATCTCCAATACCCTCTTCACCGTCCATGTACCTCACATAGGATTCCGACAGTGTGAAAGCAGCCCATTAAGTCCACACCAACCTGCTGAAAAGCCTCTCACCCAGTTCTAGGCCCATCGCCAATCTTTGAAAGTCTGCATTTTCTATGGCTAATCCACCTAACCTTCGCATGTTTGAACTGGTAGAGAAAACCCGTGCAAACATGGGAGAATATGCAACTCCACACAGGCAGTTGCACAAGGTTAGTCTTGGACCCAGATCCCTGATGCTGTGAAGCAGCAGTGCTAGCCACTGAGTCATCGTACTGCTCACAGTCCATCAACTTCCTGAATATGGTACTGTTACAAAGTTGTGTAGAGTGTGTGGTTCCTTTAAGAGATATAGTGCTTTTCTAAGCTTAGAGATTTATACAGAAAAAAAAGTGTCTGTGTGTAGCTGAAGATGTACAGGCAGTTCTAAAATTGAAACATGTATCAATTGGTTGCGTGATTGGAAACCTTAAGCTTGTTTTGATGTTTTGACAATAACCTGGAATCAAGTAATTAACTTAAGCCAAGCACTTGGCAATTGAAAGTCAATTGAATTTAAATCTGATGGCTTTGATAACCTGGGCCAATGCTATTGTAAGAAAATTGATATGTCATCCAAGGTATAAAAGGAGAGGATTTTTGAAAATCAGTGTGAGAGTGAACCACTATCTGAGAAATAAACAGCTAGCTCTCGCAAGAAATCACTAAGCTCTAAGGAAAAATCACCTTATCCATAAAAGATAACATGGCACTTCTAAATAAGACTCTTACAGAGAAAACATTCTTGTCACCAGGATCAGCAAAGAAAGGTGTTTATGACTTCAGAACAGCAGAAGAAAGGCATTTATGACTGGAGAGACAGTGGAGAAGGCCAAGCATTTGGGAAGACACATTTTGTGTTTACTTTGAGAGACTAAGTTTTAATTTATTTTTTCTTACTACTTGGGTTAGTGGGACTTGCGTTTATTGGAATAGTACACCGGTAGAACTTTGTTCAGTTATGGAGTTGGGGGGAATGGTTCAGTTTGTTAGTAGTTTTGTTAATTTGTTCATTGTTACGATTAAATAAATAATTGTTACTGTTACTTATAAAGTAAATATCATGGGTTTTCTTTCATTTAGCCTTCTCCTCTCTGTAACAGTACATACAAATTCCTTCTTCTCAGTAAAGACAGATGTGAAATACTCATTTAAAACTCTTCCAACATCCTCTGTTTCAATGTTCCCTTGGTCCCTAATGGGCCCTACTCTTACCCTGGTTTTTTCTCTTCCCCTTGATTTATTTGTAGAACATTTTGTGATTCTCCCTATTTTTTGTCTGCCAGTGTTTTTTAATGCCATCTATTTTCTCTCCTAAATGCTTTCTTTATTTCTGCCCCGTACTTTTGATACTCCTCTAGGGTGCCTTGAATTGTTCCATTTGCATCTGTTTTCCATATTTTTTTTCCACTTTTTATATAGTCCTGAATATTCCTAGATATCCAGGTCTCTCCTGGCTTGTTGTTCTTATATTTCACTCTAATGGGAATGTGTTGGGCCTGTACTCTCCCCAATACTATTTTGAGTGCCACTCGCTGTTCTACTATTTACCATCAAGTAGCTATTCCCATTCAAATCTTGCCTTATTTTAATGAAATCTGCCTTCACCCAACATGAAACCCTTTTAACAGACCAACTTTTTCCTTTTCCAAAACAAACGTAAACTTTTGGTTTTCTGGTCACTATCACCAAAATGCTCCTCCACTATTACCTTAACCACCTATCTGGCTTCTTTCCCCAAAATTAGGTCACGGAACCTGCTAATACTATTGACACGTTCATATAAAAAGCTCTCCTTAAAACACATTTCAAGAAATTTTCCCCTTCTAAACCCTTTACGCTATAATTATCCCAATTAATAATGGGATTTATTGAAATTCTCTTATATAATTACCCTATTATTACTTTTACATAGCCTCAATGATCTGACTACATCTAACCCTCAACAGTCTGCTGACTGTTTAAGGGCCTATAATATACTCCTAACAGTGTGACTGCCCCTCTTTTATTTCTAAGCTCCACCCACAAAACCTCATTTGATGACCTTCCAAGATACAATTCTTCATTACTATCATAACTGACTCCTGAATTAGCAACGTGACACCACTTTCTCTTTTACATCTTGCCCTGTCTTTCCTGAAGATCCTACACATCAGAAAGTGGAATTTGCCAGTCCTGCTCTTTCCTCAATTGCATCTCTGTGGTGGCAACAACATCACAATATGGGAGTCAATCTATACCTTTAACTCATCTGTTTTACCTATAATACTCCTAGCATTAATGTTGAGGCCCTCCAGCCTAGCCTTACTCATTTGAGACACAACATCACTGAACTCCATCTGCCTAGTTTACTTTTCTAAGGTATGCAGTGTCACAATTAAACTAACGCACTGTACCCCTGCCAATGCTGAACAAACTAATGAATCACCTGTTTCTATTGTTCTTGCTTTATTCTTCCTCCCCTCCTGTACAGGTAGTTTACCTGTGGTTGCTCATCTCTGGAATCAATCTAGCAAACTTAGATTCATCTGAGCTGCTGCCACCTAAATTCCTACTCAAGTAAGAGGACCAAAATGATCATCAGTACTCCAGGTATAATCTCACTAATGCCTTGCACTGTTGCAGAAACACTTCCCTAGCTTTATAGTCTATCCTTTAGTGATAGATGCCAAAATTCCATTTGTCCTCCTTATTACCTATAATAGCCTCATTCTATTTTCCTGCAATTCATGCACCATCTAGATCCCTCTGCACCAAAGCACTCTGAAGTTTCTCTCCATTCAGATAGTACCGTGACTTTGTCTTCTTCTGATTAAAATGAATAACCTCATACTGAATCACTTTAAACTCCATTTGCCAAATTTTGGCCCATTCACCTAACTTATCCATATCCATTTGTAAATTTCTCCTCTCTTCACTACAATTTACATTACCACCTATTTTGCCATCAGTTGCAAATGTGACTAAAGTACTTATTATTCTAAGTCATTATTAAAAATTATAAATAGTTGGGGGCCAAGGACCGAATCCTGTGGCACATCACTAGGTTTATCTTACCAGCCTGGGAAAGATACATTTATTCTTGCTGTCTAGTCTCTTTGATTACCCAATTCTTTATTCAAGCTAATAAAACATCCCTAAACCCCTGTAATCGCACATTGTGCATTAACCTCTCATGTGACATCTTATCAAATGCCCTCTGCAAATCCAGATATACTGCATCTTAAGGATCCCCATTTTCCACTTGTTACATCTTCAAAGAACTCCAGTAAATCAATCAAACAATTTATCTATCATAAAATCATGCTGACTCTGATGGATTATGTTTTGACTTTCCAAATGTCCTGTTATTACATCCTTAATAATTGATTGTAACAATTTCCCAATGACAGTTATTGAACTAACTGGTCTATAGTTTCCTATTTTCCGTCTCCCTCCTTTTTCGAATAACAGCATTATAGTAACATTTTTTCCAAACCACTGGAACCTTTCCAGCATCTCAGGAAGTTTTGAATTTTATAACCAATGGATTCACTACCCCTGGTGCCGTTTCTTTTAAGACATAAAATGTATGAAATCAAGCCGTTGGGCCTTGTCTGCCTTCAATCTCAATGGTTGGCTCAGTACTTTTTCCTGAGTGATGACGATTGCTCTAAGTTCTTCCATTTCTATAACCTCTACCTTACCTCTTACTATTGGGATGGTACTATTGTCCTCCACTGTGGAAACTGAGGCCAAATCTTGATTTAGTGGCTCTGCCATTTCTGTATTCCCCACTATTAACTCCCCAGTGATAATCCTCCAAATGACCAACATTCACTTTAGCTAGTCTTTTCCCTTTAATATATTTTATCAAAGCTTTTGTTTTGTGTTTTATACTTTGTGCTATTTTCTTTCATAATTTACCTTCAATCTTTTTATTACATTTTTTAGTGACCATTTGTTGATCTTTAAAGGTTTCCCAATGTTCTAGCCTACCACTGGCTTTTGCAATGTGACATGTCTTAGTTTTTGGCTTTATTTTATCTTTAACGTTTGTCCTTAGCCATGGATGGATTTCCCCCCTTCTTACAGTATTTCTTCCTCTTTGCAACATATTTTAGACTGGAACAATTGAAATTTCCTTAAACATCTGTATTTTAATAACTGTTCTTCCTGTCCAGCCTACGAGGGACAAATATAAACTTATGCCTATGTAATTACCTTTGTTTAACTCCAATAATGCTACCATGGGTCTCTAATTTCTTACCATCAAATTGTATTGTATGATCACTCTTCCCTAGAGAATGCTTAACTATAACATCATTAAGTAATTCTACATCATTACACAAACAACAGATCCAGAAGCATCCTACTCTCTGGTTGGTTTGCCAGTGTATCGCTCCAAGAAACAATCCCTAATGTATTGAATGAATTGTCCCTCAAAACTACCCTTGCCAAATTGATTAATTTAGACTGTGTGCATTGAAATATCACCCATGACTATTGTTGTAGCTTTCTTACAGGCCCCCAGTATTCCTGGTTTATATTGTGCCCCACTGCAAGACTATGGTTTGGGGATCTCTAGATTACTCTCACTAGGGACTTCTTCCTCTCGCTATTTTTTATTTCTACCCAGACTGATTCTATGTCTTGATCTCCAGGGCCGCTATGACTTCTCATGATTGTAGTGATATCTTCCTTAACTAACAAAGCTACTCGTGGATATTCAATCCTCAAACCCGGTCTCCCTGCAACCACATTTCAGTGATCTCCACCAAATTATACCCATTTATCAGTGTTTATGCTGTTGGCTCATTCATTTTACTCTGAATGCTTCATTCATTCAAATACAAAGCCTCAATGGTTGGTCTTTTATTAAACTTCACTACTTATCTACTTATGTATGATTCCGTGGTGTAATATGTCTTTCACACTCTCCAACCCTTTGTTTTATTTTGTAGTAACAATAAGCCTCATGATAGGATCCCTACAGTGTGGAAACAGGCCATTTGGCCCAACAAGTCTACACCAACCCTCAGAGCACACACCCAAACCCATCCCTGTATATTCCACCTGATGGACAAATCTTGGAACACTACCAGCAATTTAGCATGGCCAATCCACCTAGCTTGCACATATTTGGACTGTGGGAGGAAACTGGAGGACCCACAAAAAACCCACGCAGACAAGGGGAGAATGGGCAAACTCCACGCAGACAGTCGCCCGAGGCTGGAATCGAACTCAGGTCCCTGGAGCTGTGAGGCAGCAGTGCTAACCGCTGTGCAGCCCCATCAATAACCTGCATTCCTATATTCTCTTCTAATTTTAATTTTCTGACTTTCCATGCAACTGAAACCTCCTCCTTATTCTTTTATATCGTAGAGGTCAGCATAGAACTCCAAAAGGACAATGGGAAAATAGGTGGAAAATTATGTCCTAAAGGGAGAAGTATGAGGCAATACATTATGATAGAAAGAACATAGACAGACAGATTCAGGTTGAGAAAGAAATCCTTGAACAGTCGGGGAATCAAAGGAAAGGGCAATAAAGTGGATGTGGGAAGTATCAGATCAGTCATGCTTCTATTGCATGGCAGAGCAGGCTCAAGGGACTGAATGGCCAACTCCATTTTTATTTCTTATGGTCTTATAGGTGATAAAAATAGGGGTTCTAATTCTTTTGGCGCACATGAGTAGTTAGTGTACATGATCTACACACGTGAATGCATCCGTACATGTATCACTGAAGGTGATACAAGTGGAGGGAACAGTTGGAGACTGCCATATTCTTGGCTTTGGTAATAGATTGGAGTGCAAAGCAAAGAGGTTATGCTGAGGTGGTACATGCATGTGTTAGACCTCCACTGAGGTATTGTGTATGGTTTTGCATGTCATGTAATAGGAAGCATGCAAATCCATTGGAAAGAGAGCAAGAGCGATTTACAAGAATCACTCCAGGGATGAGAAACTTCAGATGGTGAGTACACATTAGAGAGATTAGGACTGTTCTCCTTGGAAAGAAGAAGAGGCGATCTGTTGAAGCTTGTAAAATCTAATGAGTTCTGAATAGTGTAGATAAACGGTAACTGTTCAATCTCACAAAAATATCAAAAGGGAGAGGGAACAGATATAAAGTGTTTTGTAAATAAGGCAATGTGATGAGAGAAAAATTTCTTCTGAGTGGATTGTCTGGAATGTACTAGAATGAAGTGTGGTGGAGGCAGGTTCAATTGAAACATTCAAGAGGTCATTAGCTGATTATTGTTATGACACAGGTATAGCATACCAAATCAAATCAGACTCACTACTATTGCATTTCCAACACAGTGAAATTCAAACATTCAATGGCCCTCCTAATGCCCAATTGTCCCTAACCAATCTCTACAGATAACAGCCTTGGACATCAAGATTATACCTTAAACAAAGATTAAAATTTTGTTTTTAATAATGTAATTAATAGAATATAGATAAGCAAGATAATTGAATTAATATCAATGATCCAAAACCCAATCTTCTTTGATCACACAGGCTGGCAGGCACCATTCAGGGATTAATTAAGAAAAAAGAAAATACAAGAACTGTAATTTGCCAGTTCAACAAACTATCTCAAATTATAGATACCCAGTTTGCATGAAATCTTTGGGCAACAGGTTATTCACAAGTAAGCATAACTATATTTTGTTTGAATTCTGAAATCACGGGTTAATGCAAACAGTTTCAAAGCGACTTCTAGAAATACTTAGTTATTTCTTGCAAAGTGAGGTTCTTTCGCAGAACATTCAAAAATTGACAATTGGAGACAAACTAGAGGGAGAGCAAAACCTGACAGTACCATCTCCAGAAGTATCCAAATATCACATTGCCTCCTTCCAATCCAGTCAGAACCAGTTTTCTCTTGATCAACCAGTTCAACATCTTCCCAGTTGCCATTGCTAAGCAGACAAACAACTTGGTGCCAGTTCATGGAGAGCATCTCTAGATGAGTAATTTCATTGGATTACCTTTCCCAAAAGAAAACAAAAACAGGAATTGGTGGAAAGGCTCAGCAGGTCTGTAGAATTTGTGGAGATAAATCAGAATTAAAGTTTTGGGTTCAGTGACCCATCCTCAGAACATCTAAGTTCTGTCCACGAGAAAAGACCCTGTGCTTCTACCAGCCTGCCATTTCAACACACTACAGTGTTTCCTGGTCAACATCTCTGTCTCAGGCTTGTGGCAGTGCTCCAGCGAAGCTCGAGTCTTGAAGTAGAAACAGAAAGTGCCCCAGGAACTCAGCATCCAAAAGAGTAAAGCAGAGTTAGCATTGAGAAGAAGCACTGCCTTCTTTATGTTTTAGCTCAGATTTGCAGCGTCAGCAGTAGTTTAGCTTCGTTTCTTGTCTCGGAATGATTTCCGTGTGATGCACCATGGAAGAGGTAAGGTTTTGAGCAGATTTCCAGAAGAAGTAATAGGATTAGCAATGTCTTGGAGGGAGCTTCAAAGGATGGTGACTAGAGGGCTGAAATTTCAGCCCCCAGCCCGGGACAAGAATTTCCACGGAGGTGCTCGGATTGTGGCACGCTGAGTTTGCCTGATGTGGGCAGAAACCACATTTCGATGCGTAAAGGGAGTTTCCGCAATTTGTTTCAGTCGCAAAGCGTCAGCAATTTCGAGGAAATTCCGCGATTAGGTGACAATGTCAGCAACACATATGGAGTCAGAATTGAATGACGATAGATTGAATCGTACAGCTAGGTTTGCAAAGTTAGGCTGGATAAGTCTGCGGCTTTTTTTGCGCGTAGAGTTAGGAAGACACAGAGAGCACAGCTGTGAGATAAGAGCAATACAAAACGCGGGCTGTACATTCTTGAACAAGTTTGTCAATTTAACAAACGCATCCTCACTGAAAGTCTAACTTTTTAATTAAATTTATTTTAATTTAATATTTAATTTAGCACTGCGATGGTTTCTTTACAGCTGGCAATAGAAACGTAATTTGTGCCAGTCCTTCTGTCGCTTGCTTCGACCATTTTTTGTGGTTAATTTAATGTAAATGGTTTCATTAAAATGCTCACCTGCGCATAAGAGCTCAAAATTGCTGGAATTTGGAGATTGTCTCCGGCTGCAGGAGACGTTGTACTGAGCAAGTTAACATTGACTCTGCTTCTCTGTCCCAGACCTGCTGAATTTCATACCGTCATCATAAAACTCCCTACAGGGTGGAAGCAGGCATTCGGCCCATCGAGCCCATACCACCCTTCCGAAAAAATATCCCACCCACACCCCATATTTCCCTGGGCTAATCTACCCAGTCTACACACTATGGGTAATTTAGCATGGCCAGTCCACCTAAACCACATATTTCATGACTGTGGGAGGAAAACAGAATATTCAGAGGAAACCCGAGCAGACATGGGGACAACAGGCAAACGCCACACAGTCGACCTGATGCTGGGATCGAACCTGGTTTCCCAGCGCTAGCAGAGCTCACCACTGAGCAACCCATCTTCAGTCATTTCTGTTTTCATTAACAGTGCAATGTGACTGACTCTTAACTGTACACTGGGCAATTAGGGATGGGCAATATATGTTGATCCAGTCAGTGACGCCCACATCCTATTAATAAATCGAGCAAAACTAGTTACTATCATTCATACCTAATCAATGTCAGCATTTGCACAGGAATAGTTTACTTTTCAGTCCTCGCAAGTGACAACGTGCAAATATATCTCTTAAGATGTCCCTTAACGCCTCCTCCCACGAAAACACGTCTTAAATGAAAGCAAAGTACTGGACCTAAAATAAAAACAGAAAGTGCTGGAGAAATTCAGCAGCTTGTGGCAGCATCCATGGGAGGGAATTAACGTTTAGAATTCAGTCTGGAACTGTCTGTAGATGATGCCAGACATCCTGAGTTTCGTCAGCACTTTCTGTTCTGTTTTGTTTTATTTCACACAGATTTTTGTGTCAATTCCCTCCAGCTGATCACAGGGCAAACAATAGTCATTTATTTTCCGTCCCTATTGTTTAACTCTTTCCCCTTGATACCACTGTACTCCCACCCAGCAGTCACGCCACTTTAGTAGTAATCCTGACAAATGAAAATGATTTGTGGAGTGTACGTTTTACTGAAGGTGAAACACAGGAGCCTCTTGTCTAAAGTGCTATCAGGCAATACAAAATGCAGGAAATATTGAGCAAAGAATACAGCGTCTGCGGGGAGACAAACTGAAGGTTTCAGGTAAAATGCAACAAAGAGCTGACAATGCTGAAGATTTGAAACAAACCAATAGAAATTGATTGAGAAACTCAGCAGGTCTGGTAGCAGATCCCTGGAGAGAATACAGAGTTAACGTTTCAAGTCAAGTGACCTGCATTGATTGATCTTTTGTTCCGAATGTTAAACGTTAACGCTATTTTCTCACTCCACAGTACGGCTGCCAGACCTGTTGAGTTTATCCAGCAATTTCTGTTTTTGTTTAAGACTTTAGATAAACAGTGATATGAAAAGCTGTGAATTGTTGGCAGTATTTGAGCAGCTAGGCGATGTGTACAGCTCTATCGTTTCTACAACTGTACCTAATCGCCCAGCTGACAGCTCAGATCTCATTGTGACGTTTCCCGTCATTTTCATCCTCTTACACAACTGATTGATACCCGTTGGTTGCTGGGGTTACGCAGTACGGCCTATGACGTTAACTGACCAATCAACGTCGCCTGAATGGATGGGGTGGGGACGACTTGACGTGTGTCGACGGCGTGACGTTTATACGCTCACACCCGCTCCCAGCGCACCACTGGATTCCACCAATTGAAAAATCTGCGATTGTCCCATTGGCTCACATCAAGACGATGGACAGTTAATCTGTCCAGTCATCGCTCGAATCGCTTGGAAGGTGGGGTTTGCTTCTGGAACGGGACGGGCCAATCACAGATTGCGGACGGTGGCGAGCTGGGCGGGATGTGGCCGTCCAAAGAAGTTGGGTGGCAGGCGTCTGCCCTGTGCTTATCTCCTCGGTCGCTCTGCTGGTTCGTCGCTTCAGAGGCCGGGGAGGTACGGGAGGGGGTGACGCGAGCGATGAGAGGGGCATCAAACTGATGTCGGAGGGGCCAATCCAAGATGGCGGCGACAGCGCTCACCGAGGATCAGCATTACGGTCTGTCGTGTGGGAAAGCGAACCCCGGCAAAATCACCGTTTTTCACGTTAAGTTGACAGAGACAGCCTTCCGAGCGCTAGAAGCCTTTCAGTTTTCAAAGGTGGGGGTGGGAAAAGATTTAATTTTCTCTAAGTGTTGTTTCAACTTTTCATGAATGCGAGCAGCTGTAGTGACTGACAGATCAGATAGCAATAGTAACACCCGGAATATGGACTTTAAAAAAACGCACAGCCCAGCCGTTTAATGAGTCCAATTCATTATTTTTCAATCAAGATTATGTCTTCCCCCACCCCTTCCGCACGTCTGTAAAAGCCCAAGTGATTCTTCCTACTACCTTGAGCTTTTTCTTTCACCTTTTTGAGCCAATGAAGTGCAAATAAGAAAGTGACGATTGTGCTGACCGCACTTCTTATTAATACATCTGTTTTTCTGAAGTGAATGCTGCCAATCCACAAACAACGTAACTTGACCAGCTCGATTTTCCTTTGAATAGAGCAGATTTTTGTCGCTCTCACCCATTGCAGTTAACAATTTATTTCACTAACTGCCGATTTAACCTTTATTTTCTAATATTACATGCCGTGTAAAATAAATCATGACCTCGAATGTCTGCCAGCAAAGATATATAGTTCGCGAGAAGTTGGGTGATGTTCGTTTGACATTGAGATATTTTCGACTTGTAATCAAAATAATAAACTTCGTTGTTGGAATAGTTTTACGTGGATGTAGCAGATTTTCTCATAGCCTAAGCGAATGGAGACACAGAGTACGTGATGTGTGTCGGGAAGCGATTAGACAAGGTTGATTAAGTTCTGCAGTAACCAATTCACTCTAGAGACACATCGTATTTGCAAACAAGCTACTCCCTGCATATCTATTATGCAGACATTAGGTTTTTAAATCGCCTTTTTCAGGATTTTTTAAGTCCAACTTTTTGACTTTTAAATATTGAGCTACAGGAATGTCTGCGTACAGGTTTTTAATCTGATATGTAGTTACTGGACAGTATTATAGAACGATGTCTCGACACCAGTAACGAGCATTTAATTTAAACGAATACACAGACTCCGCTAAACATAATGAATCCCTATTTCGGCAGTTCCAATGTTAATTTTCTTTTAAAGAAAAATGTGCTTGTTATATTAGCAAGTAAACTGGGAAGAAAATGGTTTTTTCATTTTCTTGGCTTCGGACTTTTTTTGGGGGGTGGCGGACGTATTGCAGTCGTATTGATGTACGTAAATTGCATTGACACGGAGAGCAAACGTGGCTTGGTCGAAGTGTATAAATCGTGTTGTAGGAGTAACAGGTTTAATTCTTAATAGTTCATGATCTTCAAGTGATTAATTTGTTTTGGTCTTTTTAAATGAACATTTTCTATAGAGCATAATTTCATGAGTAATTCATAAAGAAAACGTCTATCATTGCAATGACTGCTGAACCTGCCCAGACGCCCAACAGTCCCGGAATTAAGTCAGTCCATTTCCAAACAGTTTTCGTCGAGCCATGTCTTTAACTCATAGAATGGCTTGCGTCCGGTTTCAGCCTAAATATTGCTCAGATTTATTACCACAGCCTTTTATTTTTAAAGGTGAAGTTGAACGTACAGACTTCGTGAGAGAAAGCCTGCAAGCGATTTTCCTTTCATTTTATTACAGACTAACAATGTACCTGCACATCTTTAAAAAGTTAATTTATTTTTGTATTGAACATTTCAACAATATTTTTGATCTTTTTTTGTATTTGGTTGGGGAACTGATTTGGGGCTGTCTCTTCTTGCTGTGTCAGCAAATGTGATCGACCACTGGGGTTAGAAATATTCTAGCAGGCATTCATCAGTTTACAGATCAATTTTTGTTGACAGCTTTTATAATCTGTAGACCTATTAATAAGTAGCTGCGATATAAACCTGAATCTTAAATTCTGATTTGAGATTTGCTGTTGTATGTAACAATCTATGTACCGTGATATGTGTTTTAGTTTACTGATTTGTGACTTGAGTTTTTCTCGAGTCATAGCCATACAACATGGAAACTGACCCTTTGGTCCAGCTAGTCCGCACTGACTGCATTCTCAAACTAAACTAGTCCCACCTGCCTGTGTTTGACCCATATCCTTCTAAACCTTTTTGGTTCATGCCTGATCCAAACGTCTTGAGCATTGTAACTGTATCTGCATCAACCATTACCTCTGGCTATTAGTTCGTATTTCCCACTGTGATTTAAAAAAAAAATAAAATGTTGCCCCACCCTGTCCTTTTTTAAGGTGAGGAGAAAGAGTTTTAAAAAAAATGTTCCATCGTTTTGAACTCCTACACCCTAGGGGAAAGACCTATGTTTACCTTATCTATGTTCCTCAATTTTTTTTAAAACCTCTAAAGTCACCTCTCAACCATCTGTGCTCCAGTGAAAAAAGTCCCAGCCTATTTCTTTTATAATTGAGATCCTTGATTTCTAGCAACATCCTAGTAAATCTTTTCTGAACCACTTCTAGCTTCATAAGATCTTTTCCTGTAACAGGGTAACCAAAACTGGGCACAGTACTCCAGAAAAGGCCTCTCCAACATCCTGTACAACCTCAACATACTGTCTCAACTCCAATACTCGAAGGTCTGAGCAGTGAAGGCAAGCATACTAAATGCCACCTTGTGATGCAAATTTCAAAGAATTATGTATCTGAACCCTATATCTGTTTGTTCTACGATGCTGTCCAGGGCCCTACAATTAATTGTGTACATCCTGGCCTTATTTTACTAAAATGCAATATCTTGCATTTATCAAAGTTAAACTCCATCTGCCACTCGTCAGCCTACTGATCAAGATCTTCACTGTCCACTATACCACAAGTTTTGGTGTCATCCCCAAACTTTCTAACCCTGTCTCCTATTATTGTCATCCAAATCATTGATATCAATGATAAATAAAGGTGGACCCAGTACTGCTGTGGAACAGCACTGGTCATGGGCCTCCAGTCTGAAAAACAACCCTCTGCCACCCCTCTGTCTCCTACTGTAAAGCCAACTTCGTGTCCAGTTGGCAAGCTCACCATAAGTTTCACGTGATCTAACTTTACTAATTGTTCTACCATGTGGAACCTTATCAAAGGCTTTAATATTTATTTTAATTCTCTTCCTTCATTGATCTTTCACCATTGAAAGTGTGGGTAGGGTTTTTTATTCACCCACAACTTTGTGCCAGCTGCTATTACTTGAGCTTTGTATCGAGAAATAGTCTGAGTTTCAGTCGTCACTGCTTTGTCAGACCTCATTGAACATGAACTTTTAAAATTAGAACAGTTCTTGCATTGAGCAGCAGTCCTTGGACAACTTAATTGGTTTTTGTTTAGTGGTTGTTTCAGTTCGTCTTCTTTATAACATCTCTTTTTTTGCCCTAATTTTCAATTGGTTTTACAGCGTTAAGTAGGATAGGTAATGCATTCATGTGAGGTGTGTATTTGGTCATGGAACATCATGGAATAAGAAATCATTCAAGGTTCCAATTTCTTGTTGGTATCCTGCAATCCTGATATGGATATCCTGATGAGAGTGTTGAGCTTTTCTTTGACATCTTTTCGTCAATGGCCTAAAGTTCGCTACTAAAGGTTCTGTTTCCAGTGGTAGTTTGGGCAAGATCTTGAACTATATCTGTTATTGTGACTTCAAGAGAGACATTTGCTGTAGGAAAAGTACCCTTCTCTCCCATGCTGTAAATGTAGTTTTCTTTTTCCAAAACATCATTCCATTATGTCCTTGCACGTGTAGCTGTTAAGCATGTTAAATGCTGTGGCTATGCCAAATTGCATCACTAGCAATTAGGCAGCAATGAAGATCAATCTCTGTTTATTCCTCCAACCCAGTTTAAATCTCTCCAATGTGCCAATTGCAACATCTCCACACTGATCAATTTAAGATGATCTAACTCCACACTACCCATCAGTTGAACTTAGTGGTGTCACTTGCCTCTGTCCTTGCTTTAGTCTCTTTACCAAAATGCTCATCTATGAATTTATAGATAATAAAATGTGAGGCTGGATGAACACAGCAGGCCAAGCAACATCTCAGGAGCACAAAAGCTGACGTTTCGGGCCTAGACCCTTCATCAGAGAGGGGGATGGGGTGAGGGCTCTGGAATAAATAGGGAGAGAGGGGGAGGCGGACTGAAGATGGAGAGAAAAGAAGATAGGTGGAGAGAGCATAGGTGGGGATGTACCGAGGGGATAGGTCAGTCCAGGGAAGACGGACAGGTCAAGGAGGTGGGATGAGGTTAGTAGGTAGATGGGGGTGCCGCTTGGGGTGGGAGGAAGGGATGGGTGAGAGGAAGAACAGGTTAGGGAGGCAGAGACAGGTTGGACTGGTTTTGGGATGCAGTGGGTAGAGGGGAAGAGCTGGGCTGGTTGTGTGGTGCAGTGGGGGGAGGGGGCGAACTGGGCTGGTTTTGGGATGCGGTGGGGGAAGGGGAGATTTTGAAGCTGGTGAAGTCCACATTGATACCATTGGGCTTCAGGGTTCCCAAGCGGAATATGAGTTGCTGTTTCTGCGACCTTCGGGTGGCATCATTGTGGCAGTGCAGGAGGCCCATGATGGACATGTCATCTAAAGAATGGGCGGGGGAGTGGAAATGGTTTGCGACTGGGAGGTGCAGTTGTTTGTTGCGAACCGAGCAGAGGTGTTCTGCACATCTGCCAATGTGGTATACTGCATCCACTGTACCCGGTGTGGCTTCCTCTACATTGGGGAAACCAAGCGGAGGCTTGGGGACCGCTTTGCAGAACACCTCCGCTCAGTTCGCAACAAACAACTGCACCTCCCAGTCGCAAACCATTTCCACTCCCCCTCCCATTCTTTAGATGACATGTCCATCATGGGCCTCCTGCACTGCCACAATGATGCCACCCGAAGGTTGCAGAAACAGCAACTCATATTCCGCTTGGGAACCCTGAAGCCCAATGGTATCAATGTGGACTTCACCAGCTTCAAAATCTCCCCTTCCCCCACCGCATCCCAAAACCAGCCCAGTTCGCCCCCTCCCCCCACTGCACCACACAACCAGCCCAGCTCTTCCCCTCTACCCACTGCATCCCAAAACCAGTCCAACCTGTCTCTGCCTCCCTAACCTGTTCTTCCTCTCACCCATCCCTTCCTCCCACCCCAAGCGGCACCCCCATCTACCTACTAACCTCATCCCACCTCCTTGACCTGTCCGTCTTCCCGGGACTGACCTATCCCCTCGCTACATCCCCACCTATGCTCTCTCCACCTATCTTCTTTTCTCTCCATCTTCGGTCCGCCTCCCCCTCTCTCCCTATTTATTCCAGAACCCTCACCCCATCCCCCTCTCTGATGAAGGGTCTAGGCCCGAAACGTCAGCTTTTGTGCTCCTGAGATGCTGCTTGGCCTGCTGTGTTCATCCAGCCTCACGTTTTATTATCTTGGATTCTCCAGCATCTGCAGTTCCTATTATCTATGAATTTATAACTGGCTAGTTTTGATTATTCTACAACAGTGCTAGCTGGTGTCCCATTTGTTCTGTATCATTTGTGCCTAAACTTGTGGCGTTTCCTCCTTTAAATGCCCTGGTGTCTCTACCTCTCCTGTCTCAATGTTTCTTAAAACCTACCTTATTGGCTTAATGTCAAGTTTTGTTATTCCTTGTGTGAAGCTCCTTGGAATGTGTAGTTATATTCAAGGTGTGATGTAAATGCAAGTTTTTCTTCGTGACCTAATTTTATGTTTAATGTTGCTTTTTGCCTACCAGACTCAGAAATGCTCATCATGCAGAGGTTAGGTATTATGCTTGTGAGCAGTTATTTATTCCGAAGCTAATAACTGGCCCCAATAGGAACTTCAATCTAACTTTGAAAACTATTTCCTGTCTTAAGAACAGCTTTTACCAATAGGATAGCAGAATTATTGCTTAACTTGGGAAAGCTGGCTGGTTTTTAAAAAAAAAACTTGTTCTGTCACAAGAAATAAATTTATTAAAGGAAGGTAGTGTGACTTAATCTAATCTTTTGAAGGGGTAACCAGTAATGTTGATTAGGGTAATGTGTGAATTGTGGTCTACATGAACTTTAGCAAGACTTTTGATAAAGGCCGCCATGGCAGATGGGTCAAGAAGTTAAGAACCTGTGAGATCCGAGAGAAAGTGGCATTGTTGGATCTAAAGTTGCCTTCTGCTTTCTGCTTCATGGCCAATTGAGGAATAGTTCTGTGACTGGCGATCTGCAGCATTCAGTGCTAGGGTTCTTGCCTGGTATTCTTGAAATGGTATACTTTAATGATTTGGACTTGGATGTAAGATGTATGATCAAGAAGTTCATTTGATAGAAGTTGATAGGTCAGTGTGGATCTGATTACTCTAAATTCTCATTCTTGGTTCAATAATGTTTCACTCTTTGCTTATCAAGAATCTACTTTAGGTTTTTGCTGCGTTTTGAGGAAGTGTTCCATAGATTGATTTCATTTCTTAAATGGATAACCCGTTTTTTAAACAGCAGTATTAAGTTAAACATTTTTTCACAAGGAAATATCCCTTCCGCATGCACCCAGTCAAAACTACCCAGGATCCTTCATATATTTCAATCTAGCAGACACAAGGCTAGCCGATCAGCCTTTTCTGATTAGACAACCTGCATGTTCCTGTTATTAGACAATAAAATGTGAGGCTGGATGAACACAGCAGGCCAAGCAGCATCCCAGGAGCACAAAAATGGACGTTTCGGGCCTAGACCCTCTCTGATGAAGGGTCTAGGCCCGAAACGTCAGCTTTTGTGCTCCTGGGATGCTGCTTGGCCTGCTGTGTTCATCCAGCCTCACATTTTATTGTCTTGGAATTCTCCAGCATCTGCAGTTCCCATTATCTCTGTTCCTGTTATTAGTCTAGTAAGCTGCCTCTGAGCAGCCTCTAATACATTTTTCAACCTTCCTTAATCACTAATTCCAATACTGAATTAGTGCTCATCTATGGCCTCATCTATGTGCCTTTTGTAACTGAAACATAAACTCCTTGCATTTCTTTCCAAATTTTCTTGCAATAAACTATAAAATTCATATTAAATTTCCTAATTACTTGCTGTTTCTGCATACTGGCCTTTGTAAATCATGCATTATTAGAAGAACAATTCCATTTGATCTATTGAGATGTTACGGCACACCTCTGGAGCAGGTCATTGGCTCAAAGGTAGGGATGCCATTGTGCTGCAGGACACACTCTCAGCTCTGCAATCTCTCACCATTCACCATATGCTTCCTCAAAAAGGAGGGAGACAAACAACAGGCAACTAGTAAGCCAGTTTGCTTAACATCTATAATTGAAAAAAGAAATTAATAATCTGTCATAAAGGCTGTCACAAAACACTTAGAAACACCTAATCAAGCTGAGGCAGCATGACTTTACAATGGAAAATACCTAACCAAGTTGTTAAAAGTTCTTTCCTTTTAAAGAGCAAGCAGGGGAGATAGAGGGAGGCCAACAGATACACTGTAAGTAGCTTGTGAGAAGGCATTTGCCAGGGTCCAACATGAAGGCTAGCTAAGGTACCATTGTGTTGTGGCTCATACATTAGTTAGCCAGACCCCTCTGTAGTAACAGAACACACAGTTAGGGTGAACGTAGCATTTTATCTTTACAAGTTGTAATTAGTGGCGTGCTGTGGGGATCAGTACTGGGCCATACCTATTTACAATATATATTAATTTCTTGGATGACACAAGTGAATTTATTATTGTGAACTTTACAGATAATGGACAACCAGGTTGGAAGGCAGTTAATGAAGATGACACGGGAGTCTATAGATGGATGATGTGAAGGGGCAAAAATTTAGCAGGGGATTATAATGTGGGAAAATGTTTGGCAGTGTTGGCAGGAAGAGGAGAGGAGCTGAGCGTTTAAATGGAGAAAGACTAAGAACATTGTAGCACAGGGATTGGGGTCCTAGTGCATGAATCTCAAAAAAAAACGCTAGCATTGGGTAATAGAGAAACCAAATAGAAGATTTGCCTTTATTTTGAGGGAATGGAGTCTAGGAGTAGAGAAGTCTTAAAGCATGCAAGGCATTAGTCAGACCACAGCTGGTGTACTGTGAATGGTATTGCTTCCCCTTTTCTAAGGAAACATACCAGCATTGGTGGCAGTCCAAAGAAGGTTCACTAAGTTGATTCTGGGTTAGAAGATACTAATTTGAGGGATTTATTAAGTTCATCTTGGCACCATTGGAGTCTAGAAGAACGAGAGAAGACCTTATTGAAACAAATAATGTACTTGGGATACCTGACATAGTAACAGTAGAAAGATTGCTTCCCCCGTGGGAAAGGCCGAGTAGGGGAGGCTTTTTAATTTGAGGAAATTGAGAGTTCATGGGGAGAAGGCAAGAAAGCGGAGTTGAGGATTTGAATGGTCCAGCAGAATTGGCTACTTCTGCTCCTGTAGGAGTGTGGCCTTATGCTTCTTTAAATTTCTTCCAAAACACAATTTCACATTCAACAGGTGCAACACCTTTATCAATCAGAGTTGATTTACTAACTAATACACATTCTTCCCTTAAACATAGATGCTGTTTTTCTCCTTTGCATTGGTATTCTTGTGAATTGTCCTCATGAGTGCATGGCAATGGAGAAGCAGTTTTCTAGTGATTTTAATGCCACTGGACCAGCAATCCAGAATTGAATAGTGAAATTTAACTTCAGTATTGACCTGGAATAAAAGGCTAGTTAAATGGTGGCCCAGTAACCACTGCTGATTGTCGTATGAAAGGACATCTTGGTCCACTAGTGCCTTTTAGGTAATGTGACTGAAATCCGAATTTGAAGACAAAAATGAGGTTTTTACAGGCTTATGTCAATAATTGAGAGTTCAAGTAAGACTCAACAGGAATAAACTTAATTACTACAGAAAGGATTATTGCCAAGTAAAATCAGTTTTAAGAGTTGAAGGAGCAATTTGAAGTTAATCTTAGACAATTTGAATGAGGGAAATCATTCTTTTAATTATTTTCAAATTTAAAAACGTGGGTACTTAAATGTACAATGTAAACAATGCACCTGTCTGCAATTCTTTATGCAGTTAACAGATAAAGCTTTTGTACACTCAATATCAAACAGTCCTCCAGGGTTCTCCAATTTTAGAAAGCTACTGTTTACTTTGTGCTGCCACAATAGATGTACGGAATTATTTAGAGTTATAAAACAAGAAAAATGTGATTTTTACTATTAACAAACAATTCCTTCTAAATGTTAGCTCATCCAAGTTGAGAGGCCTACAATGCATTGCTAGCCTTTTCTGTACGTACCTGCAAATAAAACAGTCATGTTTGTTGTTAAGTTTTTTAAAAAAAAACCCCTTTCAAAAGTAAGTAGAAATGATTCAGATCTCATTTTTTGCCTTTTGCATCCTTGTGCATCACATTTCTGAAAACTATGTAAAGAATAAAATGCAAATCTGTAGGCTGAAATTTGGAATTTTTCTTAATCAAGGAGAAACTTGTCAACATTTTTAAAATATTGAAGGAATTGGTCAAAGGTTTAGTAGGCACTTGATTTATTTTAAACTCCTAATAAATTTAAATAATGCTGAACTTTCACTTTGTTCGACTTAGCTCTGATGCTTTCTTTTGGGAAACTTTCCTAGGATTTAAGGCACAGTGATCACAATGTTTGGGAATCTGGTGTAGTCCTTTTAAAAATTCAAAATACATTTTCAGGTGTAAGAACCAGCATTATTTAATAAATCTCTGGGTAAGTTGAGGGGAAGAGTTGCTCATTCTCAAAATCATTAGCACTGGCACAAAACAGTCCAGTTTTGTTTTTGTAATGACACAGCCTGGGGTTTTGGAGTTGAACTCAACCTGAAACTTTAAAAGAGAAGTGGGACATGCGACGGCTTTAAATGAATTAGAGGGAAGGTGGGAGGGGTTGGGAGAGGCAAAATGTAGGCTTACAAAGCAAACCAATAAGACAGTGTTATAGAACAACTATTTGAAGAATAATTACCCAGATTGGGACCAGGGTATACAAACAGAGTAACAGTAAATAAGGCTGGGATATAGGAAGGAAAAGAGAAGGCAGAAACGTAATATTAATAGCTATTTGCTTGAATTCAAGTAGTTTATGGAAATTAATGAGTAAACTGGACATACCATATGTATTCAAGAAAAAGCTATTAATTTTGCCATAATGGCATGTGGTGACATTGTTCCAAGGAGATCAAAGATGAGGACTAAATAATCAGATGTGTGCGTCTTGGAAAGGAGAGGCAGATGGGAAGGAAAGGGTGGTGGAATAGCATTGGATTAGTTTAGAAGTAGTACAATGGCAGTAAGTGGTTCTGGATGGGAAGATGTGGAATCCATGTGGGTCTATTTGGGATAGATCCCTAGCACATTATGTTCTGGATTCAACAAGGGGTCAGGCTATTTTGGATTGTGTGTGTAACAGTCCAGGTGTAATACACGATGTCAGACTAAAAGATCACCTAGGAAATAGTGATCATAATAGGATAGAATATAGCATTCAAATTGAGAGGAAGAATTAGTGTTGGAAACAACTGTGATAAGTTTAAAGTAAATACAGTGGAATGAGGCAGCAAAAGATTCTTTTATATATTAAAATGGAGAGATGCCAAAGCTGAAGAATTTTTTTTTTTGAAGAGGTTACATACAGGATAGATAAGCCAAAGGCCTCTTAGAGAATGTGGCTGGGAAAATAATGGGGGACTGGGAGCTTGCCAAGGTGTTGAACAAATACTTTTAATCAGACATCCCAATAGAAGACACTATCAGCATTCCAAAATTGCTAAACAATCAAGGGACAAAAGGAGGAGAGAAAATGAGTATAATAGCTATTAAGAGAAGTACTAGGTAATGAGTGGAGCTAAAGAACACTGTATGGGTTGTATCTTGGAATATTAATTGAAGTAGCTACAGAGATGGATGATGCACTGGTAGTAATCTTTCCAATTTTCTCAATTCTGGAAATGTCCCAGAAGATTGTAAAGCTGCCAATGTGACACCTTTAATGTGAGGGAGACAAAATAAAACAGATCACTATGGGCCAGTTAGGTTAATGTCTGTTATTGGGAAAACATTAGTCTATTATGAACTGTGTTGGCAGAGTTTTTTAAAATACAGAACATGATCAAGCAGAGTCAGGATGGCTTCATGAAGGGGACATCATGCCTGACACACATTTATTGGAATTCTTTTGAAGAGGTGACAGAAAGGACAGACCATGGGAAGCAATGGATGTAATGTATTTGGATTTTCGAAGACACTTGATAATGTATTACATGTTAATTCTTTAAGTTAAAAGCCCATTGTGTTGGAGGCACTGTATTAACATGGATAGAAAATTGGCTCTTAATAGAAGACAGTTGGGATAAAGTGTCATCTTTTGGAATCGTTTTAAATTCAAAATATATTTTCAGAACTAGCATTATTTAATAAAGCTGTAGGTAAATTGGTTGGGTTTTGGGGAGAACTTGATCACTATACACCTCGTGCTGTGGTGCTACGGGGACCACAATTATTTACAATATATTAATAACGTGAACAAGGAAAGTGAATGTGCTACAGTCCAGTTTGTGGATAACAAAAATAGGTGGGTAGGCAAGTAGGCAGGATGAATCTGGGGAGGGATCTAGGTAGGTGGGCAATGAATTGGCAGATGGAATGTAATGTGGGAAAATATCTGACGCCTACATGTGTAGACACCAGATACCGAGGAATATGATGACCAACACAACTTGCATGAATAATAAGAATCAACTATTGTAAAATTAATCTATAAACAGCACTTCCAAAACCAGTATTATGCAAAATAATTGTATTTGGCATTTAAAAGATAAGTGCATGAATATGCAAGGAATGGAGGGATATGGACCTAAGGCAGGCAGAAGGGATTAGTTTAATTAGGTATCGTGTTCGGCACATCATCAAGGGCCGTAAGGCCTTTTCCTGTGCTCAACTATTCTATGACAGTCAGCATGCATTTCATAAAGGCACATAGCGATAGACTAACTTTTTTTTGGTGAGGTGTCGAAGGATTGAGCACACGTTTGGTTTTAATAATAAATAGAGGTTTATTACACAAGAAATGAAGATAAAAATTAGAATAAAGCAAACTATTTCTTTTTCACACCATTTAAAGATTTGAAATGCAAGGTTTTTAAAAGAAGTCTCCTTAATCCCAGAAGCATTCCTTTACAGAACTCCTATCAGAGAATTTCCTTCTCAATCACCTCTAAGTGTGGTTTAAACTTCATCTTGAGAATCTGAGAGCTTCTTTCTGCAGTTTTCACGTGCCTGAGCTTAAACTTCCCTAAATAATTGAGTTTTAAACAGGAAACTTCTGGCCTGAAACTTCTAAATCCTTATCATGAGGTAATCTATTCCTTAACAATTCTAAGTAACTCCTTTCTTAGGAACAATTGCTTTACACGTTCGGGTTCAACAAAAGCCTGTGGAATTTTGCAAACGTAAGTTTTAACAAAAAAGTCTTTTCTGAGATATCGGTGTTTCCACTTTTCCAAATGGGGAAAAATATATCCAAAACTTCTGAATTGGAACCTACTGCACAACAGTTGACATTTCACTCAAAATTATCCCAATGTAAACAAAAGCCTATTGTTCTCCAGGAATAGTGTCTCAACAGTTTAAAACAAATTGTCATGGCAACAGAAGCATGAGTTAATCAGGAAATCGCATTAGCCATAACCCCACTTCATATGCCATTAGCTAGATTTTAAAAAAAATCAAACTTTCAAATGTTTTGATACATCTGTACAAAATAAAAACCCCTCCTTACGTATTGAGAGGTGTTTTGAAGTGTTGCACAACAGCCCTATGAGCAGAGTTAGTGCTCATGACACAAGTGGTCATAGCTGCCCTTATAATTGTTTGGACAGGGAAACAGTAGTGAACTGTTGTTTTTCATACTTCAAAAAAGTTATAATAGAGTTCCCTGGTTTTGGGATCATTCAGTTGCATTTCAGTTCTGGTCAGCAAGCTGATGTGAAGGCATTAGTGAAAAGTGAAAAAATGCACAAGTGTGGAGAAAAAGCAAGAGATGGCAGTAGGTAAATTTGCTCTGTCAAAAGGCCAAGGAGTGCATGGTATTTGTGACATCTGAACGTCTGTAGAATTGTGCTGACAACCAATTTAGGCGTGAGTTGGCTTATTATATGGTGCACTTCATTGGTAGAGGTGTTGGTATGAAGAATGTACCAATTAAAGCACCTCTTCGTCAAAGTCCACTTGCCAAATAGGAAGCATCCTTCTGTGTAAATGCTACTTTCCCATTATTTTTGGTATTTCTTAATGTGCCTGAATGTAAATGAAAAGCTTCATCAAAATGTTTCTTTTTATTCAGCAAATTTGGAATTTAAAAAAAAAAGTGGTTGTGACTGTGACAACTGTCATAGCAACCCACCTGAAAAATGCTCTTAAGGGAAGAAATTATGCCTTTATCTGGTATGACCAGAAACACACCCACAGCAATGTGGTTAACTCACAACTGCAGTCAGTTGTAGAATGGTAACAAACTCTGGCCTTGCAGGGATACCCATATCCTATGAGAGAGAGAATTAGAAATTTGTATTTAAATTTAATCAGCTTCAATTTGAACCCTTATCCCCAAAGCATTAGCCTGGGTGTGTAGATTATTAGTCCAGTGGTATTTACTACAATGGTATTCTGTTTCCATTCTGGAATTAAAAGCTAGTTTCAGTAATGAACAAAAGTGAACCAGATGGGATTTTACTAACTCCCGACAAGGAAGAAAATCTGTCATCCTCAGGTGAACAGCATCAATGGAGAGAGAGCAGAGTTAACATTGAGTCAACAAAGAAAATTACAGCACAGAAACAGGCCCTTTAGCCCTTCATGCCTGCACTGACATGCTGCCTGTCACAACTAAAACCCACTATGCTTCCAGAGACTGATTTCCTCTATTCCTATCATAGTTATGTATTTATCAAGACACCCTTTAAGAGCCCTTTGACCATTCTTCAGAACTGTGGTCTGACCAGTCCCTTGTCTAATTTTGTCCGTGCCCTTTATCTCAATTCTGTTGGTCAACCAATTCTCTGCATGCAAGCATAGTGCCCCCAACCAACACCATGGGCTTTCATCTTAAGAAGCCAAACATTCAGTACCTTTATCAAATGCCATTTGGGAATCAAAATATATTTCATTTGTAGGTTTCTCCTTAATGATCTCTACTTGTTACCTCAAAAGCATTGTAATACATTTGTCAACATGATTTTTCCCTTGATGAAGAAATGATGCTGCTTGATTGTATTATGGATTTCCAAATACTCTGTTATTATGTGTTTCTTAATAGCATAACATTTTCCCAACACCAGATTTTGAGGTCAACAGTTAACTGTTTTCCTCTCCCTTTTTTTGAATAAGGGTATTATTTAGTTTTTTGTGATCCTCTGGGACTTATCCAGAACCTGAAGATTGTTGGACGAATTACTACCAGTGCATCCAGTGTTTCTAGCTATTTCCTTTTAATATCTGAGGGTGCAACACATCTAGTCTGAGGGCCGTAATGATTTCTTGCCGCATTTGTTTCCCTCTCTCTTTTTGTGGCAGATACTGAGTTTATTTTCTCAACATCTCCTCCTTCCCCCACCCCCTCCCCACTTAGTCTCTTCTTTTTCACTTTGAAGACTGATGCAAAGCACTTAATTCCTCTGTACTTTTCTCACTCCTCGTTATTTCCACAGCCACATTCACTGCTGTCTTTCTGTTCCATTTTAGATATTCAAAGAAACTCTTGCTGCCTGTCTTTAGTTTGTTTTCACTGTCTATGCCATCTTTTAAAATGCAACCAATCCACTGACTTACCACTAACTTTTGCCCCAATGTATTTTTTTCCCTTTTGCTTTGATGTTTTCTTAACTTCCTGCTTTCCTGACCCCTTTTATAGAATCTCCTTCCTTTGTCATTGTTCATCAGCCATCATTTCTACAAAACTACTTTCCCAGTCGAAGCCAGCCAACTCCTATTTGAGTTTGGTGCCGATTTTTCTGTACCAGGGTTTTCCATTCAAACCGAATGCTAATTTCTAGCATGTTATGATGCTGTTTCCTAAATGACCTTCTGTTCAGATAATTTACAGATTGGTCTTCTATAATGTGATAGTTGCATTTTTTTTGTAACCTTGCTATATAGAAAATAGCCATAGAAAATCACTACACTGGACAGTGGAAAGTTCACGTTATCCAAACAGTGTCTAGTATTCATCAATCTCATTACAGCCAATTCATGTTAACGAAACACTCATTATAGCAGAAATCCCTGTATTCAATTTGCATCATTACATGTGACCGTATTCAAATAGTCTCATCCATGGTTGGATCCACAGCATTTTGTTCTAGGAAGTTATCCTAAATGCACTGAATTCTTCACTCGTTCTACCTCTGCTAATTTTATTTTTACAATCGTACAAGAAGATTAAAGACACCATGTTTAATGCACTGCCTTTTTCTATATGGCCTCGTTATCTTTTGGTTTATTCTCTGTCCTGCAGAACAGCTGCTAGGGGGCCTATAGGTTACCTGTCAGATGTCTTCGGCCCCTTTGTTATTTTTTGCCTCCACCCATAGTGGTTTTCAAATTTTATCCAAGTTCACTTCTTGCCAACATACTGATTCTGTCTGGAACAACAAAGCCATCCCACCACCTTTCCCTTTCTGCTTGTCATTTCGAAGGTTCCTGAATGTTCAATTCCGAGCTTTGATCGCCTTGTAATGGTCTCCATAATAGCTGTACGATTATAGCTATGAATCTCTTTGTGCTATTAATAGTTTTTGTTATGAATACTCCACATATTTAAGGAAAGAACTGTTCATTTTTGCCTTATTACCTTTTGTTTCTCCTTTGTGCCTACCTGCTGCCTTTTTTGTTTGTACACTGTCCATCTCTGTCTTGTTCTGGGTAATGCTGCTTCATCCTTTTGATTTGCAACCTGACATTTTCCCTCTTGAACCACCCCTACCTCTTGTTCTTCCCCCACTGCTCCGGGAGGAAAAAATAGTTTAAAACCTCGCCTCAGAAGTCACATGACTGTCTTTGTCTTTGTCATAGAGTCCTACAACACAAACGCCCTTCAGTCCAACTTGTCTATGCTGACCAGTTTTCCCATTTGCTGGCCCATATTTGTCTGAACCTTTTCCAGTTCATATACCTGTCCAAATGCCTTTTAAATGTTGCAAATGTACTTGCACCTACCACATCCTCTGGCAGTTCATTCCAAATATGCACCACCCTTTGTGAGAAAAATGTCCCTTTTAAATCTTTCCCCTCTCTCCAAAAACTTATGCTCTGTAGTCTTGAACTCCTCTACCCTAGGGAGAAGACCCTTGCAATTCATCTTATCTATGCCTTTCATGATTTTATAAACTTCTACAAGATCACCCCTCAACTTCCTATACTCCAGGGAAGAAATCCCAGCCTATTCATCCCATTTTTATAACTCAAAACCTCCAGCCCTGGTAACATTCCAGTAAATCTTTTCTGCACCCTCTCCAATTTGATATCCTTTCTTTGGAAGAGTGACCAGAACTGTATGCAGTACTCCAAAAATGGCCTCACCAATGTCATGTACAACCGCAACATGATGTCCCAACTCCTTTACTCAGTGCTCTGATTGACAAAGGCAAGCATGCTAAATGCCACCTTCACCACTATGCCACTTTCAAGGAATTATATCTGAACCCCTAGTGTTTATGTTCACCAACAATCCCCAGGGTCCTTCCATTAAATGTGTAGGCCCTGCCTGGGTTTATGTTATCAATATGCAGCCCTTCTCATTTATCTAAATTAAACTCCATCTGCCACTCCTTGGCAAATTTAGATAGAGATACTGTGGTTACATCGACTAAAAGGAGACCTTTTAAAATTGAGTTAACTGTTTGCTAACGCACAATGCCCATCTAAAGGGATGAGATTTTGAAATTTCTGAGCAAAGCAGAAGAATGGAATGACATCAGAGGAAATTGAAGCACAATTCATTTTACTTTGGAACAATGTCACCAGTAAAATGGGAGCTATCTGAAGTTTTGATTTTCCAAAAGGGTTAGCTGTAAGACTCTGCCAGAATTTCAAGAATCCCAAGAACGCTGAGAGACACCATCTGAGAAGGGGAATTGAGTTCTCAAATGAGAGACTGGGGAGAGAAAGAGGCAAAATAGACTATGTTGGACCAAGTTTCAGAAGACCATAGCTTTCAGCGCTGTTAGTGAAGTAAAAGAAACTTTACTTCCACAAACCCATTCTCTTCAGTCTGCCTGTGGAAGAAATCTTCAGCAATTCCACTATAGGTGTTGTCATTAATGCCGTGAATAACTGAAGCATCAATTCTTCTTATTATAAGAGATATCATGCCATGCGTTGTCTTGACTACAAGCTGGACCTGCATACCACCTACACCAGAACTCCTAAATTGCTTAACACCTCAGAATTCTGCAGTCATTCTCCATTTAAGTTACATTCTAACCCTGCAGGGCTTGGTTTATGCAATCCTCTCAATAAGACAAACACCTATTTCTGTTTTTTTTTCTTTTGTCAGCCACCTATTCTCTCTACGTGCTAGAATGTTACCCTCTATCTAATCAGCTTTCATTTTCTGCCAATAAGTTTTGATGTGACACCTCATTTAATGTCTCTGAAAATCCACGACAAAACCATGCTGTTTCTTCTCAGTTTCCTTGGTTTTTCTACTTTTTTTTTCAATGCTTCACCTTGGGAACAAGAACCTTCAAGCAAGCAACAACCCTACAACACTCAACTGGGTATACATTTTTATAAGTGTGGAGCTGGAAGAACATAACAGGCCAGGCAGCATCAAATCCTGACCAGAACATCAGCTTTCCTGTTTCTCTGCTGCCTGGCCTGCTGTGTTCTTGCAGCGCTGCACTTTATCTCTTGACTCGAGCATCTGCACTTCTTGCTATCTCAAATTTTATATGCATACCTTTTAATTTTTGTATCTATATTTTAGCTAGTAACAATCACATTTTTACTTGTTAGTATTCAACAGTAGTTTTACAATAAGCCAACTTATTGTCTTGAACAAATTCAAGCTTTGCTGTTCATTTTTTTTTACACAGACATTTTTATCTTCATGGGGGGGGAGTCAGTGACTGGGAGTGTACCTTTAAGATAAAGAACAGAAGGTTTAGAGACAATGAGAGGAAAAACCTTTCACCTAGAGGTTTTGGTGCAAAACTCCAGCTTTTAAGAAGTACTTAGAAGTGCACTTGTAGTTTTAAGGCATACAAGGTAATAGGCCAAGTGCTGGAAAATAGAACTAGAATAATTTGGTTGTTTTTGAATGGCAATGGCACGGTGGACCATAGGGCATTTTCCTATGCTGTAGATCTGTCGCCAAATGAGCTACACAAAATTGCTGTTCGTGGACCACTGTATGCACATGCCTACTGTGGTCATGCCAACTGGAAAAGCATAGGTTGAGGCCTGAGAAAAATCTACCAAAGAGGGTAGTTGCTAGGATGCAGCTCTTAATGCACCCAACTCTTGATCTGAAAACTGTCAGAGGTGTACCTGCTGAACTGAATGACCACATGACAAAGATGGTCAACAAAGTTACAAAGATGAGGCAACAGACCACATTGCTCTATTCAGGTCCTGGTGGTGTCAAAAGCTTTTGAGAAGTCTACAGAGGACCTCTAGGTAGAATTCTGAGGAAGGGTCACCAGACTCGAAATGTCAATTCTCTTTTTTTTTTCTTCACATGCTACCAGACCTGCTGAGTCTTTCCAGCAACTTTTGCTTTTGTTCCTGATTTACAGCGTCCATAGTTCTTACAGTTTTTCTCTAGATAGTTGTTTGACCTCTGCAACTGGCTTGATGCTAACGCAGGGAGATGATCAGCTCTACAAATTCTGAAGCCAGCTTGTGCCTAACTCTGACAAAAGATCTTGCTGAAGAGTGAATTGTCCATAGTAATACCCTGAATCACCTTCTTATTTAATGTGATTTTGTTGGTATCATGCGTGCTCTGTGACACAGTCTTATCTTCAGCAGTGGAAGAGGTAGGCACAGAAGAATGGCTGCAGGTGGAGGTTTCTATATTTAAACTGATTTAGGTGATATTCTGTCCTCTGCAGATGTTGCTCTTGTTGCATGAGAGCCATTGGCCCTTAGAATGCAAAAAGAATTCAACATCAAGTTCATATGACAATTGCGAAAGAGCTGTCTCATGAGTGTCTTTCAGTGACACTTACCCAATTACTGATTTTAAATCTTTGCTTTACTTCTTCCTTATGCATGCTACAGATCATGTAACATGAAGATATCTTTGAATCTGGGCTTATCTTAACTGAGTTTGAGGTTTTTTTTCTTTTAAAGTTTACTCATTACTTTCTGCCTTCTATTTTTACTGAAATTAATAGGAGCATAGAAAATGTATCCTATTTAACTGGTGAAAATCCAGATTTGTACTAATATGACACATCGAGCATTTGTCAAGGAGTCCTTCAAATTGAAGACCATTTGTGCTGTTAAATATCAGCAATGTAAATTGAATTCAGCACAGTTGTTTCTCAAGTTTCTTATCTTTCTAATACTTGGGAATTAATACTGGCCTTGTCATGATTTTCAGAGCTTTGTACAGCAATAGGGATGTAACCATTTGCCAGAATATACACTATGTGTATGTACAACTATTTTTAGTCACTTTGCTTAATAGGTCATAACATTGCACTATATGGTAAATGGTGTGCCATTTAGTGTTGAGTACCAAAGAGATCTGTTGCATTTGATCTCATTTCTGGATTAGGAAAATTCTAATTTAAAGTCCCAAATGTGAATTCCTCAGCAAACATTTTTCGAATTTTAATTTCAGGGGGTCCAGATGAAAAATTGCAATTTTTTTTTTTGAAAATTTGTTTGTGGAACACCGGCATTGCTGGCTAGGGCAGTATTCATTGCTGAAACTAGTTGCATTGGAGAAGATAGTGGTGAGCAGCTACCTTGAACTGCTGCCGTCCTTCAAGTATAGAGCCATTCTCGGTGCTGAACGGAAGACCGTTTCAAGATTTTGACCCAGTTATAATGAAGAAATAGTGATGTAGTTCCAAGTCAGTGATTTGAGGGAAATTTACAGATGGTGGTGTTCACATCCGTCTTCTGCCCCTCTCAATTTAAGAGGCATAAGTTTTGTGTTTGTAATATACTGTCAAAGGAGCCATGATGAGTGACAATCTTGTACATGGCAGATCTTGTTGTCACTATGTAGGTGGTGAAAGGCGTGAACGCTGATAGTGTATATGGTGCAATCAAGGGGGCTACTTTGTCCTTGTCAGTGTCAGGCTTCTTTTATTGAAGTATTACTAGTCTAGGCAAATGGTATGTGTTATATCACACTCTCTTGACATGCTTTGTAGATTGGAAGATGAGAAGTGAGTTATTCGCTGTAGAATTCCTTGCCTCTGACTCTTGTATGGCTGGCCCAATTCTCTTTCTGGTCGCTATCAACCTCCTGGGTTGCTATTTCAGCATGGTATTGGCATTGACAACTGAGGGGTGGTAGTGAAGTTCTTTTAAAAATGATCATGGCTTGGCACTTGTGTGGCATGGTTGTTATTTGTCTGGATATTATTCTGGCCTTGCTTCCTCTGGACGTAGACTGTTTCATTATCTGAAGAGTCATGAAAGATGATGAATGTTGTATGTGAACATCAGTGAACATCCTCACTTCTGACCTTGCAAAGGACAGTGGGTCGTTGATGAAGTAGCTGAAGGTAGCTGGTCTGAGGGCACTTCCCTGAAGAGCTGAGATGACTGACTTCAACTAGGTGCTAAGTATGACTTCAATCAGCAAAGAATTTTTCCTAATTCCCATTGATTCTAGTTTTGCTAGAGCATCCTAATGACATATCAAGGCAGCATTTGACTGAGTGTCAAGGCCAGTGACTCTTACCTCACCTCATTCAGATCTGTTGGTTGTGTATGAATCAAGGTCAAGAGCTGCATGGCCCTGGCCCTATGTGCTACGTTATTAAATGCCTTCTGAAAATCCCAATATATTACCTCCACTGCTTTGCCTTATCTACCTTCTTTGTTATCATTTCAAAGATTTGTAGCAAATCTGAGGTGGCATGGTGGCACAGTGATTAGCACTTCTCCCTCAACAGTAGGGATCTGGGTTTGAGTCCACCCCCGGGTGACTGTCTGTGTGGAGTTTGCACATCCTCTCCTCTGCCAGGTGCTCTGGTTTCCTCCTACAGTGCAAAGATGTGCAGGTTAGGTGGATTGGCCGTGCTAAAATTGCCCGTAGCGTTCAGGGATGCATAAGTTAGGTGCATTAGCCGTGGGAAATACAGGGTTACTGGGATAGGATTAGAGGAGTCGTCTGGGTGGGGTGTTCTTCAGAGGGTTGGTGTGTACTTGTTGGGCTGGATGGCCTGTTTCCACACTAGCGATTCTAAGATACATGATGGCATGCAGTCATGCTGACTAATGGGAACATGGAATCATGGTAGATGAAGGCCATTCGGCCCTCAAGCTTGCTCCATTGTTTAATTTAATATGACTAATCAACTAACTGTTCCTGTTTTTCTTTGAGAATTCCACAGGTTCACCACTCTCTGGTTGAAGATATTTTTCTATGTATATCTAAATGTTCTGCTTTTACATCACTTACTGTAGAATTGGTAATATTTTCTCAAAGACAGACGTTAAGCTAACTGGGCTGTAGTTACCTGCTTTTAACAAAGGTGCTACATCTGCAGTTTTCCAACCTTGCCAGGATTCTTGGAAGATTACTACTGCTGTAAACACTGTCTGTAGCATTTCCTTTAGATATCCTAGGATGCATCCCTAGATCTGGGGGGCTCTCAGTCTTTAGCTCCATTATGTCCCTAGCAATTTTTCTGCAGTGGTAGTTTTTGTATTTATTCCCTTGCTTCCTTATGTCCCTTGAATATTTAGTAATTTTGAGATGCTGTTAGTTTCTTTTGTGAAATCTGCATAATACTGTTATCCTTTTCTGCCACTTCCTGGTTTGCCATTATTATTACTTCAGCCTCATTTGTAATGGGCCTGTGTTCACTTTGGCTTCTCTCCTTTGTTTTGTAGTTAAACTTTTGCTGCCCATCTTGATATTACTTGCAAGTTTATCTTCATAGTTTATTTTCTCCCTCTTAGGTTGTCTTCACTTTTAAAAGCTTTTCCAACCCTCTGGTTTACATCTTTGTCACATTGTTTTTATCTTTTTCCTTTAATATGATGTTATCCTTAACATCTTTATTAACCTTTTGAAGAATCCTTCTTCCTCACTAGAATATGTCATTGCTGTGAGAGGAGGTGTAGTCCAGGTAACTATGGGAGTCATTGGGCTTGAAATAGATATCCGCGTTGAGGATGGGAATGGTGATGGAGATCCCAGGAAGGGGAGGGAGGGAGGTGTTGGTGATGGTCAAAGTGAATTTGAGGTTGGTGTGAAAGGTGTTAATAAAGTTGATGAACTGTTCAAGCTCCTCATAGGAGCATGAGACAGTGCTGATACAGGCATGAATGTAGCAGAGGAAGAAGGCAGCTACCTGGACTACACCACCTCCCTCTCACCCTCCTGCAAGAATGTGAGCCCCGCCTCTGCCACATCTGCTCCCAAGATGGGAGCATTCCATTCCTGGACATCTCAGATCTCCTCCTATTTCAAGGATCATAATTTTCCCCCTCCAGTGATCAGGAGTACCCTTAACGGCATCTGTTGCATTTCCTGCACTTCTGCCCTCAAACTCCACCACACCTGCCCCCTTCTTTTCCCCCCCCTGCCCCGCCCCGCCCCGCCGCACTACCACCACAAAAATACAGTTTTCCCCGGTCCTCTCATACCACCCCACCAACCTCCACATCCAGCATATTGTTCTCTGCCACCTACAATCTGACCCCACCACCAATGAGATACCCCTATCTGCTTCTTATAGGAGCTGCACGCTCTGCGATTCTCTTGGTTACTCCACGCTCCCCACTAACCTCACTTTTCCCAGCAACTTCAGGAAGTTCTGCACCTTCCCATCCCTGGCCTCATCCCCGCCTCCTCGACCTGACACAACCTGTCCATCATCTTTCCAACTTGTCTGCCTGACCAATTTTCCACCACTCCCGTTCTGCATTTACCTATCACCTACCTTCCCTAGCCCCACCCCCTGCTTTCTGAGCTCCCTTCCTGCTCCCCATTTCTGAATAAGGGTCCCAACCCAAAACATCAACATTCCTCCTCTGCTGCCTGGCCTGCTGTATTCCTCCAGCTCCCCACTGTTATCTCTGACTCCACCATGTGTAGTTCTTGTTTTTTGAATAAATTTGAGTTATTTGAAAATTTAGAAACAGCATAGATAAAGGGGAAACAGGTTTTTGCAGTGTATTTGAATTTCCAAAAAAAATTTGGTAAGGTGCCAGATTGGAGGTTAGTAGTTAGCACTGCCTCATTATGCTGAGACGAGACCCAGGTTCAGTTCCAGCCTTGAGTGTCTGTGGTGTTTGCACGTTTTCCATATGTCTGTGGGTTTCCGTCTGGTGTGCCAGTTTCCTCCCATAGTCCAAAGATGCACAGGTTAACTGAATTGGTCATGTTAAATTGCGCTGTAATGTCCATGGAAGTGCAACTTTGGTTAATTAGCCATGGTGAATGTGATAGTTAGGATATAGGGTAGGGCCCTCTATCTGGGTGGGATGTTGTTTGGAGGGTTGGTGCAGACTTGATGGGCTGAGTGGCCTCTATCTGTAATATAGGGATTCTTGTGATTAAACTAAAACATATTGGTGCGATAATTGAGTAAGACAGCCTGACTAAAAGGAAGCAGAGTGCTCCAGTAAATGGCTCATTTTTCATTGTGGCAGGCCGTAGCTCATGATGTCACACGGATTGGTGGCAGGACCTGCACTATTTGCAATCCCTATCAGTGTATTGAATGAAAGAACCAATTATTTAGTACCCAACTTGCTAGCAGAGCCAAAGTAGGTAGGAAAGCAAGCTTTGAAGAAAATACAGAGTTTGCAAAGATGCTTTTTTTAAAAAGCCTATTGCTTAAAAAAATTTACACGTCAGGAAGGTGGGGAAAATGTGAGATACTCCATTGCTACTAGGAAGAATAGAAAAGCAGAATATGATTTTCAGATTTCAGAATACATTTTAGGTGGTGTTGTGGTTGATTTACAAAATGCAGTTAGAGCAAGTAATTGGAGAGACAAATTGAGTCTTGGCCTTTGAGGGAAACGGTGTATAATAATGCCTTTCCAGAACCTGGGTGCATTGGTGAGACCACACTTGAGTACTTGTTTGTACAGTTGTACAGTTTGTTTACCTTTTTTTAATAAAGAAACATACTTGTATGGAAGCAGCCAGAGGAAGTTGCTTCCCGACTGAAGAGGCTGTCCTATGAGGAAGTTTGAGCAGGTTTAGCCTATTTGGAGTTAAAACGAGTGGGACATGATTGTGTTGAAATTGAGGGGAATTTACAGACCAGCTGCTATGATACTGCTGCATGTGCAGGCATGTAGAACCAGAGGCCATGCTTTCAAAAAAAGCAGCTTCCCATTTAAATTGGCAATGAGGAATTTCTTCATGGGACTCTTTGGTCTTTGGATTTCTTTCCCTGGCAAGCAGTGGATGCTGGGTCATTTAATACAACTAAGGTTGAACTAGATATTTTCTTGATAAAAGGGAGCCTAAGGTTATGGTGAACAGGAAAGGTAGAAAGTGGAGTTGTGGCTAATGCTAGGTCAGCTTTAATCATCATGAATAGCAGAGCAGATTAACGTGGCAAAATGGCCTACTCGTGTAGTTGTTTCAATTCTCGGTGATTTTGTGCAAGAATTTCGGAAAATCTTTGTGCAGCCAAAACATTCACTTTTTGCAGTATCTGAAGTAAAATTTATGATCTGTCCAAATGTAAGTTCTGTAATTTGGACCACAGTTTCAAGATAACACTGTGGGGCTGGAGGAACACAGCAGGCCAGGCAGCATCAGAGGAGCAGCAGAGTTGACGTTTTGGGTTGGGGACCTTCTTCAGAAACTGTCCGGTTGTGTTCTTCCAGCTCCACACTGTTATCTCTGACTCCAGCATCGGTAGTTCTAACTATCTGTCAATCCCAAGATTACTACTTTGTTTTAGAACTGGTAATTGGGAATCACTTGTCTATTTAGAATTGAGAGCCTAGAGCTTTGAAAGGTTGATGTTTGAGACGTTGCCTGATTGGAGCATAAATCCTAAACACGTGCACCAGTGTTATTTAGTTTAAGGTGGCACATAAAGACTTGTTTTAAACAAATTCATGTGCAAATGTATCAGATGCTGTTGACTATTGCAACTGCTTTATTCCAAAACACAAATAGACCTTCATAATTGTGCTTGATTGGTACAGCAAACTAATCAGCCTGGACAATTATTTCTACTACCAACTAGCCAGTTATAAAAGTGAATTGTGATGTTTATAGCTGTTAACAGTTGGTTCTTCATAGTCTATTATGTAAAGGTCATCAATAGAAATTATTTGCTTGACTTCACCAGTTGTCTAGTTTTGTAAGAACACACTGTTCTGCTCAGATATCTTAATTTCTAATGGCAGTTGGCCCAGTTTTTTTGAGGCCAGCATATACTTGAGCTTTAGTTTCTTGAAGTTGCTCTTGAAATGTCATTCATATTCTCGAATTATTTCATTTAAAAATTTTAATTAAAATACTGTTTGATTCCACTGTCTCATCTCTTATTACAGAAAGTTTTTTTATGGTCACTAACTTGTATCACTTCACACAGCTTTTGAAATATTAATTCTAGCTAGTAAACTGGATTTATTCCATGTGAATCTGATTAAGGTTAGAGAGAATATTTCTAAACAAATGATGAATGTACAAAGCAACATGTCAAAATAGATGAGCTATAGACAAAGTACTTATTAAACATTAAGTCTACCATTCTGCCTGCAGCTCCAACTTTCATACCTTCTGTTTTAAGAAATAGCTTTTAACTCAAAACATTAGTTATTTGTGTGTCGAATAGTGCATCTGATTTGAGAATCTTGTCCAGTGGCAAGATTAAGACTGACCACCTCCTCCTGCTTTTGTGACAGATTTTAATGTGCTTGGAACCACATAATAGACTGTCTCATGCAATGCTGTGTCTCTTTTAAACTTTCATGAGCAGGTAAACCTCACTACCAAGGCTAACATTTGTTGCCTACCCCAATTTTTTATTTCTAAGTTTATTTGAGATACAAGCATCAGTGGCCAGGTCAGCATTTATTTCCCATCCTTAATTGCTCCAAGATCGGTCAAGAATCAGCCACATTGGTGTGGATCTGGAGTTATATAGGCCGGACTAGATAAATTCTAGAATTTTACCAACTACTGAGGTTAGGCTAATTGGCCTATAATTTTCCATCTTTTGTCTTGATCCTTTCTTAAACAAGGGGGTTACAGCAGTGTTTTTTTTTCCCCCAATCATCTGGGACTTTCCCTGACTCCAGTGACTTTTGAAAGATCACAACCATTGCCTCCGCTATTTCCTCAGCCACCTCCCTCAAACTAGAGGATGTGGCCCATCGGGGCCAGGAGATTTATCAATTTTTAGACCTTTTAGCTTTTCTAGCATTTTTCTCTCTTGTAATGCCTACCGTACTCAACGCTGCCCCCTGATTCTCTAATTGTTGGGATAATGAATGGTGGCATTACTTTGATAATTGAAGTAGGTATAAACATTTGTCTAATGTCACTTAAACGCACCTTGTTTCTTTCTTCTGTTTTGAAATATTTGAATATTCAGATTTTTTTATTTGTCACTTATGCCCTTTTGCCTCCATCCGAGGGTGTTTGTTTGCTGAATGAATAAGGAGAATAGTGAAATTAGTTGTTTGGTAATTAAATCGTGCCCTGAATTTAAGGGATGGAGATGAAAACTGAATTAGATCAAGCACATGTAGAAAGGTGCAAGAGGAATAGTAGATGCTGGAGAACAAAGGCTGCTGATTTGAAAATCCATTTTCCAAAGGTGGAAGTACTGTGCATAATCACCCTGGTTTTCTGTTTTTCCCACCAGAAGTAAAAAACAAAATGTAATGTTTGGTTGTGTTAGGTAAAATATTGTGAATTATTTTTAGGCGAAGAGTGTGAGAGAGACTGGGTTGAAAGGGGGGAAAAAAAATTTGACCTTGTTGGCATTGCTTTCATTTATGATATCTTCAGTTAATGAGGAAAGAACAAAGTGAACTTTATTTTGTAATACTTTTGTTGATTCTGAACTGTTGAGCTGACATGATACATCAGTTACTACCCAACAGCTCTTGGTAAAATGAAACAAAAAGCAATATCAAATATCAGAATAGCGTGCTGTGTGATTATTATTTATATCTTTATGTATATACATTAAGTATATTTAAGGCTATATTTTTAAGGCCCAATGCTTGTAAGCAATCTTCAAAAGGGTTCCTTTCTAACAAACATAATTTTGGGACCAAGTAACTGGATAAGCAAATAATCAACTTAAGACAGTAGGAACCCTTCTCAGAAAGGACTAGGCAAACATGGTAAGTTGTTAATAATATATGATGCATGCAAAGTGTTGAAAACTGAGGTCAGTGTAACCTTTGGAGACTAATGTATTTTTTGTATGTAATTTTTAAAGGACTTGAATCAATTGACTTTAAATCTATTTAAGTTTGGTCTATGCCCTCTTTAGGCTGTGTATCTGCGAGTCACTTTTTACTTGTCAGAGTGTAAACCGAATTTCACAATATGATTAAGTAAATTAAAGCAGTCTTCATGGGCTGGTTTAAGGTAACAAATTAATTTTGTGCAGAATTAAGCCTGAGGAATTCGATCACTTAAATATATTTGTGGCAAAACAAATGTAAACTGTTCAGTGTTTGGTCATTTAAAGAATGTTTAACTTAAACATTCATACTGACTGTTAATGCTGAATGCTTGAACAGCTGATTCCTATCTTTAAATCTTGCTGCTTCTGATCTAAAGCAAACAATTCTAGCCTGATTAAATCTTTGCTCCATATCTAGACTTGTCAATGGTCTTGAATCTCCGTGACCTTTTCCCCCTCTAAAATCGTCCAGCCCCCTGCACTTTTGCTACATACATGTCAGGCAATGACCATTTCCAACAAGAAAAGATCAAACTGCCATGCATTTATATTCAATAGTATTACCACCACTGGATCTCCCAGGATCAATGTCCTAGGGCTGTATTGACCAGAACTGAACTGGACTAACCATATAAAGGCTGTGACAACAAGAGCAATTCAGAGACTAGGAATCCCAGAGAGAGTAACTCACTTCCTGAATCCCCAAAGCCTGTCCACCATCCTGCAAGGCACACGTCATAACTGTGATGGAGTACTCTCCACTTAGCTAAGTACTGCTCTAGCTTGCCATCCAGAGCCAAGTAGCCCACTTGATTGGCTGTCATCAGCAAACATTTGTTCCTTCCTCCACCTGTTCAGTAGCAGCAGTATGTGTCATGTGCAGGATGCACAGCAGAAATTCCCCAAGATGGCTTAACCCGTGCCATACAAACCCGTGACAACCTCCGTGTAGAAGGTCAAGACCGTGGAAATATGGAACACCACCACATGCAAGCTCCCTGCCAAGCCACTGCCAATCCTGACTTGGGAATATTTTGCTGTTCCTTCTGTGTCATTGGGTCAAAGTCTTGGCACACTCTCCCTAACGGTATTGTGGATCTTCCTACCACAAATGGACTGCAGTGGTCCAAGAAGGCAGCTCAGCACTGCCTTCTCAAGGGCAACTAGAGATGGGCAATAGCTCCAATCAGCAACATGCACATTCCCATGAGTGAATTTTTAAAAAAAAACCTTCACCGGTCCTGGTCTCTCCCTGATTTCCCTTCCTTTTGGAGATGTTCCATCAAACTACCTTGTTGACTAACCTTTTTTGTTGCCCTTCCTAATGTTCTTTATGGCTTGATGCCAAAAATTGTCTGAGCTTAAAGGTAATGTTTAAGACCAGTTGTGGTTGGTATCTTGTAACACATGTGCACCTTATCTCTTACAAAGTTCCAATTTTGCAATTATTGTGCTTTCCTTTCAGAATTCATCTATCCCTCAACCAACAATCCAGTTCCAAGGACTTCAGGGGGTAAGGAAGATGTAATTTTATATTGAATGACTAAACTCTCATTTCAAAATATTGAGCAATCTTTTGAGATGATTTGCATGACTATTTGGGCATTTCTGGTAATTTTGTCATGTATCGTGATATTTGTTTTCTTTCTCTTTGTTCATACACTGCTTTAATGAATTCATTGAGTGATAGTGTCTTCAGACATTGCAAGCAGCCTATTTTTAACCTGTAGTTTAATTTTGGTAATAGTACAGTAGGTCAGCTTTGCCATTGTCTAATTATGATCCAGTAAGTTTGAGGAAAACCCTGTAAAGGCTGACACTTGGATGTAAAATAAAAGTTTGATCTGCGACGGCACAAGAAGGTAAAAACTGTTATTACAAGTTGTCTGCCTATGCCACTGCCAGCTGTGCATGGATTAGAGTCATAGCCAGACATGGAAAAACGCTAATCCAGGAGTTAACGAAGTTCCCTGATGACTCATTGTGAGAATGTAAATTGAACATCACCTAGAACAAAGGTGAAGAACCACTGGCAGACAATGCAGTGTAATCCTTTGTTTTAGTTGTTGTTTTGCTAACTAGTTATTTTTCTGAACACCATCCTTATTTGCCTATTTAAGGCAGCAAATAATACAATTCAGTTTTCACTTTTTTGTATACATGTATCTAAAGTAGCGTAAAATAAAATAAAACAAAGAGCTGAGGATACTAGAGACCTGAAACAAAAACCAGAAATTGTTTGCAAAACTCAGCAGGTCTGGTAGCATCAGTTATTATCTCCATCAGTTCTGATCAAGAGTGATTGGATTCCGAAACGTTAACTCTGCTTTCCACCCCACCCCCGCCACAGATTTTGCCAGACCTGCTGACTTTCACCATTTACTGTTCAGTGTAATATGCTGATAGGAATCTGCTAGCAGATTCCAATCTCTAAGTTAAACATCAGATATTACAGGTCATGAATTTAAATTTGTGATTTGAACAATGCCTTTTCCTCTGTTCTCTCCCTGTTCATCAACGTGACTTCATCATAGCAGGTTAATTCCTCTCCATGAGCAGATCGTAGCACTTTTACTGTTTTGGTAATGTAGCGATTTAAATACACTTGGAAAGCTGTCTGTTCCATCTAACACTGCTTTGATTAAAGATCAGAGATAATGGGAACTGCAGATGCTGGAGAATCCAAGATAATAAAATGTGAGGCTGGATGAACACAGCAGGCCAAGCAATATCTCAGGAGCACAAACAGAGACCCTCTCTGAAGGGTCTAGGCCCGAAACGTCAGCTTTTGTGCTCCTGAGATGCTGCTTGGCCTCACTGCTTTGATTAAACGCTGATTACATTGGATGTCATTTGAAGGTTAAACAGGTTGTAACTGTACTCATTGGAATTTAGAAGAATGAGAGGTGATCTCATTGAAACATAGGATTGATTCTTAAACGGATTGACAAGGTAAATGTTGAGAGGAAGTTTCCCCTCATGGGAGAATCTGGGCTTAGAGACCATAGTCTCAGAATTAAGAGGTGCAAATTTTAGACTGAAATGAGGAGGAATTTATTGAGGGTTGACTGTCTTTGAAACTCCTTGCCACACCTCTGTAGGACAGAGGCCTTGTGTATATTTAAGGCTGAGAGATACTGAGATCAGTAGGGACATCAAGCAATATGGCAAAAGAGCATGAAAGTGGATGTGAGGAATGTTCGGTCATCGTGATCCTTTTGAAAGGTGGAACAGGGTTGAGGGGCCAGCCTACTCTGTTCCTTATTCTAATGCACTGGGAGTGACTAACTTTGACTTCAAATGCAATTACCTTTGGTTTGCATCCAGATTAAAAAAATATAGTATGATGTGCCCAAATGGATTCGCAGTCTGTGGCAATTCGTAATTGTACTACTGACATTGGGTGATCTCTCTTTTTTTTTTGGTTTTAAAAATATGATGAAATTGCATTCAGTGTTTTAAAACCAGAACAGTCACACCAGGGACAAATGCAGAAGAAAAAAAAAATTGGTTTTTAAATGTTTTGCGTTATTCATTTGTTCACTTTTTATCTCGACTTGATTTTTCATGAGATTAATAGTGTTTTTGCTGGGATGGGAAAGGAATTTGTCTGAGTCCCTGGGATACTATAAAAGCAGCAGTGTGCTTCTGAGGCTTTATGAAGCTCTAGTTAGGCCCCACTTAGAATACTGTGTCCAATTTCGGGCCCCACACCTCAGGAAGGACATACTAGCCCTGGAGTGTGTCCAGCAGAGATTCACACGGATGATCCCTGGAATGGTAGGTTTAACGTATGATGAACGGCTAAGGATCCTGGGATTGTACTCATTAGGGTTTAGAAGTTTGAGGAGAGATCTGATAGAAACTTAGAAGATAATGTCTGGTTTAGAAGGGGTGGACGCTAGGAAGTTGTTTCCGTTAGGTGGGGACCCGTGGGCACAGCCTTAAAATTAGAGGGGGTAAATTTAAAATTGAAATGAGACGACATTTCTTCACCCAGAGAGTGGTGGGCTTATGGAATTCATTGCCACGGAGTGCAGTGGAGGCCAGGATGCCTTCAAGGCAGAGATCGACAAACTCTTGATCTCCAGAAGGAATCAAGGGCTATGGGGAGATTGCAGGGAAGTGGAGTTGAAATGCCCATCAGCCATGATTTAAATGGCGGAGTGGACTTGATGGGCTGAATGGCCTGCCTTCCACCCCTGTGTCTTATGGTCTTATCTTTTTTTTTTATCCACTTGAACAATGAGAGAGGCCTGAATTAACCTCTTATCTGATAGTTTGTGCTTCAAATTTACTCTGCCTTGCACTGATAATTTTCTCAATTCTGAATTTGGGGTTAAATGTTCTGATTGAGTGTGGTACTGCTAAGGTGAACTAACACTTGTAATTAACTTCAACATCTTTTGCAGCTCAGTTCGAATAAAATGTGGATGACAGCAATTATAAACTGACAATGATTGTCTCAGTTTAACCTTTTTTATTCTGATCTTAAAAGAGAATGCATATCATGATTGACCTTTTACACAGCCAGTGATGCTAAGAATTACAATGCAAATTCTGTAGCACCTTCTGTATCTGTGTTTTGAGTTTCGTAATTCTTGTTGGGATTCTCATGGGAAGATGATTTTAAACAAAGTGGTTCGCATATGGAATGAACATCCTGAGGAAATGGTGGAATCAATTACAATTACAAGATTTAAAAGACATTTGGATGTTGGTTTCTAGGAGGTTGGGCAGCAAACGCTGATGCTTGTAGGACCTAATTTAATCTGACGAGAATTGAGCAATACCTTAGTTCATTGTACTGTATTTTACAGGACTTCTATGATGTATTCACATTTAAAATCTTCAATTTTATCTTGTGCAACGTGAGTATGAAAGTCATGGCAAACTATAAATGATCAAGAAACAATTCATTTTGGTGCCGAAACCAACTGCAATTTGTTTCAAAATTAGCACCTTGAAGTATTACAGTTGACAAAGGCTTCTTAGAAATTACATGATTTGTTTGATTTTTGGCACAATGTTATTCTTAACAGAATACAAGTTTTATTATCAAACTTTGTGCACTGTGCGATAAATGGTTTTGGTAGTGTTCACATTGGTCACTACTTTACATTTTAAATCTGTAAATTAGCTTTTTAGATAATTACTATTTCCAGTAACACCAAAAACATCTGACCTCCAAAGCACTGTCCCACAATGCAGATACTTTGAACACACACACACAAAAACAAGAGTTCAAACAAAATTAAAACAAAGACTAGCTTTTAAATGCCCTAAATTTGGTCTCAAGGCTTGCTGGTAGCATTGTCTTGGGAGACAGCTCATGAGTCAAAAACCATCTGGGAGGGTTGTTGACTTGACTGTGAAGGTTAATGGGTAGTTGCCTGCAAAAAAGCACAGAGTATGGACCATGCTTTATTGCACCTAGAAGGCATGTGTGAGAAAACTGATAATATTCTGGTTAATAGTAGCTGATGCATCTTTCTACTTGCAAAAATTCCCACCAAAATTCCTGTGGCCATTTGCAGCCTTGTCATTGAGCACTGGCACAGAGTCTACTGGGAAATGTAGCTCACAATGCTGAGCTTACTCTGGGAGTAGGGCACATGGTAGTCTACATGTCTTGATGTGCAGTGTGTTGAAGCTTGGGAACAGAACATAAATCTTTCATCACTGGAAGTGGCCTGTGGCTCTTAGTTGCTCATACTTAGTGTATGTACTCAGTGACTACCTATGTGTTTTCTGTCAGCTCTGGATAGGGTTTAGTCTTTTTATTTTGTACATTTGTCTATTTTATGGAGGTAAGTTTTTTTTCTTTTTGAAAGTATTTTCTCACGAAATGTGGATAAGACCCCTTTTCAGCCAGATGTTTATAAGAAAAAGTGTTGTATGACTTACTTCTAATATCTTTAACATACAAATAAATAAATCTAAAAAGCAGTGATAATGAAAACTGCAGATGCTGGAGAATCCAAGATAATGAAATGTGAGGCTGGATGAACACAGGCCCAGTAGCATCTCAGGAGCACAAAAGCTGACGTTTCGGGCCTAGACCCTTCATCAGAGAGGGGGATGGGGAGAGGGAACTGGAATAAATAGGGAGAGAGGGGGAGGCAGACCGAAGATGGAGAGAAAAGAAGATAGGTAGGGAGGGGATAGGTCAGTCCAGGGAAGACGGACAGGTCAAGGAGGTGGGATGAGGTTAGTAGGTAGGAGATGGAGGTTCGGCTTGGGGTGGGAGGAAGGGATGGGTGAGAGGAAGAACAGGTTAGGGAGGCAGAGACAGGCTGGGCTGGTTTTGGGATGCAGTGGGTGGAGGGGGAAAAGCTGGGCTGGTTGTGAGATGCAGTGGGGGGAGGGGACGAACTGGGCTGGTTTTGGGATGCGGTGGGGGATGGGGAGATTTTGAAGCTGGTGAAGTCCACATTGATACCATTGGGCTGCAGGGTTCCCAAGCGGAATATGAGTTGCTGTTCCTGCAACCTTTGGGTGGCATCATTGTGGCACTGCAGGAGGCCCATGATGGACATGTCATCCAGAGAATGGGAGGGGGAGTGGAAATGGTTTGCGACTGGGAGGTGCAGTTGTTTAATCTAAAAAGCAGATTGTTTGTTTGATTTTCTTCTGTTGAAACATTCCATCAAGCCTTTGTCAATTCAGGACGTTACCATTTTGATGATCTTTTATTCAATTTCCTGTATATTTCTTCATGTCAATTCATCTCCTATAATCCTATTGTGGATCTAGTTCTGTCATTATCTGTCTTTGTATTTGAGCTTCCAATTCTTCAATGCCTCCAATTGCATTTTCAGTTAAAATTTAGTATCTTCATGCTTATACCCTTTTGCTTAGTCATGTTCCAACCTAACTTGGGTAACAAACTCGACGGAGTTGTATTCATCTAATTCTAGCCTCTGCTCAATTTCCTCACTCACTTCACCTTGAGCTGGTTTATTGATGTGCGTAGGACAAGTTTTCTGATGTACGTCGCGTGTTTATGTTATCATTGAGACGTGATATTAAACAACACATTTTAACATAGCACTGCGATGCCATCTTAATTTCGTGTGAATACTCTGATTTTTCCAAAAAATATTATAAATTATTGCCCAAGTTCAATCAAAATATTCCATGTATGAAATAATCCTTGGCTAACATTTTAGCTGTTATTTCCAGTTTAGCATGAAATGCTGATTGAAGTGACAATGATGGTAAAAATGGAGCATTCAGAGCCCATTGTTGGACCAAATAGTGAACAATGGACTAGATGATTGGATAATCAGATGTTAAAAGTGAAGAAAGGATCACAGCTAACCTGTATATTCACATCAGAATTATTCAATCTGTAAATAGAATAAACATTCATAAAAGTGGCTGTACTTATAGAAGTGAAAATTGGACACCAAGTACATACCAAAATAGCAGAATAAGAAGACCCACAAAATTTCTTGGACAATGTTAAAATCTAAAAATTTAGTGTGCTGGATGAGTACCAACGCCAAAAATAACAATGGTAATTTAGGAATGTATGAGCAGAAACTAGACAGCATAGATTTAGATGGATAGTATCACACTGAAACTAATAAGTATGTTGGTCTACTTTATGGCAAATGGTAATTGATGCTAGCTATGATGCTGGAATTAGCAGAAAGATAAAGATGGAGGTGATTTTGAGGTTGAAATGTTTTTAACAATAAAACAAGCTTGTACCATGTACATTGCGTTTTATCCATTTCCTTGTATGTCTCAGAAACCTGGATGATAAGTCAAGATCTGTTGGAGGAAATATTGACATTTTGAAATGTAGATGCTAAATCTTGAGCTAAAATTTTGTATACGTATGAGACAAATGTAAGTACTTGAAATTGCAAGATAAGATGCCTTTCAGAAGAGGAAAAAAGTCTGTATTTTAGTCTTCTAATCAAAGTATAGCTGTCTTCTGGAGGTCCAAGCACGGCTGCAAAAGATAATAAAATGTGAGGCTGGATGAACACAGCAGGCCAAGCAGCATCTCAGGAGCACAAAAGCTGACGTTTCGGGCCTAGACCCTTCATCAGAGAGGGGGATGGGGAGAGGGAACTGGAATAAATAGGGAGAGAGGGGGAGGCGGACCGAAGATGGAGAGTAAAGAAGATAGGTGGAGAGAATATAGGTGGGGAGGTAGGGAGGGGATAGGTCAGTCCAGGGAAGACGGACAGGTCAAGGAGGTGGGATGAGGTTAGTAGGTAGATGGGGGTGCGGCTTGGGGTGGGAGGAAGGGATGGGTGAGAGGAAGAACAGGTTAGGGAGGCAGAGACAGGTTGGACTGGTTTTGGGATGCAGTGGGTGGGGGGGGAGGGGGGAAGAGCTGGGCTGGTTTAGGGATGCAGTAGGGGAAGGGGAGATTTTGAAACTGGTGAAGTCCACATTGATACCATTAGGCTGCAGGGTTCCCAGGCGGAATATGAGTTGCTGTTCCTGCAACCTTCGGGTGGCATCATTGTGGCAGTGCAGGAGGCCCATGATGGACATGTCATCTAGAGAATGGGAGGGGGAGTGGAAATGGTTTGCGACTGGGAGGTGCAGTTGTTTGTTGCGAACTGAGCGGAGGTGTTCTGCAAAGCGGTCACCAAGCCTCCGCTTGGTTTCCCCAATGTAGAGGAAGCCGTGCCGGGTACAATGGATGCAGTATACCACATTGGCAGATGTGCAGGTGAACCTCTGCTTAATGTGGAATGTCATCTTGGGGCCTGGGATAGGGGTGAGGGAGGAGGTGTGGGGGCAAGTGTAGCATTTCCTGCGGTTGCAGGGGAAGGTGCCGGGTGTGGTGGGGTTGGAGGGCAGTGTGGAGCGAACAAGGGAGTCACGGAGAGAGTGGTCTCTCCGGAAAGCAGACAGGGGTGGGGGTGGAAAAATGTCTTGGGTGGTGGGGTTGGATTGTAAATGGCGGAAGTGTCGGAGGATGATGCGTTGTATCCGGAGGTTGGTAGGGTGGTGTGTGAGAACGAGGGGGATCCTCTTAGGGCGGTTGTGGCGGGGGCGGGGTGTGAGGGATGTGTTGCGGGAAATACGGGAGACACGGTCAAGGGCGTTCTCGATCACTGTGGGGGGAAATTTGTGGTCCTTAAAGAACTTGGACATCTGGGATGTGCGGGAGTGGAATGTCTTATCGTGGGAGCAGATGCGGCGGAGGCGGAGGAATTGGGAATGGGGATGGAATTTTTGCAGGAGGGTGGGTGGGAGGAGGTGTATTCTAGGTAGCTGTGGGAGTCGGTGGGCTTGAAATGGACATCAGTTACAAGCTGGTTGCCTGAGATGGAGACTGAGAGGTCCAGGAAGGTGAGGGATGTGCTGGAGATGGCCCAGGTGAACTGAAGGTTGGGGTGGAAGGTGTTGGTGAAGTGGATGAACTGTTCGAGCTCCTCTGGAGAGCAAGAGGTGGCGCCGATACAGTCATCAATGTACCGGAGGAAGAGGTGGGGTTTGGGGCCTGTGTAGGTGCGGAAGAGGGACTGTTCCACGTGACCTACAAAGAGGCAGGCATAGCTGGGGCCCATGCGGGTGCCCATGGCCACCCCCTTTAGTCTGTAGGAAGTGGGAGGAGTCAAAACACCCGGCACCTTCCCCTGCAACCGCAGGAAATGCTACACTTGCCCCCACACCTCCTCCCTCACCCCTATCCCAGGCCCCAAGATGACATTCCACATTAAGCAGAGGTTCACCTGCACATCTGCCAATGTGGTATACTGCATCCATTGTACCCGGCGCGGCTTCCTCTACATTGGGGAAACCATGCGGAGGCCTGGTGACCGCTTTGCAGAACACCTCCGCTCAGTTCGCAACAAACAACTGCACCTCCCCAGTCGCAAACCATTTCCACTCCCCCTCCCTTTCTCTAGATGACATGTCCATCATGGGCCTCCTGCACTGCCACAATGATGCCACCCGAAGGTTGCAGGAACAGCAACTCATATTCCGCCTGGGAACCCTGCAGCCTAATGGTATCAATGTGGACTTCACCAGTTTCAAAATCTCCCCTTCCCCTACTGCATCCCTAAACCAGCCCAGTTCGTCCCCTCCCCCCACTGCACCACACAACCAGCCCAGCTCTCTCTTCTCTCCCCCCCCCCCACTGCATCCCAAAACCAGTCCAACCTGTCTCTGCCTCCCTAACCGGTTCTTCGTCTCACCCATCCCTTCCTCCCACCCCAAGCCGCACCCCCATCTACCTACTAATCTCATCCCACCTCCTTGACCTGTCCGTCTTCCCTGGACTGACCTATCCCCTCCCTACCTCCCCACCTATACTCTCTCCACCTATCTTCTTTACTCTCCATCTTCGGTCCGCCTCCCCCTCTCTCCCTATTTATTCCAGTTCCCTCCCCCCATCCCCCTCTCTGATGAAGGGTCTAGGCCCAAAACGTCAGCTTTTGTGCTCCTGAGATGCTGCTTGGCCTGCTGTGTTCATCCAGCCTCACATTTTATTATCTTGGAATTCTCCAGCATCTGCAGTTCCCATTATCTCACGGCTGCAGAAGAGGTGGGTGACTAACACGTAGTTAGGCGATGGACATCGAGTGGGGATAAGCTAAACTGGAAATGTGAATACGACAATAAATAAATTTAATGTAGCATGACCGCAAAATCCTGGTAACTGTACCTACAAGCTGCATTACTTTGACTTTTAGTAACATTTTACCAATGCATATATAAAATGTTAAGTATATCATATCTTGAATGCAAAAGGAAATACTGAAAACACTAATGTGTTCTTTACAAAGCTCGTTTTTGCTTTTTCATTTCTTTTCACATTTGAAAACCAGGAACAGGATTAAACCATGCAGCCCCCAAGCTGCCTTCACCATTTCATAAGATCACGTCCATCTGATTGTTGCTTTGTGTCCACCTTTCTGTGCAGTCCCACCTCAAGCAAGAATCTAACTCAGCCTTACTTTCCTACTTATGGGATGTAGGATTTTATTGGCTAGACCAGAATTTATTGCCTGTCACTAACCCTTGTGAAACTGGTGGTGAGCTACCCAATTAACTGCTGCAGTCTGTGTTCTGTAAGTAGACCTGCATGTTGTTATGGAGGTAATTCCAGGATTCAGACCCAGTTCAACCATGGATTATGGCTGTGTTCAATTCCACGTCAAACAGGAAATACAGTGAATAAGTCATCACCTTTTATCCTTTGTTTCCAGACCCTATGGACATTCTTTCTTATGCCTTTCTCCTCAAAAAAAGTCGTGTGTTTGGGATTCGGGACTTTTGTTTTAATTCTAGATCATAACTCGGACCTTGTCCAGTGTTTGTCTCCTGGCTTCGTGAATACTTTAATAAACAAAATCTGAAATTGAACTTTTTTTGGATTGCTGTCCAGAATGAAAGTAATAGGGAATTTTGGTAATTGCATTAGCATGTTTATACTAATGGTACAATTGGTGGAGTAGTGGGATTTGATTTATCATTTTGCATGGCATTCATAAAAATATATAACCTTTCTATAAAGTAAAATTTTTATAATTCTCTTGTTACACAGTTAGTGTCCTTACCTCTGTGCCAGGAGGACACGTTCAACACAGGTGTTAAATTTCTGAATGTCTGACTTCCTCATTCCATACTTTAGTGTTTCACAACCAGTGGATTTTTATAGCTGCTGTTGTAACATAGGCACATGCAATAGAAATTTGAAGTATCTGCAAATAAGTGTGATTAAATGACCAAATAATCTGATGATGTTGGAAAGATGTAAAATAGATCAAGATGCCCAAAGAGTACTTTGCTTTTCAAATAGTAACGAGCTGAGTAGATGATGCTTTAGCTGAAATGTCACCTGCCTGTATTGCTCATAAACAAAGCTTTTCACTGCACTTTGGTACATGTGGCAATAAATCATTTAATCTAAAAGTAACAATGCACCTTCAGCGCACCCCTGAAGTACCAATTGGTCTTGCGCAAGATCTCAGAAATGTAGATTGAGCTTCTCCGTTCTCAGGCTAATACTACTAAGCAGTCTCTGGTATTTAATTTACTTCATGACTCAGATTTATAAAATCATTTTAATATAAACAAGGTCTTTTAGCTTCCAAATTGTAACATGAAAATATTTACACGGCTTGTACCCCTGTTAAGAAATTCCTTGGCAATGCCCTTTCCTTCCTTGGGTTCCACCATTTTGGATTTCTGCTTGACCATCTGATGTTAGTAAGCTATTTATTTGCCAAAATGCAAAATATGATCCCTGCACGCCCAAGCAATTGATTTTGTTATCAATATTCCAGTTTTGTGATGAGGCGCTGGTGTTGGACTGAAGGCAGACAAAGTCAGAAGTTTCATGACACCAGGTTATAGCCCAACAGGCTTATTTGAAATTACAAACTTATGAAGCACTGCTGCTTCATCAGGTGGAGTGAGGAGAACAACACAGTCACATAATTTATAAACTGAGAGGTCAAAAGATTATGCAAATTGTGAGTGGTGTGTTAACAGGCTGAAAATTCAAATCTCAGGTGATCAAAAGTGTCAACAATTAAATAGCATGTGAAGGGATGACCTATAATAGATTAATTGAGGAAGAGAGATATTTCTTTGTAATTAAGACGGTGCTGGAAGCATTCGAAATGGTAGAATAACACGATAGGCATAAGGATCGCATGCCAAGGAGTTAACCAAAATAAGTAATTTAAAACGTTAGATACTAAGATCGTAAGTTATCAAAGCTATGGTGTCTAAACTGGACAGCAAAGCAGATTTTGCGGATACATAATAGTATGGTGGGGGTTACATGAACAAGTGTGAGATGAACCCAAGATCACAGTTGAGGCCATCTTTGTGGGTATGGAACATGGTCATCAGTTTCTGCTGGGTGATTCTAAGTTGTTGGATATCTTGAAGTCTGCCTTGGAGGACGCTTATGCAAAGATCGGAGGCTAAAATGTTCTTGTGCTCTGCTACTGGGAGGGAACGTTTCTGTCTGGTTGTCGTGCAGTGGCCATTCATCTGTAGTAGCATCTGCATGGTCTCGCCAGTGTGCCTTGCCTTAGGGTCTTCTTGCCTGGAGTGTCTGAGGTTTCGCCAAGGGAAGTGGTGGTACTACGGTGAGTGAAGATGAATCTAGGTCAAGCTACACTACAAGCTGAAATTTACTTGACTAACTGGAGACATTTGTAATGGAGAAAGGTTAACAATAAAATGTTTTTATATCGTGATATTGCAATATTACTGGTTCTTCTGAAAGCTGTGTTTAAAAAATCAAATCCTGAAATTATTTCATATGCAAAATAATTGTTTTTAGGTGACCAAGAATATCAGAAAAATGTAAAAGATATGAACAGCAAAACTGTTTTGCAGTGTGGTTTTAAAAATTAAAGGTTACACTCATTTTAGGTGGTTACAATCCTGTCAATGCTTGAACAGTAGTTATGAATCTGACTAAAAGACACTTGAAGCCATTACTTCAAATACTGGAATGTTCAAACCCCTGATCGGTAGAAGACAAAAGCAGCAAATGTATGGGACACAACATCCTCTCAAAGTCCCACTTTCTCCTAATGGAGAACAAAATTTCATTCTTCCGTTGTCATTGGGTCAAAATCCTGCAAGTCATCCTAATAACACTGTGTACCTACACTTTCTTGAACTGCTACTATCCAGATAGTGAGTCACTAACACCTTCTGGGTAACTAAGGATGGACAAAAATGTTGGCCTAACCAATGACACCCACATCAGTTGAAAGTAATGTCATGCTATGCACTTTGGCTCCATGTATAAATTCTCCTTTTGGGTCACCAGTTGGTCTCGGTTTTTTTAGTTTTTAATATATCAGTGGAAGATTTGGATTACATTTTTGTTAGCTGCCTGTTTCTGTATTTTCTTTGCTTTTGGTATTTCCTTTCTCACTTCCCCTGTGAACCTTTTGATCAGCTCGGCCGTCATTTCTACTGTTAATCGGACATCCCTCATTTGGGGGAGGGAGCGATAGAGATCACCCGCACCCTTTTTCTGCTATATGTTCTGCTTACCTGTATCCACAAATATTCAATACCCAGCCTTGCCTTTTATTTTAAAAGACATATCTCTGTTATCCCTATGACAGCAGATTCCATGGTTACTTGCAACTCACCAACCTTTCTTATGAATAAAGTTTTTGATAAGTACATACTGCTAAACTAATATATACCTATACACAGTCTTAGTCTGGCTCCACCCTATGATATTGCTTTTTCTTACTCTGGTGCTAATTTGCTAATCTTTAACGTCATTATTCTCACAAGGCATTTCATCTGGTTTCTTTAGAAGTAATAGTACTTTTCATAGAAATGGACTGCAGACCTGAACTAATTAAGTCTTTTTTTTGCCACTTTCTATCCAGAGACACCACTGATGTGTGCGTATATTTATGCATGCTCAAAGCTGCAGTCACTGGCTTCCTAGCAAGTGATAAATTCTAACGTTGGCAGGAACTGTTTGTTCTCTGCTTGCATTAAAATTAAATGTAAACAGTTACCAGATGTACCAGTGGGCTGTCTGGGAACTTGAACATGATTTTGGTCTGAAGTCACCTCTTGGAGCAATGGCCTTGTAGCTCCTGCTTCCAGTATTGCAGTGAGTCAGTTCAGATATTTATTATACTGCTCACTTTCTCTTTTTTTTGCTGTGGCTTGTCATTAGTAAAACCAGAAAAACAATATCTTACGGCAGTGATCAAAAATCAGCAGATAGGATTTTTTTTTGGCAAGTATTCAGGGTTGTACATGAATGTGGTTTTTAACTGAACATCACAACCTTCATTTAACAATTTGAAAATAATCCAGTTTTTAAGTCCCTGAATCTTTTGATGATTAATACATGTTTTTTTTTATTCATTGGATATGAAATTACAAGTCTGCCATTAACTCTGCTTTCAGTGCACAAAACCCCAAATACCTCTGATAAAATATGCGAGGCACTCTGGAAAAAGCTCTTTGAAATTCTTGACAAGGGTATTCTTCACACCAAGTACTGAGTTGGAGCAATTTCACTGAATACTTAGAATTTTTGATCTCATTTAATTAAATTCACCCCTGAAATAACTGAATTACACAGATGGTTTCTTTGCCATTGTTGCCAGACAGCGTATCTGGGTAATAGAATCTAAGTGTAGCTATTTGGTTTTTAATGAATAAATTTAAGACTTTCTTAGTGCTGGCTATTCAGTCTTGTTAATTTGTGTCAAATGAATTTGCACTGTCTCTTTTTGTTACCAGGTAAAATGTTATTTGAAGACAAAAGCTAGCTTGCTTGCTTGTGTAAATTATGTGGAAAATGTGGGGATGAAGTATAATGGAAACACCAGCATTTCATGGAGTGGGGAGTTTCATTGAGCCGCCTTAAGGGTAGCTTGATCAATCTAAATAAATGCACCAGGCATTTAATAGGCAGCATGTGCAATAAATACCAGCAGCTCCGACTAGGCAGGGGAAAACATTGCAAAGATCTAGCAGGACTACTGTAGTTTTTGTAAAAGGAAGCCATGGCAGATCTTGCATGCCTTGAGTCAGCATTCTCCCTAATCATTTTAAGGCAAAATGCTGTTTATAACTATTTTACAAAAAGATAAGCTTTATGATCATGGGTTGTGTCAGAATTTTAAATTTGGATGAGTAAAGTTGGTTGCAAGTATCACACTCGTTACATGGTATCTTTAAATATATTGAAGTACATTTGCCTGTATTTAGTATATTTTTAATTCTACTGAAATTTAGTGCATGTTATTAAATCTGACAACGTAATGACTGTTCCATGTTGTGTGATTTTCAAAGAATGTTGTTTTAAATTCATGCTTGTACACCTGTTAAAGCTGTTAGGAAAAACAAATCTGTCTGCTTGGAACCATAAAGCCTCGTCAAGGAAAGACAAGTATTTTTGTTTTTCAATACTGCTCAAAATAGGTATTAGTAGTGCACCATTGTTCATAAGGTTCTAGTAGATCTTAAGAATGGAAGTATGAATCTTCACTTTCTTTGTTCAGATGCATTCTTGTAAATGTATGGTGTTATAAGTTGCGACTGATGTAAGAGTCTATATTGAATAAAACCATTAAACATTTTGGAAAAACTATGCTGTAGAGTAATAAGATCTATTTTCCACTCTTCCCAATCGAGGCTATACCCATTAAGGCAGACTGCTGAGTGGAACCCTAGTACCACCTCATTGGGTGAAATGGCTTTTGAATTTAAAGATAATCAGTCACTGGGCTACCTTATAACCTAAAACATTTAAAGCAGCTGTTTTGGTGCACTCTGTACTGGTTCTTAGCAAAACAATCTAGAATTATATCCCATTCACGTCTATTGTTTTAATTATCCAATTTTCTTTCGAAGTATACACTGATCTTTGCTTCCCTATGACAGAATGTTCCATGCTCCGTGCATAAGTTTCTCATCACACCTTATCTTCATGACTATTTAAAATAGATTGAGTCTCAAATGTTCCAAATAGATTTTGGTCATGCTCCACCTATCCCAGTACCTTTTAATGACTTGCGCACTTATGTGCCCAAGTCTCTCTGCTTTTGTGAATGCTTTAAGAGTATGGCTTTTTGTTTCATACTGTTGTTCTGCATTCTTTGTACCAAAATGTATCACCCACACATCTCCACATTGAACTTCTTCAGCCACTTATCTGCCATCTTCCAATATAGAACATAGAACATAGAACATTACAGCACAGTACAGGCCCTTTGGCCCTCAATGTTGTGCCGACCTGTCATACTGATCTCAAGCCCATCTAACCTACACTATTCCATGTACGTCCAATGACGACTTAAATGTACCTAAAGTTGGCGAATCTACTACCGTTGCAGGCAAAGCGTTCCATTCCCTTACTACTCTCTGAGTAAAGAAACTACCTCTGCCATCTGTCCTATATCTTTCACCCCTCAATTTAAAGCTATTTGCCCTCGTGCTCGCTGTCACCATCCTAGGAAAAAGGCTCTCCCTATCCACCCCTCTGATTATTTTATATGTTTCAATTAAGTCACCTCTCAACCTTCTTCTCTTAATGAAAACAGCCTCAAGTCCCTCAGCCTTTCCTCGTAAGACCTTCCCTCCACACCAGGCAACATCCTAGTAAATCTCCTCTGCACCCTTTCCAAAGCTTCCACATCCTTCTTATAATGCGGTGACCAGAACTGTATGCAATACTCCAAACGCGGCCGCACCAGAGTTTTGTACAGCTTCACCAAGACCTCTTGGTTCCGGAACTCGATCCCTCTATTAATAAAAGCTAAAACACTGTATGCCTTCTTAACAGCCCTGTCAACCTGGGTGGCAACTTTCAAGGATGTTAATTTTTTTTGAATTTCTACACTCCTCCTGCTGGTTACAATATTCCAAGTTTTGTATCATCTGCAAACTTCCGAGTTGTCCCCTGTACTGAAAGATTGAGATCATAATAAAATCTGGAAAAGGGTCAGTTCAATATCAAGATTCGATCTCCACTACAAAATTTCCCAACTTAGTGTTCATTAACTGTTATTTTGTGTCCTATCATGTCACCAATTTTATATATACATTGCTACTGTCCTTTCCTATCCTCTCCATATCTCTTCAAAGAACTTCAGCATGTTGGTTGCATATGATTTTCCCTTAGCAAATCCCTTAGCTGTCTCTTCTTAATTAGTCCACATTTTTGTGTCTATTAGTTTTATCATGAATTACTGTTCCTAGAAGTTTCCTTAACACTGAACTTCAACTGATGTGTAAATGCTGGGCATAACATTAAAACATACTTTTGAACAAGGCTGTGATGTTGGCACTTTTTCCGTCCTTTGGCACCAGCATTGAATCTAGGAAGACTGAAAGATTATAGCCAGAGTCTGTACATTTTTTTTTTCACTTACTCCTTCAATATTCGTGGATTAATTGAGGTGCCTTGTGAAATAACGGTTTCTCAACCTTTTCAATTTTGAACCTGTTTGGTGACTGGGTTTTCCTCTGTCACCATGATCTGGGCAACATCTCCTTCCTTGGTAAAGATGGATGCAAAATATTCAACACTGCCCTCTGCTTCCATATGTAAATTTGCCTTTTGGTTTCTTTCAGCACAAGTCCTCCGTTGGGGATTCTCTTTTTTTAACTGCCAGTCTTTTGTCATTATTCCATGGTTTTCATTATTTGCTTTCTCAATTCTTCTGAACAGGGAGTATATTCTACACGAAGCCTATCATTAATGCAATTCTTTGTTTTAATTTCTATCTCCTTTGTTATTCAGGGAACTCAGGATTTGTTTGCCCAGCCTTTCCCTTTTGAAAAAATGTACCTTGACTCTGAACTGCTGTCCTTTTTTTAAAAAAGTGTTCACCCATTGTCCACCTACAGTTTTTTTTAACCACCATTTCTGGCTATAGTCTATCTGACCCAGCTCTGTTCCTACCCCTTTGAAGTCAGTTAGTTACTCTCTAGTTAATACTTTGGGTTGGCCATTGTCCTTTTTCTCCAATCATTCTAAACCTTTATAAAATGATCGATCTCTCCTAAATATTCCACCACTGATGCTTAATCTACTTGGCCCACCTTATTCTTAAGAACTAGGTCTAGCAGAGCATTGTTTCATTTTTAGCCTGTTTACATATTGCTGTAGAAATTTTTCTGAACACGTGACAAGCATGTTTGGCCCTCTCTGCTGTTTATACTACTTTCTTAGTCTACATTTGGCTAGTTAAAACATCCATTATAACTACTACTAAGATGCTTGTAACTTCTGGCGCTATCACTCTCTACCAATATTACTACTTAATATTTTCACCTGGTACCTACAATACTACAGAGCTCATTAAAATCACTTCAATAGCTTTAGCAGAGCATCTGGCAAATGACTTATTTGCAGCACTGTCCAACTGCTTGTATGGGTGCAATCTTGCCCTAGAAGTTAGAACAGTTTTTTTCCTGCCCCTGCACCCTTCTCTTTCTGTTCTCCCCCCCCCCCCCCCCCCCCCCCCCCCCCCCCCGACCGCCCCCGCCTCAGCCTCAGAAAAACAAAGCAATTCATTCATCTAAAGAAAAATACTTCCAATACTTGGAATCTTCACAGCAGTAGTTTCAAAGTTAGTAGGGTACATTATATGTGTGTTTTTTTTAAAAATTCAGTTTAGGTGTCATTGGAAAGACCAGCATTTCTTGACAAATCCTAGTTTTCCTCCAAAGATGTTTGTTATATTCTTGAGTGGGTGCATTTTTATTTTTTGCTTTTGGCAAGTAACATGCACAGCATACAAATGCCAGCCAATGCTCATCTTCAGTAAGAGGCAATCTATTCACTGCTCCTTGACGTTCAATGGTGTTTCTGTCACTGTCACTTCATGATTCTTGGGGGTTGGGGGGTGGGGGCAGGGTTAGCATTGACCAAAAATTTAACTGTACTCAACATATAAACATAGCGGCTACCAGAACAGATCGGGGCTAGGAAAACTACAGCGAGTAACTTCCCTCCTGCCTCTGCAAAGCCTGTCCTCCATCTACAGAGCACAAGTCAGCAATGTGATGGAATACTCCTCACTTGTCTGGACGCGTGCAGTACCAACAGCACAAGAAACTTGACATAATTCCAGACAAAGCTTCCTGCTTGATTGGCACCACATCCACACACCACCTCCTACAACCAATGCTCAGTAGAAGTGTGTGCTGTCTACAAGATGCACTGCGCAAATTCACCAAAGCTGCTTAGACAGCACTTTCCAAACCTACAAGCAATTTCACCTAGAAGGACAAGGGAGCTGATACCTGTGGACACCATCTTCAAATTTCCCTCCAAGCCACTCCCCATCTGGACTTGGAAATTTATTGCTATTCCTTAGCTGTGTTGCTGAGTCAAATCCTGGAGTTCTCACCTAAGGGCATGTTTGGTCAATCTACAGCATGTGGACTGCAGCATTTCAAGATGGCAGCTCAGCCTCACCACTTTGAGGGCAAACTAAAACGTTGCTCACCCAGCCAGCAATGCCTGTGTCCTAGTCCGAGCCCCAGTCCTAGTGCTCGTGCGAATTTAAAATTTGATAAACTGACCTGAGTCCCCAGAGTCAGTAGGTTGGTATGGGCCTAGAGTCACATGGGCAAACAATGTATGACAGACTGCTTCTGTTGAAAGACCATCGGAAAACCAGTTTGAAATTTGCAAATATCAGAATTTCATGATCTCCTATTGATGCCAGCTGTTGTTCCCAAATATTTTGTACAGTATCTGTCATATTGCCATTTTGTAATTTGAGCTCTGGTTCTCTGTGTTAGTTATTGATTCAGGTCTCTGGTTTGTTTAGAAGCCTATCCTAAAATAATCAAATGGATGAGCTTCTAGAAATTTGAATTTACACAGTAATCCAAATACCTTGGCTGTAAGATGTTCATTTTATTACTTAATTTTTAATAAATTTGTTCAGGTGTAATATTTAAATTTTTGTTTATTAGCTATAAAGGATTAGCAAATTCCTGTTAATGCATGCACAATTCGAATGCTTTTTTACAGCACAGCATTCTCTACTGGGCTTCTGTGCCATGTGAGCAAAGCAGGAAACACTGATTCTTCAGCCAATCGAATTTAAAGTATCTTCACAGACATTCAGACTTGGAGCCATAGAGTTGTGCAGCACAAAACAAAACCCTTCAGTCTAACTCATCCATGCTGCCCAGAAATCCTAAAGTAATCTAGTCCCAACCAGCATTTAGCGCATATCTCACTTAACACTTCCCATTTGTATATCCATCCAGGTGCCTTTTAAATGTTGTAATTGTACCAGCCTCCTCCACTTCTGGCAGCCCATTCCATGCATGCACTACTCTCTGCATGAAAAAGTTGCTGCCTAGGCTGCTTTTTAAAATTTTTCCTCTCCCCTTTAAACCTATACCCTATAGCTTTGGACTCCTACCCTGGGGAAAATCCTTGACTACTTACCTTATCCATGCCCCTTGTGATTTTGTAAATCTCTACAAGATCACTTCTCTGCTTCTGACGCTCCAGGGCAAAAAAACCCAGTCTGTTCAGCCTCTCCCTAAAGCTTAAACCTTCCAAATCTGGCAACATACTTTTATAAGCTTTTTCTGAACCCTTCCAATTTCATAATGTTTCCTATCGCAAGGAGACAGGAATTGAATTCAGTATTCCATAAGTGACCTAACCAGTGTCTTGAGACCTAACCACAGCCACATGACCTCCCAACTCCTATACTCATTGCGCCGATCAATAAAGGCAAGCGTACCAAATACTACTGTCACCACCTCTCTACCTGTGCTTCCATGTCAAATGCAGGAATTTATTTACTTTATATATTTTGTTTTTTAATGTACATGAAGAAAATAGATTGAGAAATGCATGGAAGTTTACAGGGGGAGAGAAAAGATGCACTTGAGACCACACACCGGGCTGTTTATTATGAAACCAGTTAGTGTTAACATTTCAGATTGGTAATCTATTGTCAAATGTGTGAAACATTTGATATGTAAGCTAGTTTAGAATTAAGGAAAAGGAGAGAGGAAGGCGTGAGATATTGTGTCAAAAGTGATTATGCAAGATGGAAAAAAAATTGGCCAATTGCCAGGACACACGGTCCCTCATTCAGGTGGCAAAAATTGAATTGTCAACGTTTGCAAACTAAGCAAAGGGGCTGAAAGCTATAATTTGAGTTTGTTGAACTCATTGTATATGGAAGGGTATAAAGTGCTTAATAGAAACTTACAGTTAGTTCTGTTTGTTGGGTTTGCACTCAACTCATTGAAACAGTGTATAAGGCAGATGTCAGAGTTAGGAGCCAGCATTAAAATGACAGGAAGCTGGAAACTCTTAATTGTGGACTGAAAGTATTCTGCAATGTAGAGGCACAATTTTTGTTTGGCCTTTGCGCTGTAGAGGAGACTGCATCATGATCCAAGTTGAAAGTATAGCACAAGTTCAACTGGAAGATATGTTTCGAAGGTTTGACAGTAGGAACACAGAGGTAAAAGACAAATGTTAGATCTGCAGTTGAGTGGAAAGATGGTATGTGATGGACAGAAGTCATTGCAGAGGATATCTTGCCCTTTTTTGGGGCTAGGAAAGAGATTAAAAACAGAAGTGTGGTTAAGGGTTAATGGACTGTTCTCAGAATTGCAAGCTGAAATGTTGAAGGAGGAAAATCAAACTTCAACTGTGTGAAGGCAAGAGATCTAAGCAAATAAGCAAAGTTGGAGCTTTTCCTGTTTGAAATCAGAGCAATGATGACATCAATGCTGTAAGAACATAACCATAAGAAATAGTTGAGTATGCTTCATTTGAAATTTGGCAATTTAAATTACGTAAGTGCTGATTGGTTAGCAGGCCAGCTTTAGTAAAGTTACCATGAAATGCACTGAGGAACTGTCTATCCTTGAGCTTTTATGTTTAAAGAAAGCACAATTCCTGAATTTTATACTTGTCTGTATAGGTCAGGTGCCTGCATATTGAGTATTTGTATGTTTTAGCAAGTTTTTCAGCTGCCATAGTCTGAAACTGATTTAATGCACTTATCAGTGCACTTGAATTGTTTAGCAAGTGTTGTCCAATAACAGTCATCATCTAACATTTGCCTGTGAGGTTAATACATTGGCAGCAGGATTTTGGTTTTTTTCTTGCTCTTTGGCTAGAACAATACTTATGCAATGTCCAGTCTAACTTCTGAGTTAAGTTTTGATATTGGTAGTTAGCCAAAAAGTGTTTGCCTTTCCACAAACCATTGAAAACAATGTTAAAAATGGAAGTTTTAAAAAGCTTTTTAAGTCCCAATAGCGAAAGCTATACTATATATAAATATAAATATAAATTTGTGTATATATACATTATGTATGTGTGTTTATTTAAAAAATAACTAAAGAACTGAATGCTAGAAATCTAAACCGAAACCAAAAATTGTTGGAAAATCTCCACGGGTCTGGCAGTATCGACAGAAAGAAATCGTTAATGTATTGGGTCCAGTGAGCCTCCTCCAAAACTAATGGTAGCTAGGAAGAAATTTTTTTCCTTTTATGCAGAAGAAAGGGAAGGGGTGTACAGGTAAGGAGTAAGCACCAGGAGGAGATAGCCCAAAGAGCAGTTGGACAGATAAATAAGTGGACCGTGGCCAGCCTAGGAGAATGAATGCCCACTAATGGGGACTATTAGTGGCTAACAATGGGTAGAGTGTTATCACAGATGGTGCGTGTGTGTGTGTGTGCGCGGGCCGGGGTAAGCGCGTGGGAGACGGTGCCTCGTTGAACTCAACGGAAGGCTGCAAAGCTCCGAAGTGGAAGTTATATTTCAGGTTAGTTTAACAATTAATACAGTCAGAACTGTCATGTTTTCTTGAACCCTTCTAGATAATCAGAAGATTATTAAATTATGTGTAGATGTTTTTAAATATAGCTTAATTACCTCTGAGCTAATCCAGTAGTATTTTTAAAAAACAGGTTTATAGAAATTATGTCCTCTGCCAGTCAAATGCTGAAAATTTAAATTTGAGCTAGGTCATTTAGTAGTGAAGTCAAAAGATAGTAGGAATTTGGAAGACATTCAAAGCTGTGGATGATACCCCAAGTAAAATTTAAGATTAGACTAAGCTTGAAAGAATTCTGTTGGAGTAAGTGGCATCAAAAATTATGGCTGAAAATTAATTAAGCTATGGTAGAGGATTGGCCATATTCTGAGTGAACAGTGGGACAGGCTTAAAAATGTTTGGTTCCACAGTATAAAGAAGAAAACATTTTTTTCACTTGGTTAATCATATCAAAAGCTTTGACATATAAGTAGATGCTTCCTTATGGATGGACATTGATTCTTCCGGTTTGCACTCGGAGTAATCTATTGAAACTATTGTCAAGACAAAAATTAATTGGCACTATGCAACTGAGCTTGTAAGATTAGCCATCAAGTACCTTATAATTAAGTTGAACTTTTCATTTATCCTGTAAGGGAAATGTTATAACCAGACAGTTGCAATTTGATAGCACATTAAACATGCTCAATTGTAGTAGCGGAGTCCCCTTTTCATCCAGTCCGTTGTGTATAAATGTTGTTAGCAATACTTTTTAAATCTCTTCTGTTGCTTTGTTCTCTAAGCAGTGTGCTGAAAAGGAGTGTTGATTGATTTATCCAGTGAAAATCTTCAATTCTAATTTGTTATTTTTAAATCTTTGCTAATTGTATTTTCCTTTTTCCATAGTTAATAAAGATTCCAAGAACAGATGCCCACAACGACACACGAAATTTTGACTTCTATGTATCCAATGTCGGAAAAGATAACCCTCAGGGAAGTTTTGATTGTGTCCAGCAATATATCTCCAGGTACTGTAAACTGGCTTTTCTTTACAGTAGCTTACTCAAGTGAGAAGACTCATTGAAAGATTGTTATTCAGCTATATATGTTATACCCTCAGTTCTTGATGATTCAGGAAGCTAACTTAATCAAAATATGGTTGAACCTAATATTGGATGTGCATTCCATTACACTCTGATTTCACTTTTGATACATTTTTGACCTAAAGGCATATATGATGGATGCTTCGAATTTGTTCAGAATCTGGTAGGTTATTTAAATCTTCATTTAGAGACAAAAAACTGTAGATGTTGGAACCTAAGTTAGACAGGAGGCTGGAAGAACACAAAGCCAGGCAGCATCTGGAATGAAGGAGAAGCCACCGTTTTGGGTATGATCCTTTCTTCAGGACTGGGTGTGGGGGTGATAGGTGGACACTGATAGATACAACCTGGTTGGTTGATGGGAGGGAGGAATCCCATTGGTGGCTGGCAGGGAGGGTCAAAGGGTGGAGGTAGGGCTGGAAGGGAAAGCAAAGATTTGGGTGGGAAGGTTATTTGAAATTGGAGATCTCAATGTTAGCCCCTTGGGCCTTAAGGTGCTCAGGTGGAAGCTAAGGTATTCTTCAGATTTTTATATTCTGATTCGCTGCGACACAGGAGGCTGAGGGAGGACATGTTGGAGGTGGAATAGGGGTTGGTGTGGGTGTGGGTAGTTGAAATGGGCAGTGTCTAGGTGGTTATGCTCGCCAATAGGGGCCAGGCAAGGATTCTCAATGGAACAGTCGTTGTTTCTATCTTAGTTCTCAACCAATGTAGAGAAGACCACATTGGGAGGACCAGATGTAATAGACTAGCTTGGAGGAGATGCAGGTGAAGCTCTATCTCGCCTGGAAGGACTATTTTTAGGGCTCTGGATGGAGGTGAGGGAGGAAGCATGTGGGCAGGTATTGCATCCTTTTCAGTTACGTGGAAGGTACCAGGCAGGTCGGAGTGGTTAGTAGGGAGTGTGGTGTGTGTTAAGGAGTGGCAGAGAAGATGGTCCTTGTGGAAGGCAGCGGGGTGGGGAGTGGAAGATGTTCCAGGTAGTAGGGTCTAATTGGAGTTGATGGAAGTATTTGAGGATGATACATTGGATGCAGAGGCTTGTGGGATGGAAAGTGAAGACAGGGGACCCTGCCGTTGTTATGTTGAGGGGGGTGTGGAGGGCCGTCAAGAACTGTGGAGCATAAAATGGAGGAGGTGGAGCAGAGGGCTGACTGAATGACCGGGGGGGGGGGGGAGCACTGTTTGAAAGAGGTGGACGTGTAGGATGCTTGTAAGTGGTACATCTCCTTATTGGAGCGGATACGATGGAGGATGGGAGAAGGTGTAGTCTAGGTAGCTGTGGGAGTCTGAGAGTTTGTTTGTAAACCGTCAACAGAAAGGGGAGGGAGATGTCTAAGATTAAGTGAATTTGTGGGCAAGTTGTTAGTGAAGTCAGTGAACTGCTCCAGTTCAGCCCAGGTGCAGGATGCGGCAATGATTAAGTCATCGATGAAGCGGCAGGAGCTGGGGAACAGTAATGTTATACATACTGAAGAGGAACTGTTCAACATAACTGACTAACAAGCAGGCGTGGCTGGGGCCAGTGTGAGTACCCAGTGAATCCCCTGGATTTGGAGAAAGTGGGGGGAAATATCTGATGGAAGTGTTATAGATGGGAGGACCAGTTCAGCCAGGAAGAAGGTTTTGCTGGAGGGGATGGGTTGGGTCTGTTGGGGAGGGAAGAGAACTGATGGCCTATAGGCCATCCTTGCAGGATATGGACGTATATAGGAATATGCATCCATGGTAAAGATGAAGCGCTGGGGGCCAGGAAACCGGAAGCTTCCAAAGACGCAGAGGGTGTGGTTTCTGTCTCAGATGTAGTTGGGAGTGCCTGGATCAAGGGGGAAGAGAATGGAGTCAAGGTAGGAACAGATGTGTTTGGGGCAGGAGCATGTGGAGACGATGGGTTGGCCGGGGTAGTCGGGCTTGTGGGACTACAAGTCTGGAGGTGGTGGAGGGCAGGTCACCAGAAGCAATGAGGTCATGGACAATGTGGGAGACGGTGGCTTGATGGGCCATGGTGAGGTTGTGTTCAAGTGGGAGGTAGAATGTGGTGTCAGAGTTCTCTACAACATAAAGGCCCATCCTCCAGACCACCGCCACTTCGCCTTTGCCAGTGGGTTTGATAGTGAAATGGAAACTGGTGCGGAGAGAGTAGAGTGCTGCACCCTCGGAGGGTGAGAGGTGGATGGAGAAACCAAGGCTCTTGATGCTTACCCCCAACGTGACAATGAAGAGGTCCAGGGCAGGTGAGAGGCCAGCAGTGGGCCTCCAAGAGGAGGAGGAAGTTTGGAGGTGAGAGAAGGATTCCTGGAGGGTGGTTGAGAATCATCTTCGAAGAAGGAGGCATGGAGGCAACAGAAAAGCTCCATGACGTGGTGGCATGAAGCTCATTGAGGTGGGGGTAGAGTGGCACAAATGTGAGCCCTTTACTTTAAATCATTCTCAGCCATAGCTGTTAATTCTGTTTTAATCTGCAATCTGAAATAGTTGAATTCATGAGTAGCTGGATCATTTCAAGAACTTTGTCATTGTTGCTGCAGTCTTAATTTGATATCAAATGCATATGTTCCTACTCTTTTTTTCTGCCATGTGGGTATGTTGTTTGTACTGCACAAATAATCTCCAATACTTCAATTTGGTAAAACTAATGTATTAGAATTAGCAAACACTCATGCTTGGGTGCTTGAAATTCACATGTGAAACAATAGTCCGGAAGGCATGAGTTAGACAATGGGTTAGTGCGCATTTTGCCTCAAATCTGGCTTGAAAATGTGCCCTCACTGAGATGAGTAGTTGGTACCTTCTGGCTGCAGAGGTAGTCTATAAAATGGATTGGTTAAACCCACTTAACATAACATGTTGGTTGACAGCATTAAATGTCTTAGATGTTTAAAACTGCCTCTTGTTCATTGACTATGGTTCAGTTCCTCCAATAGGAGTACCACTGCTGTTGAGCATTGGGACTTGGATGATCTCTAAGTGTTCAAAAAAAAGCACGGTACTTCTGTGTTAACTTCAGGCTTCTAGTGGTAAGGGCAACATTACTCTGCCTACCACTGGGATTCTCCAACATTGACCCTGCCATCGAGGACTTGTATAAGAATATAAGATATATAGGAACTGGAGTAAGCCTTTTGATCCATTGAGCTTGTCTTGCCGTTCAACAGGATTATGGCTGGTATGTTCCAAGCTTCAACTCTTTTCAAGCAAGCTGATTTGAACCATCAACTCGCTGATATTTCAAAAGTTTACCTCCTCTTAACTAGATCTGTTGATGAATTATGACACACCTTTGTTTTAAATGAGTGTGGTCTTTTCTGTAACTAAATTAGAGTTCAAGATTCCCCAGCAAGTCTTTTCAACAACTAGTCTGCAAGCCTGATCAGAAACTTGTATGTTTCAAAAAGATCAGTCTTTATTCTTCCACAAGAGTAATAGAATCCTATAGCATTGAGATAGGCCCTTTGACCCAAATGGGTCCATGCTGACCCCATTTCTCTGCACTTGGCCCATATCCCTCTAAACTTTTCATATCCATGTATTCGTCCACATGCCTTTTAAATGTTAATGTACCTGCCTCAACCACTTCCGCTGGCAGCTTATTCCATGTGTATTACGCTCTGTGTAAAAATGATGCCCCTCAGGTTCCCATGTGTTCTTTTTCCTCTTAGAGAACCAGAGGGCATCAGTTTAAGCTGTTTCACCCAATCCTGGTGAGAGAGACTCTTCACCCTATCTTTGCCTCTCGTGATCTTATACACTTCATAGGATCATTGAATCCCATCAGTGTGGAAACAGGCCATTCGACCCAACAAGTCCACACTGCCCCTCTAAAGAGCATCCCATCCCAACTTATTCCCTTGCCCCTACATTTTTCCATGATCTACACATCCCTGGACTCTATGGGCTATTTAGCATGTCCAATCCACCCATGTTATACATCTTTGGACTGTGGGAGGAAACCGGAGCACCTGGAGGAAACCCATGCAGGGGAGAATGTGAAAACTCCACACAGCCGCCAGAGGGTGGAGTCAAACCTGGGTTCCTGGTACTGAGGCAGCAGTGCTAACCACTGAGCCACTGTGCCACCCAGAACTTCAATGAGATCTCCCCTTTGTCTCATACTCTGTAAGAAAAGAAATCCTAGCTTGTCCAACCTCTCCCTTTAACTCAGCCCCTTGAGTCCTGGCAAGGTCCTTGTAAATTTCTTCTGCACTCTTTCCAGTTTAACATCCTTCCTATAGCAAGGTAACCAAAACTGAACGCAATACTCCAAATATGACCTCATCAACCACACCATACACCAACAGAAGACTTGGAGTAGGAATCTGAACTATACATGAAGAACACAAATATTTGTTCAGCAGAACCATTCTGCATACCGATCTCTCCAGGATGGAGCTTCAAGGTATAGTGGGTGCAATACCCCAATGATTAAAGGCCCAATCTATATAGTAGTTAATGATCACAATTGCAGATTAGTTGCAGATTAGTTACAGTATAGAAGGAGGCAGTCAGTTCATTTGTTTATCCACGGGCTTTTGTAATGAGCATCATTAATTTCTACTGATCTCCTACTATTTACTTCTATTTTTATCTAAATAATCCAGTAACACCTTGAATGCCTCACAGGAGCCTGTCTCCAACACAGCTCCAGGCCAGTGTGTTCCACACCCTAACTAGTCAGTGTGGAAAAGCTTCCCTGCAGCGCCCCCCCCCCCCCCCCCCCCCACTTCTCGCCTTAAAGCTAGGAAGGAGTGGGAGGGTGGCGTAGATGAATGCTTGCTGCAGAAGCTAGTGCAGGGGAGAAGGATTGACTATTTTGGATCATTGGAATCTCTTCTGGGATAGAAGTGATTTGTATAAGAAGGATGGATTGCATCTGAATTAGAAAGGGCTTAATGTACTGGCGGGGAAATTTACTGGAGTTCCTCAGGAAGATTTGACCAAATTTGGGGGAGGTGGGGAGGAGTGGTTGGAAGAGCCCAGGGAGATAGTGAGGAAAGACGGCAGTCTCGGATTGGTATAGTTGGCAAAAGGAGCAAGTCAAACAGGCAAGAACAAAGCAGATAATGAGGTAGGACTGATAAATTAAACTGCATTTATTTCAGTATAAGAGGCCTAACTGGTAAGGCAGATGATCTCAGCATGGTTGGAACTGGGATATTGCAGCAATTAGAGACGTGCTCAGGGATGCACAGGACTGCTAGCTTAATGTTCCAGAGTATAGATGCTATAGAAAATGGAGCGAGAGAGGAGGGGGGGTTTGGCGTTTTTGGTTATGGATAACATCATGGCTGTACTCTGGGAGGGTTTTCCTGGGAATATGTCTAAAAAAGTTCTTTGGGACTGAAAAATAAGAAAGGGATGATCAGCTTATTGGGATTGTACTATTGACCCCACACCCCTCCCCAAATAGTCAGCAGGAAATTGAGAAACAAATTTGTATGGAGATCTGTTATCTGTAAGAATAATAGGGTGGTTATGGAAGGGAATTTTAATTTTCCAAATATAGACCAGGACTGCCATAATGTTAAAGGCTTGGATGGAGAGGAATTTGTGTGTACAAGCGAGCTTCTGATTCAGTATGTGGTTGCGCCTACTAGAGAAAATGCAAAACATGACCTACTGTTGAGAAGTAAGTCAGGGCAGGTGAATGAGGGATCAGTGGGGGAGCACTTGCGGGGTGGGGGGCAGGGGCAGTGACAGTGACCATAATTCTATTAGTTTTAAAATAGTCATGGAAAAGAACAGTCTGGATCTAAAAGTTAAAGCTCTAAATTGGAGGAAGGCCAATTTTGAATATATTAGGCAAAAACTTCCAAACGTTGATTAGGAACGGATGTTTGCAGGTAAAAGGACGACTAGAAAGTGGGAAGCCTTCAAAAATGAGATGGGACCAGAGTCAGTATGTTCCTGTTTGGTGGGGGTGGGGGGGGTGTTGGGCAAGGCTCGAAGGTGTAGGGAGACATTGAGGATTTGGTTGAGGAAAAAGAACTTAGCATGTGTCAGGTATAGACAGCAGAGATCAAGTGAAACCTTGTATAAAGGCAGTAGGACTATAGTGAAGAGGGAAATCAGGAAGGCAAAAGGGAGACATGAGAGAGCTTTGGCAAATAGGGTTAAAGAATCCAAAAGGAATTTATTAATACATTAAGGGCAAAAGGGTAACTAGAGAGAGAATAGGGCACTTTAAGGATCAGCAAGGTCACCTAAGTTTGGAACTGCAAGAGATGAGGGAGATACTAAATGAGTGCTTTGCATCAGTGTTTACTGTGGAAAAGGATGTGGAAGATGTAGAACATGGGAAAACAAATAGCAACATCTTGAAAAGTGGCCATATTACAGAAGAGGAGATGTTAGATGTCTTAAAATGCATAAGGGTGGATAAATTCCCAGGACCTAATCGGGTGTACTTTTGAACTCTGGAAGCTAAGTAAGTGATTGCTGGGCCCCTTGCTGAGATATTTGTATCATCGATAACCACAAGTGAGGTGCCAGAAGACTGGAGGGTGGTGAACGTGGTGCCCCTATTTAAGAAAGGTGGTAAGGGAAAATCAGGGAACTGCAGAATGGTGAGCCTGATATCTGTGGTGGGCAATTTGCTGGGGGAACCGTGTGCGACAGGATTTGCATTTTCCTTGGAAAGACAAGGAGTGATTGGAGAGAGCTTTGTGCATGGGAAATCGTGTCTCACTAACTTGACGTGAGTTTTCTGAAGAAGTAATGAAGAGGATTGATGGCTGAGTGGTGGACATGTTCAATGTGGATTTCAGTGAGGTGTTCGACAAGGTTCCTTCTGGTTTACTGGCTAACAAAGATCACATGGAATACAGGAAGAACTAGCTATTTGGATACAGAGCTGGCTCAAAGGTAGAAGATAAGGTGGTGATGGAGGGTTGCCTTTTAGACTGGAGTCCTGTGGGCTACAGGGATTAGTGCTGTGTCCACTGCCTAGTCAGTTATGTAAGTGATTTGGATGTGAACATAGGAGGTATGGTTAGTTTGCAAATGACACCAAAATTGTAGGTGTAGTGGAAAGGGAAAAAGGTTACTTCTGAGTACAATGGGATCTTGATCAAATAGACCAATGGGACAAGGAGGGCGGATGGAATTTGGTTTAGATAAATGAGGTGCTGCATTTTGGAAAGGCTAATCAGAGCAGGACTTGTACTCTTCCCCAGGACCTTACCATTAAGTGTTGCTGGACAAAGAGACCTTGGAGTGCAGGTTCATTGTACTTTGAAAGTGGAATCCTCAGTTGAAAGGATACTGAAGAAGGTGTTTGGTTTGCTTGCCTTTATTGGTCAGTGCATTGAGAAAAGGAGTTGGGAGGTGATGTGGCTGTGCAGGACATTGATTCAGACACTTTTGGAGTATTGTGTGCAATTCTTGTCTCCCCTACTATAGGGGAACTTAAGAGTGCAGAAAAGATTTACAAGGATGTTGCTGCGATTGGAGGGTTTAAATTATAGGAAGAGGCTGAATAGGCTGGGGCTATTTTCCCTGAAGCTTGAAATGTTGAGGGATAACCATCTAGAGGCTTATAAAATCATGAGGGCCGTGGATAGGGTAAAAAGCGAAGGTCTTTTCCCCAGAGCGAGGCACTCTTAAACCTATACCTTCTAGTTTTAGGTGAGGGGGTAAAGATTTAAAAGGGACCTAAGGGAATTTTTTTCATGCAGAAGGTGGCACATGTATGGAATGAGCTGTTAGAGGAAGTGGTGGAGGCTGGTACAATTAAGACTTTTGAACAGCATCTGGATGGGTATATGAATGGGAAGGGTGTAGAGGGATATGGGACAAATGCTAGCAGATGGGACTAGATTCATATTGGATATCTGGTCGGCATGAATGAGTTGGCCTGGAGGGTCTGTTTCCACATTGTATGTTGGTGACTCCGACCTTACATTTTACATGTGTCCCCTCGTTCTTGATCTGTTTGCATGCAGTGAATTTCTCCTTATCCAGTTCCCTCATGATTTTCAAAACCTCCATTAGATTCCCCCCTGCGCATTGAATCCCATCTGCTGTTTATCTATGCATCCACTCCAACTTGTCTACATCCTTTTTGGAAGTCTACAGTGTCGTCTTCACTATTTCCGTTGCTTCCAAGTTTTGTCATTGAACTTTTAAACTTTGACATTGACATTGTCCCTTGAGCACACAGGTCCAGATCATTAATATTAGAAAAGGCAACAGTCCCAGTATTGACCCTTGGGGAACTCCACTACACTCCACTTCAGCCTTAAAAATATCCTTTGATTACTACTCCTTATTATATAGGTAATTTTGTATCTGTGTAAATCTATTGTCCCTTTTATTAGATGAGCTAAAACTTGCCTCATGTCTGTTGTTTGACATTGTATCAAATGCCTCTGGTAGTTGATGCACATGTCAATAGTGTTTCCATCATTGAGCGTTTGTTACCTCTCCAAAAAAGTCTGGCAATTTAGTCAAATGTAATTTCCCCTGTAGAATTCCATGCTGCCTCTGAATCAACCCAGTTGTTTTTTGTGTGACTACCTATTCAGTCCTGAAGTAAAACAGACTGGTCTGTATTTGCTGGACTAATCCTTGCAACCTCACTTGAACAAGACTGGTATTTATGATTTTCCAGATTTCTGAACTTTGAAGCCCTTCATAACAGGAATCACCTTAGTAAATCTCTTTGAACTGCGTCCAGTGTCACTGCATTATTAAATTTGATCTCTAAAGTTGCCTACAAACTTATACCATTCTATTTAGAACTTTCAGTTGCCTATGTAGGACCAAGGTAGAAATTATTTCCGGCAGAAGCTATATCAGGAAAGCCTTTACCTTGTATAAATTTGCTTTCAAAATTAGTTGTTGGACAATTCCCTTTCCATTCCCAACCTCAGTTTCATTGCAGGCTGTGGAATCTCAACATCTTGTGTCATGGACATCAAAAGAGGCATGGCTTCTAAGCCTCATTACTTCCTCTCCTGGTTGCCTTGACTGGCTGCATACTGCACCAGGGTAAGAAGTAGGTAAACGTAAGAATGGGTTTTTAATTATAGTCAACATAAAGTTAATCAACTTCAACTGCTGACTGTAAGAAATAGACCTATAAATATGACCTCTACACAAAATGGGGATGATGCAATTTCATCTCAAAATAGCATAATGTGCTGTTCTCTGTGTAAGTTTCTACCTTTTCATCTCCATAACATCGTGTAACTTTGTCCCTGTTTCCTTTCTTCTGCCAAATCCCTTATCACTGCCTTCCTTAATTCTGTACAATTAATGACCCCCATCCAATCAACCTCCCACACTGTACCTTAAGCTTGAAATTATTAGAAACTCTGCCTGAGTGCTTTCCACAACTTCTGTTCGTTCATTGCTCGGTACTATTTTCAACTTTTTTCATGTAATGTAGACACTGTTGGTTAGGCAGCATTTATATCTCATCATTAAGAGCCCACGGGATAGTCTAGAGTTGCATGTTTATTGTTTGTTCATGGATTCTAGCTGGGTTGGCATTGATTGCTCAACCCTCGTTGCCTTTGAGAAGCTAATAGTGAGCTATTGCCTTGAACTGCAGCAGTTCATTTTAGTGTTGTGCAAAGAGTTCCAGGATTTTGATGCAGCAAAGGATATATTTTTGAGGGTGGCTTGGAGAGGAACTTGCAAATGTGTGTTTCCATGTAACTGCTGCCCTTGTCTTTCTAAGCGGAAGTTATCATCTTAGCTTTTGTGTATTTGTGCAGTCCATCATATAGATGGTAGACATAGCTGCTACTGACAGCGGCGGAGAGCTTGTAGATGTAGCAGTGGAGCAGACTGCTTTGACTTGGATGATGTCGAGCTGCTTGAGTGTTAGAGCTGCACCTCTCCAGGCAAGTGGGGCATATTCCATCTCACTCATGACTTGTGCCCTTTAAATAGTGGACAGGCTTTGGGGAGATGGGAAGTGCGTTACTTGCTGCAAGATTCCTCGACTTTGACATGTTCTTGTAGCCACAGTGTTTATATGGGTAGTCCTGTTTCTTGGCAGTGATAGCTCTCAAGATTGGTAGTAAGGGATTCAGTGGGATATTGTCATTGAAGTTTTAAGAAGTAATGGTTAGATTCTGTTATTGGAGATGGTTGGTACTTGGCATTTTAATGGTACAATTCCACTTGCATTTCTCTGTTACGGTAGTAGAACACGTGATAGGTTAGAAAGGGAATATTGATTTACATCTGCTTTTTCTAAAGTGAGGAAGATATTCTATTGCTCAGTATTATCCTTTCGTGTGATGGTCACAAATGGCAGGCAGTTTCTTGCTTAAAAGCTCCAAAACCCCATGGATGCTATTTAAAATTTCAGAAGTCAAAAATGGCATGACTTGAAAAGTGTTAATGTAATATTATTTCTGCCAAACCTTTTTAAGATTTTTCTTTTGAATTTCATATTAAGGTTCACGATAAGCTTCCTAATGTTGTAAAGCATTATGAACAACATTTTAAGATGGACCATAGGTACTTAAACCAAATATGTTTATCTTTGCATGGTGTAGTTTTGCTATGTAATGTCTGGCAGTAAGAGGCTTTTTCATTTGATGTTAGTTTCTAACTGATAATGTCTTAAAATCTCATTTTATTCAACTATCGATCTGAGTAAATGTGGGACAATATACCCCAACAGGATGCTGTAAAACTACTGACTTTCAACTGCTGACATAAGTCCAGTTGGAGGATGAGGGATGTAAGAACAAACAGTATAGAATGGAGATCAGAGATAATGGGAACTGCAGATGCTGGAGAATCTGAGATAGTGTGGAGCTGGATGAACACAGCAGGCCAAGCAGCATCTTAGGAGTACAAAAGCTGACATTTTGGGCCTAGACCCTTCATGAGAAAAGGGGGATGGGGAGAGGATTCTGAAATAAATAAGGAGAGAGGGGGAGGCGGACTGAAGATGGGTAGAGGAGAAGATAGGTGGAGAGGAGACGATTAGTCACGTCTGGACATCGAGCAGTTTTTCCGCCGCCTCTGCATCCACGCCTACTTCTCTAACCGTGAGCCTAACCCTCCCTCCTTTGACCCCTGCACCTGCCTCCAACACAAGTCCTCCTCCTGGACACCATCCCCAGGACTCCTACCGTCCCTTGGCCTCTTCATCTCCAACTGCTGTTGAGATATCAATCACCTCAACCTCTCTCCCGCAGAACGTGCAGGCTTTCGCTCCAATCCCAATCTCACCATCAAATCAGCAGACAAGGCAGGCGTAGTTGTAGTATGGCACACTGACCTCTACATTGCTGAGGCCAGATGCCAACTCTCCGACACCACCACCTATCGCCCCCTGGATCATGACCCCACCCCTGAGCACCAAACCATCATCTCCAAACCATTCACAACCTCATCACCTCAGGTGACCTCCCACCCACAGCCTCCAGCCTCATTGTTCCCCAACCCCACACAACCTGCTTCTATTGCCTTCCCAAAATCCGCAAACCCGCCTGCCCTGGTCGACCCATTGTCTCCACTTGCTCCTGCTTCACTAAACTCATCTCTACCTATCTGGACTTTATTTTCTCCCCCTTGGTCCAGGAACTCCCTATCTATGTCCGTGACACCACCCACGGCCTCCACCTCCTCCAGAATTTCCAATTCCCCAATCCCCAACACCTCATTTTCACCATGAGCGTCCAGTCCCTATACACCTGCATTCCCTTTGATGGCCTAAAGGCCCTCCACTTCTTCCTGTCCCCGCAGGCCTGACCAGCCCCCCTGCACCAACACCCTCATCCGCCTAGTCGAACTCTTCCTCACCCTCCACTTCTCTTTCGATTCCTCCACTTCCTACAGACAAAGGGGGGTGGCCATGGTACCCGCGTGGGCCCGAGCTATACCTGCCTCTCTGTAGGGTACGTGGAACAGTCCCTCTTCCGCACCTACACTGGCTCCAAGCCCCACCTCTTCCTCCGTTACATTGACTGTATCGGAACCGCCTCATGCTCCCAAGAGGAGTTCGAACAGCTCATCCATTTGACCAACTTCGTCCACACCAACCTCAAGTTCACCTGGGCTATCTCCAACACATCCCTCACCTTCCTGGACCTTTGTCTCCATTTCAGGCAACCACCTTGAAACCAATGTCCATTTTGAGCCTACCGACTCCCACAGCTACCTAGAATACACTTCCCACCCACCTTCCTGCAAAAATTCCTTCGCCTCTGCCACATCTGCTTCCAGGATGAGGCATTCCACTCCCGTACATCCCAGATGTCCTCGTTCATCAAGGACCGCAACCCCGCACACCAGCCCCCCGCCCCCCAAACAGTGGTCGAGAATGCCCTCAACCGTGTCTCCCGCATTTCCCAAACTCATCTCTCACACCTCACCCCCGCAATAACAGCCAAAGAGAATCCCCCTAGTCCTCTCGTACCACCCCACCAACCTCCAGATACAACACATCATCCTCCGACACTTCCACCATCTACAATCCGACCACACCACTAAAGGCATTTTTCCATCCCCACCCTTGTCTGCCTTCTGGAGAGACCACTCTCTCCGGGACTCCCTTGACCCCTCCACACTCCCCTCCAACCCGACCACACCCAGCACTTTTCCCTGCAACCGCAGGAATTGCTACACTTGCCCCCACACCACCTCCATCGCACCCATCCTAGCCCCAAGATGACTTTCCACATCAAGCAGATGTTCACCTGCACGTGCGCCAATGTGGTATACTGCGTCTGCTGTACATGGTGTGGCTACCTTTACATTGGGGAACCAACTGGAGACTTGAGGACCGCTTTGCAGAACACCTACACTCAGTTGCAGAACACCTACACTCAGTTCACAATAAACAACTGC